>NW_006159920.1:2558299-2614189 GCF_000334495.1 Tupaia belangeri chinensis
GTTTACACACAAACACACACATATATATATATAGAGAGAGAGAGAGAGAGCGAGAGAGCGATTTGGCCCCCTTACTAAGAACCTCTTTTTATCCCCATAGGGCTATGTCAACCCTTTTGACCGTGCATCATATAGATTAAATATAGATTAAATTTTACAATCTTCTACTGAAAAGTAGAGGTGAGGGATCAGAAAAGAGTAAAGGAAAACACGGGTAGTAAATAATAAACCTGGGGAAAGAATAGCATACAGAGTGCTAGCAGGCGGCATGGAGGTATGGATCCTACATGGCTAACTGTGTGGTTCAAGTCACAGACCTAGCAGCTTGAAAATCACACCTGGCACATGTGTGCACATGCCCAAAATCCCAAGAGAAAATGGAAGAGAAGGGATTTCAGCTTGGCCATCACCCCCAGGGGTGATTTCTCACTTTTTCTCTCTCTCTGTCTCTCTCTGATAGGTACACACACCCTATAGCAAAAGCCTAAATAAATAAATAAATAAATAAATAAAATAGCATATAGAAATGAGTGCTATTTAGTCTCGTATATTTGCTGTGGATAAGCTAGAAATTTGACTGTAAGTTCCCTAGAAATCATTTTGTCCTTAACAAATTCATTTGCTCAGGAGTTGCAGTCCCAGGCCCTAACGAGGAGGGACTCTGCAAGCGCAGTGTGCATGTGGATACGCACGCATACCTGTGCTGCTTGAGCAGGAGAGTGGAGGACTCTGTCATTGTTCTCTGTTCCGTCATCCTGTCCTCCCCTGAACTCAGATCACTATTGTTGCCTGCCCGCTCTCGTTCCTAAACCCGCTCCAGCCCCTTGTGACTCCTCTTCACCTCGTCTCCCTGGGGGCCGTGGAGCTCCCTGCTCTCTGTTCCAGCACCTCTCAGTATCCCCATCCTGGTGAGGAGTGGCACCTCTCCAAAGGTTCAGAGGTGAAAGCAAGTGGTGGGGGTCTTGAGCTGTGGCCTAGTGTGGATAAATACCTTTGGGAGGCCCAATTCACCTTGACCTCTTCAGGGAGCAGTGGCCAGCCCTGTGTATTAGCATCTGCTTGCTAGAGCTCAAATGGCCCCAGAATGCCAGGGCAGGAAGCCAAGAACCTCTGCAGTGGGAAGAGCACAGACTTTGCCAATAGTGGGTCTGGGTTTGAATGTCTTCTGCTCACGTTCTCTAAGCCCCATAGGTGAGAGGTCTCAGTGATGCCGGAGGGCAGAAGCGACAGCTGAGGCATGGTGGCACATACAGTTGCCTGATAAAATGGTGGGCTTTATACTAGCGCTATGACTGGGGCCACAGCACACTCAAAAGTCCTGCTTCGAGAATATTTTAAAATCAAAACACAATATGCTGTCTGAAAAACCTTAGAAAAGCAAAACTAGAAAGAAGGCTAAAGCTACCCAGGGTTCTGATGTGCTATGCATGCACTATTATTATTTTGCTTGATACTTCTTTTCTAACCCGGAGTTTCTCTTGTTTTCAATGTAGGGATAGTTTCAGGATTTATAAGGGGCAGGGGTGGTGTGGGAGACTCCAGGCTGCGGACCAGACTTGATCTTCGGTTTAGTCTCAGCCTTTACTGGCCGTGACCATGGGTAGTGTGCCGAGTCACTAAGTCATTTTCCTACCTGTAAACAGGGATAAGACTCCCTATATATGGCATTCTTTAAGTGAAATATCCTTATTGCACATGTAACAGGAATATGTGCTTAGTAACTTAGTTTAAACAAAGAGCTTAGTAACGAAAATTGCTCATACTCTTGTGTCTTGCTTTTTCCCTCAACCCAATCTATCAGCCATTTTTTCAAATCACTCTGTCAACATAATTTAGTGGTTAATGTTCCATTAAATTTGATATGCTACCATTTACTGAATTATTCTTCCTTTGGCAGTTATTTAAATAGTTCACCAATATTTCCTTTTATAGATTACATTTAGCAGGATGTCTTTATACATGAAGCTGTTAATCCCATATTTAATATTATTTCCTTGGGATCGATCAGTTGGCAGTGGAGAGATTGTGGTACTAAAGACTGGGGCATTTCTAAATTCAGTAAGGGATGAGACGCAGCACCCTCTGCTTCCTGATCTGTGCAATCCCAGCTCACTCTGTCAATTTCGAGCTCTTCTTTCCGGTAGCTCTTCCAGTCTCCGCTCAGTTTGACTCTTCCCTGTACCTGTCAAACTGCACTCCAAGCCAGATCCTTCACTAATCCTCGGGCTGCACCAGCCTTCCAGCTCATCCTGCTTGTCCTGGTGTCACTCAGGGACCAACAGGACCTGCGGAGACAGGAGGCAGGAAGCCAGAGTTTGGGCAGAGCCTGGGATGCAAGAGACGGGGTCTGCTGGGGTGGTGGGGAGGTGAGCGCAGCCAGCAGGCTCAGAGGTCAGGCCTCTTCAGCCCAGCCGTCAGAAAACTCATGATAGCCCAAGACTCAGAATGCCTGAATGTCTACCACAACACCTGATTCCTGGCTGGTGATTAGGAATGACGACCAAGGTGAAAGCCAAAGAAAACCAAACGAAAACAGGGGTTGAGCAGAGATGCAGGGTGTGCGAGGACAGCGGAGCAGGGAGCGTCCACTCCTTACACATTGTTGACTTTGCCTGATGCAGGGCAGGGCAGACCTCAGTTTCGAGCTCAGAGATTCCTCCAGCCACAGAGGCAAGTCCTGAACTGCTCAGTAGTCTTTGTTCCTCTTGTTTTCCTTTTTCTTTTCCACACGTTGTGGCCCTGGCTCGCAGAGTTAATAACTTTACTCTTTCCTTTGGGATCATATCCTTATTTAGAATACATTTGTCATCTGTCTTCATTGGGCCCAGTGCTAGGAGCCCTCAGGGGCGGATGCTATCTCCCTCAATGGGGAGGGCACTCCGCAGGCCAGGGACCTCACCTACCCGCCCCTCCCCCATGCGAGGATAGAGGGCAGCTACTAGTGGACTCGGGCCCAAGGGGCGTGAAGCACTGAAGACTCGGTGCTTGCTCACTTAGCGCTAGCGTAGGTGATAACATGGAGGTGTAACGTGTGTGTGCACACAGACACTTTCGCCCAATTTACATTCATTTCATAAGATTTACCATGTTGAATCTGTCTTCTCCACTTCTCCCATTGGAGCAGGCATTCCCTGTGGGTGCAACTCGCCCTTACTTATCTTTATATTCCCAGCTTCTAGCACAGTGGTAGGGAGGGTGCTCTGTAAGCCTTTGCCCAGTGAGTGAGCAAACCCTAGTTGGTGAACAAGACCTTATGTTTATGGTGGGAGTACAGAGGGACTCCAAGACTGTGGAAGAATGCGATTAAAGTATCAGTTTATTTGGTGCAAAAACTGTTTTTGAAATTCATGCATAGTTTTTTTATATACTACGCATTTTTCATGAACTTTTTTGAAGGCCCCCTTGTATAAGAGGCTTTGAACTATGCAACCAAAACTATAGACAAAAATCATTCAGAAGCCCTCGTGAACAAAGTCTCCAACCTAGATCTTTCTAGGAGTCATTAGTTTATTCAATTACAAAGTAAGGGTGTGTTGCTTGACAGGTATGGTGCCTCCAAGGACACTCTTGGTGAGGCACTGGTGCCAAACCTTGCCGAAAGACTAGGAGGTCCTGGAGAGCTTTTTGATGTTTGAAACTTCCCTGCCCATGCATCCCATGAAAGGTGGAGGGGCTATAGTGGGAAAGCCTGAATGTGGAGCCTTATACCAACTACTTAACTACTCGGAACGTCTTTCTTACCTAGAGAGTATGCCTAGTAATGTCGGCCTTGCAGCGCTATTAGGAGGATTAAATGAAATGATGTGCATAATGTGGCTTTTGTCGTGGGGCCAAATGTCCGCCCCCTCCATCCCTGTGTAGCAGGAGGAGGAGTGGTAATTGCCTCCGGAGGCCTGTGGTGCAGTCTCCGCTGACCCCACAGCATTGCTGTAACCCCAGCCTGACCTGCTAGTAGGGTCTTAGGAGGGGAGAGCTGAGAAGTGACAGGAAAAAGGTTTTGTGTGCAGTTCATGAGTTAAGAGAATATTACTTAATTGTGGGTTTGATGGAAAACATTATGTGAGGTTGGTTCAGATCTTTCCAGAGGTCTGCCAGCAACCTCAGAAGTGCAGCCTTATTGAAAACAGCTGGGGAGAAGGTTGGCGCCCAGCCTCTCCTTGCTCTGCCGTGTCCCAGCGCCGTCTCGCTCTGTGGACTGAGCTCAATCCATGGACCCTGCCAAGGGTCCTGGCAGCTTCAGCTGGGGACGAGTGGTGGCTCTGCCCAGTTTCAGACTCCAGCTCAAAGGCTGAAACCAGTTAAACCTGAGGGAGGATTTGGCGAGGCCTACCAGTGTTTCTTTCAGGGCTTGGAGTCAACCACTCACTTGAGTCCTTGCAGGACGAGTTAACTAACCGAGGCCCTGATGGCAGGGGTGTGGGCCTCCTGCTGGATGCATGATGGATGGGCTGCACTGTCCTTTGAAGTGCTCTCAGATGTCCCAAGAATGAGGCCACCGTTCAAAGCAGAGCACTCACATGGGCCGTTCCCAAGCCTCACAGCTCCTCTGCTGCAGGGGCCTCCTGTCAGAATGCTGCCATTCTGTCGTAGCAGAAGCCCATTTGGTTTTCTTCTAGCTGCTCACGACCGGGCTGATTTCTACTGAATTTTTCTTAAAGTCAAGTGTGGTGTGCCATGCCCTTAATCTTCCTTTTTTTTCTTTAAGTTTATTTTATTTTATTTCTCCCATGGGGTTGAAAAGAGAGAAAGAGAGAGAGAGAGAGAGAGAGAGGAAGTCACCCTCCACAGGGCCTTCATGTCACGAACATCTTCACACCAGGATCCCTCCCAGCCTCATTAGCCCAGACCCAGGCACACACGTGTGCTCCGGCATGTACAGGGATGCCTCTGGAAACAAACCCAGGCTCTTTCCACGTGGGTCTGTCCTCACGGAGCGTGGCAGTAATTGTGTTACTGCTGTATCACATTTTTTTTTAAGTTATAAAATTTATTTCTTCCATGAGAAAGAGAAAGAGAGGCATCCCAGCAGGGTGGCCCACACATCCCAATCCACCTCCAGCTCTGAGGTGGCTTCCAGTCTCAGCCGGCCCGAATCACAGGCAGCATGCCCAGCATGCCCAGGGAGGTCTCAGGATGTGAACCCGGGATCTTGCCCATGCGGGTCCTTCGTGTTACCACTACACCACCACCTGCCCCCACTGTCTTTCTTTGTGAGGTCACATTCAGCCACGAACAGTCTTTTTTTTTTTTTTTTTTAATGTACTTTTAAAAAATGTACTCCTAGTGAGTGTGGCTAATTTGAATGTGAGTGAGTAAAGTTTTTAAACTCTTTTTTTGCTGGCCATGAAAGTAAACTATCTGCATTGTGAAATTTCTTTTCAAAATACAGAATGTATTCTCCATCCTGTCAGGACTTGGGGCACACTTGTACACACACCCAGCATGATTTTCAAGCTGCAGGAGCCAGGATTCCACCCGCAGGTGGCCGTGTGAGATTTGGTTCATTGAAGCTCTAGGCCATGGGGTTGGCCCTCACTGATTCTTTTAATCCAAGGACAAAGAATTTCTCTTTACAGACTCAAGACTTTTCATATGTTGCTTATAAAGTTTTGAAATTTTCATTATATAGGACCTTTGCATTTCTTAAGGTTGTTATTAGGTGAAGCATGTGTCTGTGTATACCTTTTCTAACTAGTGATAGCTACTAAATATAAAAACAATCTTAATTTTTGAGTAGTTTTTAACTGGCTAAAGCCACTATCAGAGGTGTATGTTTAGCCTTCAGTGATTTTACTATTGAACTAAAAATCTAAAAATTAATAAACTGGGGCCAGCAGGTGATGTGGTGGTTAAGGCACTGAGCTCCCCCATGGCCAGCCACGGTTTGAGTCCCTTTCTCTCTCTCTCTCACACACACTTTTGCCCTATAGCAAAGTTAAAAATAAATAAATAAATATTTTTCAACTCACGAAATCAGAGATCAGAATAAGCAAAGGAAAGTAGAAGCAAGAGTTTATCACAAAGCAGAAAAAAACAGTACTAATGAAACTTGAAGACTGGTCTTGAAAATAAAGTAAACCCACTAGGCCAATCAAAGAAAAACAGAAAACAGATGTAAAATTTAGAAGTGGGACTCAAACCTCTTATAAAAGGTTGATAAAAATGAGACTCTGGGGGAAACCAGCAGTTAGTATAATGGCTATGTCGCTGGACTCCCACATAGTTGACTGTGGTTCACATTCCGGACCCGGTGGCTTAAAACTCACGCCGGGCATGTGTGCGTGCGTGCCCAAGATCCCGAGAGGAGAACAAACGAGAAGGGATTGCGGTGTGGCCATCGCCCCTGGGGGGTGATTTCTCGCTTTCTGTCTCTCTCTCTCTGTGTCTGTCTGGCACATGCACGCACCCTATAGCAAAAACCTCTCCAAAAAAAGAAAAAAGAAAAAAAAATGAGACTGGGGATCACCTTTTATATTTGAAAATCTTGAAAAAATCTAAGAAAATAGGAACTACCAACATTAACTTAAAAAGACACTGAAAACCTGAAAAATTCAGGTGAAGAAACTCAAGCAGTTGAAGGAATGCTTTCCAATAAAATGCCAGACCCAGACAGTTTTGTAGATGGGTGCACTAAACTCTTCAAGGACCAGATCATTCTAACCTCTGTAATTGTAGCACAAAGGTTGTCTATGGTGTGAAGAGAAGATTTCTCTCATGTTCTCTCTGTCCTTTCTGCATCCAGTTCTGTTAAACTCTTGGAAGAGGGGGATTCAGGTGGAAGGCGTCTTAGATGGTGTGAAGGTTTCTCTTGGCAGCATCTGAGCCTCCAGCTTCTCATGACCATTCTGGGTGTGGAGACCACCATGATACAGTCGCTTCATCTGGTTGTTCGGCGTGACTGTCCTTCCTTATAAGAGCCCAGATCTGCCTCCCTAGACTTCGGGCTCATTCATCCCTGTTCTGTGCTCTGGTGCTACACAGCATATAGACCTTTATACAAGAGCACATCATATGTTCCTTCTTTTTCTTTCCCCTTTCTTTTGTTAAATAGGGCACATGTGCTCACCAGAGAGAGAGAGAAAGAAAGTTAGAAAGCAAACCCCCAGGGGGGATGGCCATGCTGCAATCCCTTCTCCTCCATTCTCCTCTTGGGATTTTGGGCACGCATGCCTGGCATACTTTTCAAGCCACCAGGTCCAGGATTTGAACCACATAGTCGACCATGTGGGAACCAGCTGCCTTACCCTCCCACTACCAGCTGGACCAGCTCATCTTATGTCTGAAGACAGATACATCCTTCTTTTGGTGTGTTTTATACCAGCTAAATGCACATACTTCCATCAATGACTCCTTATATGCATTCAATAAATTTCTGTTGCATGCCTGCGGGCTGAGTCCAAGGCAGTGGGCATTGTTAACACCCCCCAAATCATAAGCCCCTTCATCAGTGTCCTGTCAACATGTGACATTTGTACCTGGAAGCCTTCTGTCGGTGATGCTTATGTGGACTGGGGCTGCCCTCTTTTGTTGGGTCACTGTGGTCTGTTAATACAGTTTAAGATTAGATTGTGTTTGGAAGACATTGCTCAACTCAGCTAACATGTTACACTCCTGGTATTAATGCCAACTTTGGTTCTGATGGATAACCTTGTTGTTTTCATTCAAATAATAATCTCATTATTAGTAACAACAACAACAATAAATTCACAGGGTTTTCAAAAAGTTCATGAAAATTTATATTATAAAAATCTAAGCAGGAATTTCCGTTTTTTGTGCCAGCTCATGCTCATACTTAAACTCATTTGTTCCATGAACTTTTTGGAGTTCCCTTATAAATTCTTAAGTTCATGTTAATAAAAATGTTGAGCATATAGATATATGGAGTCCTGGGACCTACTAGAGAGACCATGTTATTAATTTTGAAATACTTCCTGATCACCAATTATGTGCCAGGAATTGTGTTGGGAGTTTCTGATTTCATTGGTGAGCCTAAACTACTGTAGTTCTTTCCAAGTTCTTTCCATAAGGCAGTAACAGTTGGGTGCTACTGTACAGACAAGAGTAACCGAACACAGGTAACTTTTAAACTATGATGAGGCCCACTGAAGGAAAGTACAGGCTGCAGTGAGAACATAACAGTACTGTTTGGGAAATCAACAAAGACATCTCTGAAGTGACACTTGAGCTGGGATATAAAGATTGGAGAGGAGGGCCATCAGTCAACCATCCGCTTATTTCAACCTAAGCATCTGGTGGCCATGCTGAGCATGCACAGACCTTCAGGAGGCTGGCAGGTGGTGTGGCGGTTAGGACTCAGGACTCCCACATCGCTGACCATGGTTCAAGTCCTGGACCTGGTGGCTTGCTTTCTCACTTTCCCTTTCACTATCTCTCTGGTTAAATTAAAAAATAATAGTAACAAATAAAGTAAAATAATTCTTTAAACAAAAGATAAGAAGAGAACTTCAGAATAGGTGTAATGTGGGTTCCCTCTCTTGAATAATTCAGTCTTATAGTGAGTTTTGCCAAATATATGTGGAATAAACAAAAACACATAACCCGTGCTACAATAGAAGTGCTGTCAACTCAGATTGTCAGGAGCCATTCTGGTTTAAAATAGTCTCATTTTTCCAGTAAAGTCATCCAAATATCCTTAGAGTTCCAATATTTTGATGTTGAAACTTTTACACCACCGACTTCTTGCACCTGGAGGTAGCCCATAAATCTCTCGTCAGATAATGTGTCCTGATTTTTAATGGAAAATATAGTTCTGTGCTTGCTGTAGAGCAGAAAGAAATATGGAAGGTGATGTAATGATGATTAGTTGTCCCAGGTTTTCTGGGGCAGGCCTAATTTTCAGCAGTCTACACTGTGATCACATCAGTGTGCACTGGTTTTTGAAATGCAGTCCCTTCGGATAATAGTGTAAGTGCTGCAGGGTGGGAGTGGGGAGGTCAGAGGTGGCTGGGGTACGTGGGGAGGCTCCCAGAGACAGAGGGAGTGGTCCTGGAGGAGCACGCACATGACATCGCGGGATGACTCCTCACTTGGCTTCACCGGCTGTGCACGTTTCTCCAGGGTCTGCCCTGTTCACCCAACACTCTATGGTGAGCATGTTTTGAAAGGACAGAATTAGGAGAGATGTGATATGTGACAGACACATCCTACAGACAAATAGAAACAGGGCCATCATCGTCCCCCTTTTCAGCAGGGACGCTACTGAGAATTGATTAGATGGACATCTTTCCTGCCTTTAGAGGGTACTCCCAGCCTTATAAATAAATGCTACCCCCTGAATGACAGAGCCCTGTCCCCAGTACCTGGTCTCCAGGCCTGTTTAGAAAACTAGGCCCATTATGCCTGGGGCAGGAGCTGTGGAAGAATTCTGATGGACTTTAGGGGTCTTGCCCTAGAGGGGGGCTGGAGAGCCATTCAGGTCAGAGTTCTGCTTGTTTATAGGACTTCCCCTTAGGGGACCCAGCGGAGCAACAGAGGAGAGAATTCTGATTGCCATCATGCAGTCATGGTTTGCACAACTATTTTGGTGACAAAATCTGCAAGGGACAGAAAAATCGGTTCAAGAGAAGCTAAGGACTAAGATAGCTTTGTTTTTTTCCACTTCTCCTTGTCCATTACCAACCTTGGAAACGGGACGCTGGCCCTGGACCTAGCTGTAGGTAGTAAGACAGAAACCAACTTTGGGATGAGCACTGCTCTCATGCTGGCATACTGCGGCTGGGGGAATGGGCACTTGGACCCCAGGCATGCCTGTTCCTTCAGGCTGCAGACCTGCCCTATTCCCCTTGGCTTCTGGAGCAAGAACTTCTAGGCCGTCGAAGGCTCCAGTTCAGTGAGGAGCTCCTTTGGGAAGCTGTAGTTGGAACAGGGAGTTTTATCTGTGTTCTCAGAGTCTAGAGGTTCCTTTAACCACTAAGGGTGATAGCCTAAAAGCCTATCTATGCTTTTTAGACTAAAGTGGACTCCAGGGTACGACAAGCATGCTGAGCCTTACAGTACCTTGCCTAGAACAAGCCTTCTTAACTATACAACATGCGGACAGGGTCATCTTTTCAGGGGCCACTGGTTCTTCCTTCCCTGAAGGCACTAGCAGGCACCATCCTTCTTTATAAGTCACCCCTCTGTGCCTACTCAACACTGCCTGTAACCAAGACCCGTCCTTGCCTCTTCCCCACTCCACACACCTGAAGGTGACTATAGCAATTTGCTTAAGTCAGTAAAGGGCTTAGAGCTACCCTTGTGCCAGCACACGTATTTGTTCTTACCAGCCAGCAGATCACTTGTACAGCACCTCAAATTCCCTGAGCTGCGTGGTCTATACACCCTGCATGGTCAATCCCTGCCTATAGGCTCCTCCACCCTGGGCTTGTATCTAGCGGTGGCTGGTGTATAATTCCTTACAGTTGTCTGTGACTTAGAACTGGAGAGTGGATGCCCCAAGTCCTGTGGACTACCTGTGGCCCACCTCCTCTGATTAGAGACACTCCAGAAGGCATGAAGAAGGCCTTCTGGGCTGCCAACCTCCCACCTCAGAAAACACTTCCTTCTCGCCTACAGTCTGTAAGAGGGCTGATTTTGAATCCTCTCACCTAGCCAGGGGTTGGTAGGGGCAAAGCTGGCCCCCTGACCCTACTCGCACACCTCTGGGGAGCAGGGGGTGGGCCTCCCCTGCAAACAGCACCTCCACTGCTGGCTGCAGGTTCTGCCACTTCCCCTAGAGATGGAGGTGCCCCGTGCAGCTGAGCCGCGACCCGCCCCAGGATCCTTCTCCACCGAGGAGCACACAGTTGAAAGGACACGGGCAGGAGGGGAAGAGGAATGTCTGAGTTTTGTTTTTTACCAAATAACTGGGCAGCTTTTCCCTCCATTTTTCCAGATGCTTCTTCGGAGAAGAGGTTTCAGGGCCTTAGACGAGGAAGTACGTTTTGAACTGGGACTGAACCCTTTTGGTGTTCTCCTCCCCCCACGCCACCACAAGCACCAGCTTGCTCACAATAGGGCCTCATTTGAGGTTGTCAGTGCTTGTTTCTTTCTTCCCGGTGACCCTGGGGCAGTGCCCTAAAATTCCTGAACAACAGCTTGGGAGAGGGCTGCGCCTGGTGGAACTATTATAAATTGGCAGGAGCGAAAAATATGAGAAGAGAGCTGCTCTGGTTAAACTGGGACGTTTGTGCTCTCACACTGCTGGAATCCAACTCGGGTCACAAGTCACCTTCCCAGCGCAGGCCTGGGGACCCCTCTGGAAGGTGGGCAGAGCTCTGGGAACCATCCCATGTCTAGTGCAAACTTGAATGGCTCCTTTAACAGCTAGGTTAAAAACCCATGGCCTCCAGCCCAGCCCCCTCTGTCACCCCTTTCCTTGCGGTAGAGGCTGGCATAGAGGCTGCATTAGAAAGTGACCCTACAATTTCTGTTCAGCTCATGGCAGTGTCTCTGTGGAGCCCTGTCCCTCCTTGTTCTCCCGTGGTGGCGTCCACATGCCTCCTTGATAGCACCGCCTGCTCTGCCAGACTCTGAGCGCTCCCAGGTGGCCCAGGGGGAGGGCAGTATGGCAAGAGGGTAGCAGGCAAGGGCCGAGAGGAGGGACATGAAGGCAGAGATGGCGCTTATTCATAGCACAATGAGAAGCCATTGGAAAAAATTTATAGAGAAGTGACTTGGGTCTGATGTACGGTATTTGTCATACTAAAAGCAGGGTAGTATTTGACAAAGGAATAAACATATAGATAACTAAAATAGAACCAAGAGAAATATATATATATATACATATATATATATATATATATATAAAATGTGTGTGCATATATATATATATATACATATGCACATACACACACGTATAAAACATAAAATTTACCAATTTAATTGTTTTTAAGTGTGCATTCCAGTGCATTAAGTACCTTCACATTGCTGTGTCACCATAACCACCAGCCATCTCCAAAGCATTTTTCACCTGGTGAGACTAATATTCTGTAGTCACTTTTCATCTCCCCTCCCCTAGTTCCTGGCAACCACCATTTCTGTCTCCATGAATTTGACTACTCCAGGTACCTCACATACTGGAATCATATAGTAATATCTTTCTGTGATTGGTTATTTCACTTAGAATAAATAATGTCTTTCGTGTCTACCCATGTTGTAGCATAGGTCAGAATCTCCTACCTTTTAAGGTTGAATAATATTCCACTGTATGAATACGCCACATTTTCTTCATCTGTCAGTGGACGCCTGGGTTGCTTCTACTCTTTGGCTAGCGTGAATGTTGCCATGAACTTAAGTGTACAAATATCTGTCCAAGTCCTGCTTTCAACTATTTTGGGTATATACCTAGAAGTGGAATTTCTAGATTTTATGGCAAATGTATTTTAATTTGGGGGGGGACCTCATACTGTCTTCTACAGTGACTGAATCACTTTATATTTCCACTAATGATACTCAAGGACCCCAGTTTCTTCAAGTTTCTTCACATCCTGCTTTTATGATTCCCTTCTTCCTCTTTCTCCTCTTCCTCTCTTTTTCCTTCCCCTCCTCCTTATTCTTCTCCTTCTTTCAAGTAATTGCTATCTTTAAAGTGAGTTTTTAAAGAAAGAAAATGAAAACATAAATTCGTAAGGAAAAAAGAGAATGTAGGGAGACAACAGCAGGAGGAAGATGTCAACAAATTGGTGGGTGATGGAAAGCAAATAGATGATCAGCTGAACCGGATTTCAGCTTTCCATTTCGCACTGTGCCTGTGGTTAGGGGAATGAACAACAATTAAAAACAAACAAACAAACAAACAAATAAAAACAAGCTATGTGTGCCACAAAATCTCAAAAATCTGAGAAATTGGAGACATCAATACTTTCAAAGCCTGGGTTGTAGAGTGAAGCTGAAAATGGGAGGATTGGTTAAAGTCACATAACAAGTAGTTAGGGCCTAGACCCCCGCTTTTGTCCATGCCCCAGGCCGCTGATTCTTCACCCAAGAAGAAAGAAGGCTGCTCTATAGAGAGGCAACCTGACCAGCTTTCAACTCCTAGACACAGGGTAAACTACAGGCAGGCAAAGTGTTGTGCTCAAAAGGAAGAGGGGCCAAGTGAAAGTTAGTGTTTTGAAGTAAGATCTGTGGCCTTTCCGCACTCAACATCCTAAATGCTGGTAGACAGACTTAATTACTGCGCTCGCTCCTACTTTTCGTTACCACCAAAGCAAGAAATGGAAGATTTCAGGGCTGGCATGTGGTGTGGTAGTTAAGGACGCTGGACTCCCACGCGGCTGACCGTGGTTCGAGTCCTGGATCTGGCAGCTTGCTTTCTGTCTCACTTTCCCTCTCTCTTTCTCTCTCATTCTGTCCCTCTCTGATCAAATGAAAGCTAAATAAATTAATTCTTTTATTTTTTTGTAGAGGTTTTTTTCACTATAGGGCGCGTGGTGCGCTCGCCAGACAGACAGAGAGAGACAGAAAGTGAGAAATCACCCCCCAGGGGGGATGGTCATGCCGCAGTCCCTTCTCCTTCATTCTCCTCTCGGGATCTTGGGCACACACACACACGCGCCTGGCGTGAGTTTTAAGCTACCGGGTCCGGGACGTGAACCGCGGTCGACTATGTGGGAGTCCAGCGACATAGCCATTATGCTAACTGCTGGTTCCCAATAAATTAATTCTTTTAAAAAATAAATGGAAGATTTCTTGTGAAAACCAAACCTCTCAAGAGAAAAGATCCACAGATATTGACTATAAGGGTTGTTTTTACTCTCTTGACTGTGAGGTGCAGTATGTCGACAGGCACTACCTGTGTGCTCAGAACTTTTTATCTTCTTACTTATATGAGGGTACTTTGAGCAATTCATGGAAAATGGAATTAAATTAAAGTATGAATTTGTTTCGGTACCAAAAATATTTTGAAATCCAAGCATAGTTTTTTCATGATACAGATTTGTAATGAAGTTTTTGAAGACCCCTTCTAAAAAGCATTGAAGGAGCCTCAGAGGTCCAAGAGAAGCTTCTGTCATGGAAGAGATATAAACAGCAATAAAAAGAACCACAAAGGGACCAGTAGATGGAGTAATGGCTACGACGCTGGATTCCCATGTAGTCAACCGCGGTTCGAGTCCTGGACCCGGTGGCTTAAACTCAGGCCGGGAGCATGTGCACGTGTGCCTAAAATCCCAAGAGGAGAATAGAAGAGAAGGGATTGCAGTGCAGCCATCCCTCTGGGGGTGATTTCTCTCTTTCTGTTTTTCTCTGTATTTCTGGCAAACGCACATGCTCTATAGCAAAAACCTCTCAAAAAAAAACCCCAAACAAACAAACAAACAAAAACAAGTAGAAGGCCAATTGGTGGCATGGGGGTCAAAGTGGCTGGATCACACATAGCTGACTACAGAATTTGAGTCCTGGTGTCTTAGAAAATATGCCAGGAACATGTGTATGAGTGCCCAAAATCCCCAAAAGAAAATCAAGAAGAAGAAGAAGAAGAAGAAGAAGAAGAAGAAGAAGAAGAAGAAGAAGAAGAAGAAGAAGAAGAAGAAGAAGAAGAAGAAGAAGGAGGAGAGATGATAGCATGATCATTCCCTATGGGGAGTGCTTTCTTATTTTCCTTCTCTGTCTCTCTCTAGCAAGTATATGCACCCTCCAGAAAATAAAATAAAATAAAATAGACCAAAAACAAAACCAAAAACCACAATAACAAAAACAAGTAGAAATAGAAGACTGCAGAGAACTTTGGAGGAACTTTATGTCACCTCAGAGGCAAGATGTTTTATCCATTAAACAAGAAGAGGATACAATTCAAAACAATTTTGAAAAACCAGGAAAGGGTTTTTTGAAGTTAATAATAGCCTAAATAATAAATTTAATAGACTGTTGGAAGATAAAGTGGAAGAAATTTTCCAGAGAAAATTAAAAGACTGAGGTGGAAAACAAATGAGCAAGGAAATGTAGAGGGTCATTCTGATGGGGATTCAAATCCAATTCATAGGTGTTCTTTAAAGAGAACAACAGGATGGGACCAGCAGTTAGCATAATGGCTATGTTGCTGGACTCCCACGTAGTCAACCGCGGTTCGCGTCCTGGACCCGGTGGCTTAAAACTCACACCGGGCGCATGTGCGTGCGTGCCCAAGATCCTGAGAGGAGAACGGAGAAGGGATTGTGGGTTAACCATCTGCCATGGGGGGTGATTTCTCGCTTTCTGTCTCTCTGTCTCTCTCTGTCTGTCTGGCGAGCGCATGCGCCCTATGGCAAAAACCTCTCCAAAAAAAAAGAGAGAGAGAGAGAACAACAGGAAAACAGTAGAGCGAAAATGGCCAGATCCCCAGTTTCTCAGAACTGAAAGATGTGCATTTGCCAGTATGGTAGTACCCATCATGGATAAATAAATACCTATACCAAGTCAAATCATCATGAAATCCTAGACTCTGATGAAAAGATTCTTTAGGTTTAAAAGGAAAACACACATGCATGGATAGGTCACAGGTGAAGGTTCAGGGAGTCAGCATGGTGTCATCCCTTCCTGCTGTGTGGCCTGGTTTCTAACAGGCCACTGACCGGTTCCAGTTTGTGGTTGGGGAGTTGGAGACCCCTGCTCCAATAGCATGCTGGGTGCCAGAAATGCTATGGAACAACCTTCACAGTTCTGACAAATTCTTCAAAATGTCAGTTGGATATGAAGACAGAAGGCTGACAATTTTGAAAATGCCAGGCCTATAAAAAAGCTGATCTTTCGTGCATGCACTCCACTGGAGGACATGCGCTACCAAAATGATGGCATGCACCAGGAAATTTCTAAGAAGATGGTGAAGTAATGCCCCAGGACCATGATGTATCAAGCCTAGAATGCATCCAGGTTAGATGGGAGCCAGATGACAGAATGTTCCAGGAAGGATATCTCCAAAGAAAGAAAATAAAAAAGCAACTGATGAATTATATGATGCATTTGACCATTACTGGAAATGTCTATTTCTTTTGAGAGATTAAGAGTCTTTTTAAAAATAGCCAAACTAGAAGTAAAGCAATTAACTCCAGGAAAAATGAAGTTTAAGAAATATAATTCTGTTATACTATGTGGCCTAGCAGTGAGCAAAGTTTAAATCTAGCACACACTGTACATAAACATAACAAAAATTATGGTTAAATGATTGGAGAGTAGGGGAAAGGTTTATGTGCAGGGAGATTTGAGAGCTGAAAGTTCATATTCCATACAGAGAACTTAAAAGATTGTCATAGTCTGTTGGTGTTGTTCTAACAAACACCACAGACAGTAATTGATGACCAATAGAAAAATTTCTCACAGTTCTGGAAGCTGGTAAGTCCATGATCGAGACTGGCTGGTGAGGGCTTGGTCTCTCTGTTTCCAAGGTTTCTGCAGTGGACCTTGTTGCTACAGCCTTTAAAGCAGCTGTCCCCAACCTGTTTGGCACCAGGGACCAGTTTCAAGGAAGATAAGTTTTCCATGGTCTTGGGAGGGGAGGGAGGTGGAGGGTTTTTAGGATGATTCAAGTGTACTACATTTATTGTGCACTTTATTATTATTGCATTGTAATATATAATGAAAGAATTATACAACTCACCATAATGCAGAATCATTGGGAACCCTGAGCTTGTTTTCATGCAACAAGACATTTGTTTTTCACTCCTTTTAGCTAAAATTAACTTGTGGGCTTACCAGAACTATGACTGAGACATGTGTGCAGCACAGGAAAGAGGATTAGATGGAAGCAGTAAATAAAATAATGGGCAGTCCATGGCCAGATTGAAATAAGTGTCTGATTCTGACTTAAGGCCTACCACCAGATGCAGGTTTACTGTCACTTGTCACTCATTGATAAGGTTTTGATATATCTGCAAGCAATTGATTTATTACAGTCTCGTTGCAGTCCAACTTCTCTGCTAATGTTAGTCAGTGTTTTCAGCCACTTCCCAGTGCTAGCATTACTGCCTCAGCTCCACCTCAGCTCATCAGACATTTGATTCTCGTAAGGCACGTGCATCCCAGATCTCTAGTGTACACAGTTCACAATCGGGCTAGCACTCTTACGAGAATCTAATGCCACTGCTGATCTGACAGGAAGCAGAGCTCAGGTGGAGGATTACTATAAATACAGATGAAGCTTCTGGCCCAGTTTCTAAAAGGCCACTGATCGATACTAGTTTGTGGCCCGGGAGTTGGGGACTCCTATTATAAAAGGGATGAACTCTGTGTCCTTACATGGCAGAAGGTCCAAAAGGGGAAGACTCACCCCCATCAAGCCTTTTTTTATAGGCTACTGACCCTATTCATGAGAGCAGAGTCCCCATAACTTAATTACCTCCTAAAAGCCACACCTCTTAATACTGTTGCCTTGAGGATTAAGTTTCAATATGAATTTTGGAGTGGACAAAAACATTCAAACCAACACAGAGATAATGCCTAAAATTACAAGGAAAAATGTAGTAATTGTATAAGGCTATTGTCTAGAAACAATAGAAGAAAATACCAGAAGAAACAACTGAAATAGTTAAAGGTATTGCCCTTAATGAAGTGTAAATGTGGATGGGAGAGATGGAGCAGAGGTCTACTCTGTTATGGCTTGTAGTACCAATTGACGTTTTTATCAGTGTTATTTTGGTAAGAATAACAATATTTTAGAAAGTTTTTTTTTCAGCCTGATGGTCAGTTAGACACTAACATTCCACTAGCAATAATTTTGATTCCTTCTTTGACTTGATTCTCTATGCAAATCAGGATGCTTTTGGGATAGCTGGGAGCATGGGGTGGACATTCTGTCCTGAAATGACATCTTCGAGTGGTTGTTCTCTGGCATTTGTGCCAGATATTTTCTGACAGAGTCACAGAGATGCTCTGCTAGCTGCAGTGATGCAGGTGGCATGGATCTTGTTTCCATAGCCCCACCTGCTCAGCTCCTCCCTCGCAGCCTGCCACCTGGGAGAGTCCAAGCAGAATGCACACTTTGTGTGGGTGGCATGCGTGTCGAGCAGGTGTTGGACTAGAGAAGCAGCCTGGAGAGACCAAAAATTCTGAAAACAAGCCAACGAGGCCAAGTCCTGATGCTCTCAGGTGGTTGGGACCCTCTGGTCACTATTGCCCACCCCTGGTTTTAAATAGAAGTACCCCATGTTCTTAGAGAGTCCCCGTAGGACAGACCCTTCACAGTACCACTGTGGCCAGTTTCTGAGTCTTGTGGCACCTCTGTCTGCTAATGGATAGGTGATGGTGTCTGTGTTATTTGGGGAACAACCTTCTGCTCCATCCCTCCTGCCAGTAAAATCTCTGTCTCTCTCCAGGTCTGGCTCAAAATCCTAGATTTATTACCTAGATTTATTTCTTTCTTGACACTCGCCCATGCCCCCTTGAAATTCCAGGGCTGCATTAGTCAATGAGGCAGAAATGTAGGAGATGATCTCTGTCTCAAGGGTGTACATGGTATTATGGGAGTGGAATGATGGTGTGGTAAAACTGCAGACTGGGTGTTGGTATTATAATGTGCTTGTAATGTTACATTAAATAATGATCACTTTTCAAGTTAGACTTAGCTCTTTAAATAAAAATAATAATAATAAAAGACAAAGTGGTAACACAATTGGACCCACATAAAAAAGGTCCTGAGTTCATGTCCCATGATCTCCCTGAGCATGCCAGAGATACACACACACACACATACACACACACACACACACTCCCATAATCTGCGCCCACTGAGATTGGGGGTAGATCACAGTGTGAGGACCCCATTGGGGGTGCCTGTCTTTCACTCATCTCTCTCCACTTCTCTTTCATGGAAGAAATACATAAATAAACTTTTTTTTTTAAAGCCACTTTAACTAGAGGAGAAGGTATTCACATCTTAAGTATTAGGTTTTTACCTAGCTAACTAGTTAGGAGTGTGATGCCTTGCAGTTGTCCAGAAGAATGTGAGTTATGTAACATGGGGCACACCAAGCCCAGGTGTTTCCAACTGCTAATATTTCTTAGGGCAAGAGTTCTTTCACACTGCTAAAGCTGGAGGCTTCTTCTGGTCTATTCCATTGCTAACAACAAAGAAATATGAGTCTGTTTAATGTAAGAGAATGGAGGTTTATTCAGCCCACAGTCTGGAGGACAGAGGGCCAAGGGCCAGGGGCCACATCCGGTAAGGTGTTCCTGTCATTGGGCCCCTAAGCCATCAGAATGTCATATCACAAGGGCAATGGCAGAATAAAATGGTGTGTCCATCAGTTTCTGTCCTATTCCCTCTCCTTATAAACTCATCACGAGTCAATCATGAGGGTCCTGCCCTAATGACCTTAACCCTAATCTCTCCCTAAAGGTCCCACATTTCAGCACTGTAGTCTAAGTTTTGCCCTCTTAATCCCATCACAGCCAAATCTCAACACATTAATTGGGGGGGAGGGGGCATATAAACCACAGCAGAGCTAAATGGATCCTGTGATACCTTATTAGAAAGAATTATTGAGTTTGGAGAGAAGAGAGGGAAGAACTAACCTTTAAAATCTATTGATGTGGTATTGTACTGTCTTGTTTGATCATACATTTTTCTGTGGGAGTAGATTCTGCTATCATCCCCATTTTACACTTGTGTAAACCGAGGGCCAGATATATGAAGTGACTTGCTCGAATTCAAGCTGCTAGTGATTTGTCCATCCTTTTTTTTTTAAAGCCACTTTAACTAGAGGAGAAGGTATTCACATCTTAAGTATTAGGTTTTTACCTAGCTAACTAGTTAGGAGTGTGATGCCTTGCAGTTGTCCAGAAGAATGTGAGTTATGTAACATGGGGCACACCAAGCCCAGGTGTTTCCAACTGCTAATATTTCTTAGGGCAAGAGTTCTTTCACACTGCTAAAGCTGGAGGCTTCTTCTGGTCTATTCCATTGCTAACAACAAAGAAATATGAGTCTGTTTAATGTAAGAGAATGGAGGTTTATTCAGCCCACAGTCTGGAGGACAGAGGGCCAAGGGCCAGGGGCCACATCCGGTAAGGTGTTCCTGTCATTGGGCCCCTAAGCCATCAGAATGTCATATCACAAGGGCAATGGCAGAATAAAATGGTGTGTCCATCAGTTTCTGTCCTATTCCCTCTCCTTATAAACTCATCACGAGTCAATCATGAGGGTCCTGCCCTAATGACCTTAACCCTAATCTCTCCCTAAAGGTCCCACATTTCAGCACTGTAGTCTAAGTTTTGCCCTCTTAATCCCATCACAGCCAAATCTCAACACATTAATTGGGGGGGAGGGGGCATATAAACCACAGCAGAGCTAAATGGATCCTGTGATACCTTATTAGAAAGAATTATTGAGTTTGGAGAGAAGAGAGGGAAGAACTAACCTTTAAAATCTATTGATGTGGTATTGTACTGTCTTGTTTGATCATACATTTTTCTGTGGGAGTAGATTCTGCTATCATCCCCATTTTACACTTGTGTAAACCGAGGGCCAGATATATGAAGTGACTTGCTCGAATTCAAGCTGCTAGTGATTTGTCCATCCAGCATCCACACACAGGCCTGTCCGACTCCAGAAACTGTATACATTCCCGAATTAGCTGGACCTCTTGTTTGCAAGTGACAGGAACTCCAGATTAATTAAGCAAAGAAGATATATCTTGTCATACAGATGAGTGGAGAGTCCACCAACCCCTGTCAGTCAGTGTCTCCATTTCTTCTTTCTTCACTGTATACATAAGCTCTTATTCACCAGATGGCTTCTTCTTTTTGGATAGAGTCAAGAAAAAGGGGATGGGATGGAAAAGGGTAGCTGCAGACAAGCTTCAGGCTTACATTTTCCCAGTTTTTAGACCCTTTGAAAGAGACAGCTTTGGTCTCCCAATGTTCAAAGATAAAATTGCAGGGAAGGTCTCTGATTGGCTGGCTTGGACCATATGGCCATTTTGGAAAACCAAGCACTTTGACCAGGAGGCAGCTCATTAACTGGCATCCATACCAGACACACATGTGATGGGCGGAGAGGAGGGAGCAGTTCCCCTAAAGAGTGGGGCATCTACTTACACTGGAAATGATGGGCAGGAGATCCTGAGCAAATAACACCCAAACCAAATCAAACCACAGCATTGATTTATTAAACTTCTACAATGCCACATGCATCTTACTAAATTTTAAAATGTGTGAGAGTGTATCTCAGCTTGGTGGCAGAAACTGCCACAAAAGAGTGGCCTCCTGGGCCTGCCTCACTAGCAGAAGACGTAGTACCCTTGAGGACTCAAAGTTAAAGGGAGTAAAGTCAGCACCCGGAGCTTTGCAGAAAGGTTCCCAGCAAGGCTGGACTCCCACAGTCATCTGGATGGACTGGAAGTTCAACCAGAAGGATACTCATTTCTATATGAAAAGATGAATTTGGAGGAACTAGGAAAGCATCCCCGTGAAAGGTTCTCCATCACACTTTAAATTCTGTCTGTTAGACTGCTCCAAAGGGTTTTAGATACTTGTGTCAGTGAAGGGTGGGGGAGGTGTATGTGTTGATAAAAGGAAATTGATGTCTTTTTTTTTTAATGGTTTAGAAGGGCTCGAGGTATAAGTCAAGGCTACCAGCAATAACCGGCCTATGCTCGCAGTGAGAGAAACGAGTCCTCAAAGCTGCAAATGTACAAGTGCGAGGGTTCCTCTGTCTTCAGTCATAAAAAGAGAACAGAGGAAGTGAGAGTGGCTGATCACAGAGAGAGACTTTTATCCTCTGTCCCTGGAGACCATATGGCATTTGTCGAGCCAGGAGAAGAACAACTCTCTATATTGTGATTTTCTTTTTCATGAAAGCATTTTTGTCCTCATTGTTTCACAAGCTGAACTGGGGGCAGGGAGCATCCAGCAGTTTAAGCCTCTCGCTAATTGCTGTTTTTAGCTGGTATGATCTCTTCCTGATGGATTCTGTGGGTTCAGTTAAGGCTTTTGATTGTTGGCAGCGGGATTATTCAAAGCCTTAATTAAGTGCCTGCCCGCCTGCCCACCCGCCCGCCCATGAGGCCGAGTGCCAGTAGCTGACACAGACACGGGCCCCAGAGCCTGGTCATGCCATGCTCATGGCTCACTCTTCACTCTTCACCCTCATAGTAGAGCCATGAGGTAAGTTTCCTAGACATTTTTGTGGTCTAATTTGTTTGGGGTGTTAATGTTTTAATTCTCTTTTCTATACATCTATGTCCATTTATTATCTGAGTGAGCTGATACTTGGAGATGGGACAGAGGATTGATTCTTCTTCAACTAATGCCTTAGTACTGCTGGTTTTACTTCCTATTATTTTTCAGTTTTTAACCACTGGTCCAATTTTAGTCTTTTCATAGGAGAATTTATTTATTATATAAGAAAGAGCCTTGCAATAGGACAAGAAGTTCAGAGTAGTACACTACAAGCAGGCAGGCCATTAGGAGTTTATAGATGGTGGTGTTGCAACATCAGGTTTGTCAGCTTGGGGGAGATGGCCTTCTGAAAAATTTCCCTAATAGCCTGTCCTCCAGGTTCAGGCTTTCCTAGCACCAATTCACTTACTCAGCAATCAAATAAATACTTATGGACAACCTCATGAATCTGTTCTTCCAGGCCCTGAAGAATCTTCAGCTCACCGTTCACATCTTTGTGTGTTTCCCGATCTGCAGCATCCCACCAGGCAGCCTGTTTTCTTCTCGGTTTTAGCTCAATCCCGGTGTCTCTCCTTTTGGTCTCCTTCCATCACTGATGTGGGCACAACCGCAGTTCCTTCTTCCTGCCCAGACCTGACTGACAGCGGGGCCGCTGCATCTCTGTCTGCAGCTGTGTGGGCTTGCGGTGTGCACACTGGGTCAGGCCCCATCAAGAACAAAGGATACACAGCAGATCAGCAAAAGCAGCCAAGTCACCCCCTTTCTGCTGCTCCCCAAGCATAGAGGGCTGTGGGACAGAGAGCCTGGCTCAGGCTGCAGTCGCCTGTCCTGGGTAACTAGGACTGGGTTGAAAGCACTTGACACATGTTAGAGAAAAACTGTTCCCTTAAGAGCATTTCACTTTTAATCATTACAGAAGCTGGTGGATCTCAAGACAGCACCAGATTCTGCAAACTCTCTCAAATGGGCCGGGAGGTGTCACACAGCAGCCTGCCTTCTCAGCCGTCGACCCAGAAAGAGCCCCTCCCTATTCCTTTTAAAGGCCTTTTGAGGCCATAAAGGTTTTTGAGGATATTTTATGAAGCTAGAGCACAATTTTAATGTTTAAAATTATTGTAGGGGTTATGGTTAGTACATCTTTATTTTTATGACAAGTTGTTGGTCATACCCTTATTTTATTTGATACCGGGCTTTTGTTCAAGAACACAACCTCCAATTAAATGTGGTTTCTGTGGCAAAAATATGATTCTCCTTAGAACGACCTTCTATAGGGCTGTTTCCAAAAGCTCATTATGGTGAAAACTCAGGGCTGCCTATTCACGTTCTTGAGCATTTTTCCTTGTGGTCACTTGGTTTTCCCATATGGTGGATTAGAGGGTACTAAGGCTGTGGGTTTGACCCAAAGGAGAGTGGAGGGGAGAGGAAAGAATCTTCCCCAAGAAGCTAAGTGGGTCACCATTTAAAACCATAATACTTCAGAGATGGAAGGAACTTCAGCTATCAAGACCAATTTTCTCTTCAATAAAAGGAGGAGTTACATCCCAAACAGGCTAGGAGGTCAAGTAGGCACAGGGCTTAGGCTGGGCTTTCACACTGTCCCCTCTTTACCCCACCAGCTCTTCTAGAAGTGGTTCATGTGCACACGTGGCACCAATCTTGTCCTGCTATGAACCCAAGGGAACGCCCAAGACCGGCTTATCTTTTGTGTGTGTGTGTGTGACAGAGAGCCTGTGCACATGTGTGCACACACCTTTGCCACGATCCCCCTTTCCCTTCCTTAGGATCTTGGGTATCCACATTTGCACCTGGCATGTTTTCAGGCCAACACGGGCATCCAAACCCATGGTCAGCTATGTGGCTTCCAGCACTGCAGTCCAGTACACTATGGACTGTGTCACCTAGGCTGAGTCAGACCCTATATTTTATGGATTATTTGACATTTTCCAAAAGTGGGAAGCAGATATTGTATTACTCTGCAAGAGATTTAGGGTCTATTATGGATAGACATGTATCAGTGCTTGGGGTTCTACGGAACTTGTCTCACCAAAAACATGACTTTACAATGAAGCATAGAGACAGTCCCTCATCTTGGAGACCAAAGCTGTAGCCTCTGGTTTGTCATTTAATCTACCATGAGATTACCAGCAAACTATTCACTTCTCTGGGTCTCTTTTCTCAACTACACGGGCCTAACAACACAATGGGATTTTCATGCTGGCACCAACACTGTTGGTGCCCCACCCAAATCCCCTTCACCAACCCATTCCCAGCTGCCATGAATATTGGCAAGGGTCCACAGATAAGACACCTCCTTCACAGTGTTGCAAGATCAAATAAGATTGGATCATGGCAGTCCTTGGAAGACTAAGGTATCAGTGGGCTTTTACTGTGCTCCTGATGAAGATTCTGACTGTAGAAAGCCCAGCTATACTTCTTGAGTGATGGCCAGTGACGGCAGATGAGGCACCCAGGGAAGGCAGGGCTGTCATCATGTCTCCAAAAGACGTAAACCAAGGCTTCTCTTCCTTCCCCCCCAGAGCCCAGGGTAGCAGGCAGATGGTAAAAATGGAATTTGATAGAAATTGGACAAATGTGGAAGATTTGTTGCTGAGTGAAGCAAGTCAGGCTATGAAAGAGAGACATTGAATGTCTCCACTTAACATATACTGACTGTCTGCACTCTGTGGTAGAGACTGAACGACTGGAAAACATGAAAGTATTCAAAATTGTAATGGACACTAGAGACAAAGTGGAAAGAGAATGTGGGAAGGAAAGAGCTGGAAAGAGCGTGAGAGAGGAAGAGCATAGGAAAGGTGGGGGGGAAATGGAGAGGTAAGACACTTGTGGGACACAGAAAAGGTTTATTATCTGTTGACTAGGTTGTGTGTGGTGGTCTCAGCTGGGCTGGACTGAGGTGTATGTCATACTGGGTGAAGTCTCTTCACAATCTAAATGATGTATAGCAATTTAATGTATGAATAATAATAAAAGATATAAATGATAAAAAATGGGTTTACTTGAAGTTGAGTAATTTTTAGGTAATATTAGATAGTGGTTGAACAAATGTTTCCCATACTGGGAGGAAAAGTATCGCAGTTACAAATCATTCAGACCTTGGAACTGAGCAAGGTCACAGAAATTCCTGCCTTTGCTTCAGATCCAAAGTGCTTTAAAAAAAAATCACTTACAAACTGCAGATTTCTAAGTGATGCCAGTTTCAGCATATCTTAAAATCCCTGGATATTTCTTTTAACACAGCATTTCAGAGTTAAGTTTGGGTATGTATGTGTAAAAAATGAGGAGAAAAGAGAGGGGGCATTGCGTCCCTGAGATCTGAAATGCTTGCAGTGTCCCCAGTTAATCATTGCTGCCTCAGGGCCTGATGGGCCACCGAGCTGGCCTGCTGCAGGGGGCCAGCGTACTTGCTGATGGAATGCCAGGATGCCTGTGGGGTGGTTAATGATTGATCTGCGCCCAGCTGCAGTGCCTGGCACTCCCTTCTGAAGCTGACAGGAGGCTGCGTGATCATCTCCTGGGGTAGACCAGCCCTGCCTAATGGGGTGCAGGAGAACATAATGGTGATTTGCAAATTCACTATGTGCCCACACTCCCAAGGGGCTTCCTTCTGTAGAAGAGGGTTTCCTTTGTTGTTTTCAGCAAATGAGAAAAAAAAATGTTTTAACAAGGTGGCTGTTGTCTGATATTCCTTAGCATGAAACTCTGTGCCGAGACAGGGCCACAGGATGATATGATTTTTTAAAATATTTATTTAAATATTTCTTCTGAGAGAGGGAGACACCCTCACGTCACAATCGCCCCCCCCCCGCCCTCTGCCAGCCCAGCTCATGGGCATGCCTGTGCCTAGTGTGCATGCACCAGACGTGTACACAGAGGCTGCAGGACACACACACACTTAGGACTTCCCACGTGGGTCCACATCACACAGCAGCATTACTGCTGCACCACTGTCCCCACAATGACATGATTTTATCTGGCTGCATGACACGTGTCACCTGTAAACATGCAAGCATTGCAGGCTTCTATGATGTCTCTTGGGCATTTTCCAGAGCTCACCCACCCCCTAATTCTGGGCCAGAGACTGTATTGGTGAGCCAGTCTGAGCCCCACCTCTCTAAGGATAAGTTCAGTGTAAAGGGCCTTTTGAATTTGAGATGTTTGAGGGCTCTTGAAGAGCTTTCTTTCTCTGAAACTCTAAGTGGGTTTTGTGTGTGTGTGTGTGTCTATGCGAATTTTTTCTTAGAATTTATTTCTGCATTTCCTCCTTTTTTTGAGAGCTGTCTTCTCTCTGAATGAGTTCCTATGAGGTTCAAATGAGTTAAGTACTAAGCAAAGTGCTGTGAACACTTAACTCCGAACAAGTATCAGCTGCTAACTATTGTTACAGAAAGGCAGAGCCTTCCGGAGCAGCATCGCACTATAGGACTACCGCCTTGAGTACTGTATAGCTGTAACTTTTCTAGTGGCCACAAATAAAGACAGGAAGAAGAAGAAAAATATATAAGAAACAAGAAATGGAAAATTATTTGTTGATGATAACATGTATGGTAATATCCTTGATTAAGCCAATATGTGCTATATTCTGGATGGGAAATCTCATTTTGTATACTGTGATGATGTTCAATGAATGAATATAAAGTAAATATTTTTTAAAAAAATACATATACTCTACAATGATATACAATAAAATGTAAATAAGAAATTATATTTTAAAAACTGACAAGAACGGGGGACCAGCAGTGGGCATAATGGCTATGTTGCTGGACTCCCATGTAGTTGACTGTGGTTCGAGTTCCAGACCCAGTGGCTTAAACTCATGCCCGACGTGTGTGCGTGCGTGCCCAAGATCCCAAGAGGAAAATGGAGGAGAAAGGGTTGCAGCGTGGCCATCCCTCCTGGAGGGGTGATTTCTCGCTTTCTGTCTCTCTCTGACTTTCTGACGAGCACATGACTTTCTGGTGAGCGCACACGCTCTATAGCAAAAACCTCTCAAAAAAAAAAGACAAGAACAGATTAATTTTAATAAAATTTACCTTGATGTATCAAAAACACTATTTTTAAACATCGAATCAATATTTTTAAATTGTTGAGGTGTTTTACAGTCTTCTTCTCGTATGAACTTCAAAACCTAGTAGGTGGTGTGGTGGTTAAGGCACTGGACTCTCACATGGCTGACTGTGGTTCTAGTTCCAGACCTGGTGGCTTGCTTTCTCACTTGCCCTCTCTCTCTCTGTCTCTCTCTCTCTCCTTTTCTCTTGTAAGTGCATGTGTTCTATAGTAAATTAAAATAATAATAATTAATAACATTAAATATATAATTATTTTTTAACACGTAGTATGCGGGGTCAAGTGGGCGGGGTAGTGGTAGTACAACTGGACGTGCGTAGGAAAGGTCCTGGGTTCACGTCCTGAGCCCTCTCCGAGCATGTTGGGTATGTGTGCTGGCTGAGAGTAGAGGTAGAGCACGGCCTGAGCACCCCATTGCGGGTGACTGCCTACGTTTCACTCACCTTCATGAAGGAAATAAGTGAATAAACATTCTTGTAAAAGCCCAGTGTGTACCGTACACTCACAGCGAGCTCAGTCGCCCCAGGCACCTTGCAGGTGCTCCGCTGCTGCCTGTGCTAGCGGCTACCATCGTGGCAGGGCAGATCCAGAACTTCGCTACGCAAGGCAAGTTCCAGGGACCAGTACTAATTGCAAGTTTGTCCCAACTGCAGAATCTCAGGCCCCAACTCCGACCTGCGTTTTTACCAGATCCCTGAATGATTCATTGACATCTTAGTGTAAGAAGCACTGGTCTGGAATGCCCGTGAGCAGTCCCCACCCCCTCAGATTCTGATTTCATTATCTAAGGTGATGCCTCGGCAAAGATCCCCTGGTGATTCTCATAGGCAACCAGGCTTGAGAGTAATTTGCCTGCAGGCTCTAAAGCCAGGATGCCAGACTCTGATCTTCCTTGTCTTCAAGGCCGTGGGAACTTACCAGGACTCTCTGTACCTCGGTTTCCTCATCTGTGAAATGAGGATGAAAGGAGGCTCTGCATGGGGGCTTCTGCGAGGCCTCAATGAGTGGACACTTGTCAAGCGTCAAGAACCACACCTGGCACAGAGTGTGAATTCATGAACTACGAGCTCTTACCCTTTCTTCTTTTCCTTGAAGGTCCGGGGTTACCCAGAGCCCCAAGTGACATGGCACAGAAATGGACAGCCCATCACCAGCGGGGGCCGCTTCCTGCTGGATTGTGGTATGCGGGGGACTTTCAGCCTTGTGATCAATGCTGTCTGTGAGGAGGACAAGGGAAAGTATACCTGTGAAGCCAGCAATGGCAGTGGTGCCCGCCAGGTGACAGTGGAGTTGACAGTAGAAGGTGAGTCCCAGGAGCAAGAGTCCTGTGACAGCTGAGCTGTCCCTTCTCCCAAATCCTGTAGCTCCCGTTCAGCTCTCTCTTGGGAGATGGCGAAATTTATAAGACAAAAACACACCACATCCCTGTATTCAGAGCTTTCCAGTCTAATGGGAGAGACGTGGTCCCTGCAAACAAGGGTTCCAGTGACATTCTAGGAAACAATGTTTGTCCAACTAGATATCACCTCACTTTCCGGCTCAAGCCTCCCCAGAGCTTCTGCTCACATTAAGACTGAAACCAGATTGCTTTTAGGACATTGCAGAGCTCTGCCCAGTCTGCCCCTGCCTGACTCTCCAGAGCCTCTTACCACTCCTTACCTGCTTTCCCTTGAGCAAGTTTCAGGGTCTTCACCCTTGCAGTTTCCTGTTACTCTAGTCCATTGTGATGCTAATAACAGAATGTACCTAAGTCTGGGTAATTTATGAAGATAGAGGTTTATTCTGTTCATGGCTTAAGACAGCGAAGGACCAGGGACCCTGTCTGGTGAGGGTCCTCTGGCTGCATCCCATCCTGGTGCAGGGCAGGAGCTGTGCCGTGCCATGCACCTGTGTCCATGTGTCTGCTGGGGTCTCACTCCCTCTTCTTATAAACCCACCAGGAGTCAATTACAACCCCCACCATGACCTTAATCCTACTCTATCCCCAAAGGCCCCACCTTCCAACACCATATTTGAATTAAGTTTTCACTCTCTTAATCCCATCACAATAAAATCTAACACGTGAATTTGGGGAGATGTTCAACCCACAGCACCTGTCTGAAGGAAGAGTGTCTCCCACAGCCCTTTCCCTGACCCAGTCCTTCCTGTCCAGATCTCTGCTCCTTAGAGAGTCCTTTACTTTCTTTCTTTTTCGTGCATTTTATTCATGACGTATACACAAGAGAGGGGACGAGAAGCGTCACTGACAGGGACTCGTCATGCCGGGATTCTCTTTCCACAGCCCCAGCTCACTGGGCCCTGGGCAGGAGCGCCCACTCCTACGTGTTTTCAAGCTGAGGCAGGGATCTCAAACCATAGTTGACCATGTGGCCTCTAGCACCACAACTCAGTTTTCTAGCAACCATGCCACCTGATGGCTGAGAACCCTTTTCTGAGTCCTCCTCTTATCAACCCCATGACTCCCATCCTCTCCCACTCAGACGTTTTCATACTGTGTTAGCTCCTCCATCCCCTGCCACTAAGTGGGAGCTCTACGAGGAGAAGTGCTTCATCCTGCTCTCTGCTAATCTCAGCATCTAGAATACTTCCTGGCACATGGTAAACACTGAATATTTGGGGAATGAGTGAACAACATTTATCATCATTAGCACCCACCATTAGCATCATTATGAAGCAACACATGCCTATTATTTTAAAAATTATATAACTCAGAAAAATACTCAGGAGATAAACACACTGATGTGTTAACACTGATTATTCATATTTGTCTCCCCCTCCCCAAACCCTGTACTTAAAAACTCCTGTTAACTTTAAAACTTCCCAGAGAAACGTTTGACCACAGTAAAACTTTTTTTTTGCTCCTGGTGTACCTCCTGGCACACTGAAGCCGCTCTGCTGGTGAGAATGCTTTCAGTTCGGGCTACTGGCTGATGCCTTCAGACCTGAAGTCTGAGCAGACATGAGGGTCTGTTAGCCTCTCAGAAGTAAGACAGGGTTTCCTGACCCTCCCGGGTTTTCCTCCCTTATAAACCAGGAAGTCAGGCTCACTTTTTCTCGACTCAAAAGACTGTCCTCCCATGTAGTTTTCAGGAGACACGGTTTGAAGACTGTGGATAGAGGATCGGGGTAGCCAGAGAAAGTTCCAGAAGGGGGTGAGGCACACCTGACCAATGGCCACTCTCTACCCTGTTTTCCCTGTTCCCCCGCACCATGGAAGGGCAGACAGGCTGTTCCACAGAGCAGAGTAAGCATAGTTTGAATGCTTTCCTTAAATTCTTTAGCTGAGTGACTCACTCATTTTAATGACCTTCAAATGCCTGTGGCTGGAGCAGTCCAGATGGAAAGTGACCCCTGGTCAGTCCCAGTGTGGCCCTCACCTCTGCCATTCTGGTGCTGTGTGTCCCCCATGGTAACTACTTTTCAATGCCCAAACTTTGAGTTGAGGGCTACCAATAAAAATGACCGTGTCTCCCTTTCTGGCTTTCCGTGTGGAGTTCAGGAACTGGAAAGAGCACCGAGTTGTGAGTGAGGACCTGAGTACCTGGGTCCCAGCTTTTGCCTGTCAGATGTGTGACTTTAAACCTCTGGATCTCTGTTTCTGCAGAATAAAAGGTATGAATGCAGTGGTCTCAGGTCTACAGCCTGGGCTGGCCCTTAGTTTCCATGATCCATGTTAAGGGAAGACTGAGTTTGGAGTATAGGGAGGTATACACAACCTGGCCAGAGAGACAGAGACAAGGAGAGAGAAAGGGGATCCTCTGAGGGGATGGCCATGCTACAATTCTTTCCCCTCCATTCTCCTCTTGAAATTTTGGGCACACACGTCCACGCACCTGGATTGATTTTTAAGTTGCCAGGTCCAGGACTCAAACTGTAGAGTTGGCCATGTAGGATCCAGACTCCCTAACCTCCATGCCACCTACTGGCCCCCCAGAAACCATTTTTCAATACCCAACCAAGAAGATAAATTTCTTGGTGGTCTCAACCAAGCAGAACAACTTAGAACAGGTCATGGGACTAGGGGTAAGGAAAGGAAATAAAGCACGAGAGCTTTAGAGGAATGAGAGGAGCCGTGAGCTTTGCCTCCTCCCTTTGTTCTTGTTTGTTTTTAGGTTTTTCCCACAAGGTGAATATAAAAAAGGGAAAGAGAGAAGGAAAGTAAGAAATCACCCTCCTGGGAGAGATGGCCACACCACAATCTCTTCTCCCCCATTCTCCTCCTAGGATTTTAGAAATCACCCCCCCCTAGGAGAGACAACCGCACCACAATCCTTCTCCCCCATTCTCCTCCTAGGATTTTAGGCACTCACATAACAGGTGCCTGGCATGATTTTCAAGCTGCCAAGTTTGGGACTTGAACCTTATGGCCGACCATCTGGGAGTCCAGCCTCGTAACCACCATACCACCTGCTAGTCCCCTTCTTTTGTTTTAATTTGAGGAGATTCAAGCCCAGACTACTTGAGAGATAGGAGACAGAGCATGGTCTGAAGGCCGCAGCCTCTATAAGTGAGAGTGGGCCTTGTGTCCTTTTGTTTCTGCATCAGAGACCAGCTTCAGGCTATTGTGTGGTTTGGGGCCACCTCAGAGACCACAGGCCTGGAAGGAGCCGTGGATGAGTTAGTGACTGTGCCAAGCTAGACTACGCTTTCCCAAAGCGAGACTAGCAGCCTGCCTGCCTTCTCTCCAGCTCTCTGTGCTGGGCTTCCTGCTTAGAAAGAGCAAAGCTCCTGAAAGGAAGAGAGTAATTTCATATGTGGGCCCTTTTAGCCCCATAGGGGTCAAGTTTAGGAGGCCATGTTGTACCATAGAAAGAAAGTCAAATGGTCTTAGATTGGTTTTTCACTCTTCTAATTTCTAACTGTGGGGAAATTAACCTTTCTGAGCCTTATTTCCTCTTATGTGAGTTGGAGCTAATGACTGTCCCACAGGGTGGTATAAGGATAAGAATGGCTACTGACAAATAGCACCCAGCAAGTGCTAACATCCTTAGAGCTACTTATGGGGGGAAATCTGTAAGATAGAAAGCTTCCTCAGCTGACTTGGTAATTGAGGCCAGGAAACATGCAACGTCTCCCATGAGAACAAGTGATTTAACGAGAACCGTGCAATTACTCAGGGAGTTGTGCAGTGGGAAGCCTTAGTGAACCTCTGGAGAGACTCCTGCAGCCAGGCGTGATTCTCACCGGTCTGCAGGAGGCTGGCCACTGAGCTTGGTGCGGGGCCAGGAGAGTGCCTGTCCTCTGGGAGTTTCCTCTCTGTGGAGGGGCCACAGGCATGTTCCCCAGCACATCACTGTCTAACAGAGAGAGAACGTGAGGCACGGTGCAGTCTTAAGTTTGCTACTGGTCACATTGTTAAAACCATGTGAAATGGATTTTCAGAAAATATTTCACCCTATATATCCAAAATACTGTCATTTAGCTAAGTAATCAACCTAAAACGATGAATGAAGTATTATTTCACATTCAACATCTGGGGTATAGTTTGCACCTCCAGCACATCTCTGTGCAGACTAGGTGTATGTCAAGTCCTTAATAGCCATATGCGGCTAATGGCTAGCATTTGGGACCTCACAGTTCTGCAGGCTCCCATCTGAGTAGAGATAAACGAGGCCTACACAGACAAAAAGGGCAGAGAAACCTACATGAATGAATAGGGTGGTAGTCCTGGGTCTCACAGCCACAGGAAGCCTTGGGCATGGGATGGGGTGCAAGGATGTGCCGGTGACCGGTATGTCCAAACCTTGTGGTCTGAACCCAGGAAGGCCTTTGGCATTCAGAGACTAGGAAGCACTTAAGTCACTTTAGGTAATAGAGGGTTAACTCTAAGGACATATGCTCAGGAGCTCAGGGAAAGCCAAAGTGCCAAGCTCAGAGGTGAGCCAGACCACAGGTGAACCTTATTCACCTTACAGGTTGGTCAGTGCAAATGCCAGTGCACACAGATCACCTGGGGAAGCTTGTTAAAATGCACATGTCGGGCTAGTCGGTGGTATGGTAGTTAAGGTGGCTGGATTCCACATGGCCAAAGGCATAAATCCTGGATCCGGAGCTTGAAAACACGCTGTGTGTGTGTGTGTGTGCACCCAAAATCTCCAGAGGAGAATTAGAGAAGGGATTGCAGCATGGCTGTCCCCACGGGGGGTGGGGGGGATGGGAGGGGGAAGATTTCTCACTTTCTGTGTGTGTGTGTGTGTGTGTGTGTGTGTGTGTTCATCTCTGTCTCTCCAGCTAGTGCATACACTCTATAACAAACTAAAAAAAATACAGATAGTGGGAACCAGCAGTTAGTGTAATGGCTATGTCGCTGGACTCCCACGTAGTCGACCGCGGTTCACGTCCTGGACCCGGTGGCTTAAAACTCACGCCGTGCGCGTGTGCGTGCGTGCCCAAGATCCCGAGAGGAGAATGGAGGAGAAGGGATTGCGGCATGACCATCCCCCCTGGGGGGCGATTTCTCGCTTTCTGTCTCTATGTCTCTCTCTGTCCGGCTGGCGAGCGCACACGCCCTACAGTGAAAATCTCTCCAAAAAAAAAAAAAAATACAGATAGTTGGGTGGAACAGGGCTGAAAGTAAGCAGACCCCAGGTGATGTCCCTGCTGCTGGCCCACAGGCCGCACTTGGAGCAGCGAGGAGGAGTCTGCTGTATGTGGGTTGTTCAGCCTTGTTCAGTGATTCCCCTCACACTTGGATGGCCTCTGAAAACACAGACAGGGCTGGCTCAGTCGGCCTGGATCTCCCACTGTCTCTTCCCACGCACACCTCCCCCTTGCCCAGCTGCCCCTCAGTGCTAGTTTCTAGTCTTTACACCTGTCATGTAAACCCAGGCATCCCAACTCTGAGAAAGAGCCAGCTGGCAGGATACTTGGAGTGTGACAGACAGACCTGGGAGGAGGGCGGCCAGTTGAGCTCTCATGGTGCCACCGACACCACATTCTTGGACGATTTTGAATTTGTAAGAAATGCTCCCCTGCCATCTTTTCTTCCACTACCCTTTTCTACCCTTTTTCAGGGACAGATCCTTTTCTCTTCATATGGGCTGGACCAGTGACATTATGCATTTTAATCCCATGTGTGTTTGCATTGGCCGAGTTTTAAATCAGTATGTTCCTCCAGGATGTCTACCATGGTTCTCCTTTTGGTTTCTGTTTGTTTATTTTTTTGTTTGTTTGTTTGTACTATCATCCTTTTTCTAACTTCCTTATCTTTCTGAAAGACCTATAACCATATTTCCCATTTATCATCTTTATGAACACATTTCAATGTGTAAAAATCCCTAATGACCCTACTTGTTTTAGGGGCACCCTATTTTTCTTTTATAATTCAGGAATAATCTTAAAATGCTCTGAGCTTTTGCCTTTTTCTGTCTCATCGAATGTAAATGTAGTAGAAGGAAAGATATCCTCTGTCCTGCTAGTCTCTTTGCTCTGTAACAGCTGTGTGTCAAGACTGCCTTGAAGAAGCCTCACTTACTTGGTGTATAGAAAACTTCTTTGACAAATTACTTGGTCTCTTTCTGTCCTTGAAGGATGACTTCCAAATCTCCTTTACTTAACACCCTTTCTTCCTTCATTTTCACCATCCCATTTGTCTTCGCCTCTTTTTCTCTCCGGCGTGCACACCCGTACCCCCTGATGGCCCAGCTTCGAGTTTCCTGTTGATTCTACCTCTTTTCTTCCCCTTGCTTATTCTTCCCTCCTTCTCTCATCTCCACCGCTTCCAGCCTTTGTGGAGTTAGGCTTTCTCCCTTTGTCCATAGCCTCTTCTTCATTCACCACATTTTACTGAATGTGCAAACTTTACCCCAGGGCATGACAGCAACAAAACTTGATCATTGCCCTGAAAGGACTGACTTTCTTGCCTCATATTTCATTATCATATTACAGTTAAGGTTTCACACCAGGATGTAATTTTGAAGTGCCAACTTTGTGTGGTACTGCGTCGGACATGGAACCCCTTGTCAGATTCTTTCTGTGAGAATCTCGTCAGAAAAGACATAGACACATCAAAAACTGAATAAAGGGCCAGCAGGTGGCATGGAGGTTAAGGTACTGGATCGCACATGGTTGTATGGTTCAAGTCCCAGGCTTAGTAGCTTGAAAATTCACCAGGTACACATCCATGGATGCTCAAAATCCTGAAAAGAGACTGGAGGAGAAGGGATAGTGGTGTGGCCATCGCTCTTGGAGAGTGATTTCTCACTTTCCTTCTCTTTGTCTCTCTCTGGCAAGCACACATGCCCTACAGCAAAACAAAACAAAAAAGCTAAGTGAAGGCATAACTCCAGTCACCAGGTTGCAGGGGTATATTTGCCAAATGATCGGCACATCACTTTGGCAGATTTGGAAGAGAACCAGAACCCTGGAGGATAAAATGGTGTGTGGTCTTCTTGAAAAAGAGGTTCTTGAACTTGAAGAAAGATTGGGGCTAGGGGGACTTGAAGAAGTATGAGTTGGGTTTGGACCGCAGATGTGGTTCAGATGGTGAGGATGAGAAGAGATAAGGCCTGGGGCAGAGGGCAAGGCAAGCACAGGGCGAGGGAATAGACAGGTAGAAGCAACGAGTTTTGGAAGATAAGGCCCAGGGAGGAATGGGAAGAGACTGTAGAAGGCCTAGGTACGAGGCTGCCCAGTTTGAGTCTTCTTCATTCCAGACTATGAGCAGGCGGGATCCCACCCATTGATTGTTCCTTTCCCACTTCTCTACTGCACACGGCTCTCTAGACGAGCTGCTCTGCGTGGCCACAGCTAGAGGTTCACGTTGTACCTTGTCTCGTGGATTCTTTTAACCTTATCTTCAGTTTTCTGAACACGGGGGTTTATGACAGTCATTCATTATTCAAGCGTTTCATTAGTCTTTGATACATCGTCATTGTGCATGATCCCGACAAACTGGACTGCTTATAGTGCAATAAATTGCTCTAGTTGCATGCTTAAAAGAGCCTTCCCACATGCTGTACCTGCCCATCGAGTGGCTTCCAGGCTGACACTGTACTGCAGGTGGCAGCCAAGTGATTAACGCTGCGTCTAACTGTAAAGGGCAAGCATCTCAAATTTGATACACAGTTTGTATTTTGTGTTTTCTTTCTGATAGGCTGATATAAAATGAGCTTTCTGATTTCAGTAGTAAGAGGCACATCACTACTTGGCTTAGCACTGTCTGGGGAACCACCGGTCAGGACGCCTGGAAGTCTTGGCCTCTAAAAGAAGATGCTAAAGGAAACAAGTTATTTTTTCTCTGCCGACTATCTTCATTTCCCCCTAGGATACTTATTTGAGACAGCCGAGAGACCACTGGCAGCATTTTACTGAGCTGTTTCCCCCTTCCGAAACAAAACTCTATGTCGTTATTCCTTTGAACCCATTGGGTTGGATTATGTAACTGCCTTATCCATGAAAGACCAAGAAAGAGCTCATCTTGAAGATGTGTATATTTTATTTCATTCCTCGAGAAAAAATGGGTTCTTTAGGGTGTCAAGTTCTTGTAGCCCCAAACAAAACTCCTAAAATGACCTCCTTAGCCTCTTGGAAGGGTGGACTTGTAGTTGAGCATCACAGTATAGGAAGACCGTGCCTGTGTACATTCCAGCAAACGAGCCGTGACATGGGCTCTAGAGTTGCCTGCATCAGTAGAGACTGCAGAATGAACAGTTTGTATAGGCAAGGCCCTCATTTATATGGTGACAGGCATCCCTGCAGGAGCCTAGTAGCATTTTTTTTTTAAGAGATTTTTGCTCTAGGCACACACACTCGCTGGAGACACAGAAAAAGAGAGAGAGAGAGAAGGTGAGAAATCACTCCCAGGGGGATGGCCACATCGTCCACTCATCTCTTGGGATCTTGGGCACACATGCCCGGCATGAGTTTCAAGTCACTGGGTCCAGGACTCAAACCATGCTCAGCCATGTGGGAGTCCAGCACCTCAACCACTATGCCACCTGCTGGCCTCAGTCCATTAGCATTTGTGAAGAGGACTTTGCCCAAAGAAGTTACAGCTGAAACTTGTGAAGGACAATTCACATCCTCTTAGGAGGAGCAGCCAAGCCACCCCAGGCCTCTCCAAATACTCCCTCCCCACCCCTACACCGATGTCCCCACACTGTGTGGTGCTGTCCCTACAGTGTGTCCACACCTTCCACCACCCCTGCTGCCACTGCCCAGGCCTGGCTGCCATCGTCTCCTACCTGTTGTAAACGTTTCCAGCTGGTCTCTGCTCTTTTTCACTCCCCACTCTAATCTCCACACTGCTATTTAAAATCATGCTTTAAAATTCATATTGGATTTTGTCACTTCCTCCCTTCAAATCCTCCACTGATTTACCGTTACCTTTGGATTCAAACCCCAAACTCTCAACCAGGCTGTGTGGTTGGGACTTGGCTCTTTCTTATCCCCAACCCCCTTCTTGTATACCGAGTTCCCACCACACAAACCTTCCAGTTCTTTCCAGATGTCAGGCTCCTTCTTGCCCAGGGCCTTGGCCTACGCTGCTCCTCTCCACCTCGAAGTCCTGCTCCCCTTACTGTCTCTGGGGAGCCCTCCCTCACCTCCCACAGGAGGCTAGGTTAGGGATATCCCAAAGCAGTTAACTCTTCACAGTTCTTTATACTTGGACTTATTCATGCTTAAATTATGAATAAGTGTTCAAGTCTTAATTTAAGAAATATTAGGTCTTCGAAAGAGTCATGATGCCATTTTTGCATAGCAAAACATAGAAAAACACATCACAACTTTTCCAGTGACCCAGTAGAGGATTACCCAGTTAACGGATTGGAGGTTCAAGATCCAAGGGCCACATCAGCATTACCCCACAGCCCAGGACAGGAGCTTGAGCAGAGCAGAGGCTGCTCTGTATCCATGTGATTCTCTGCCTTGCAGTCCCTCTTTATAACTCACCCCCCCACCCCCGTCTCAATCATGGTGCCCTCCACTGACCACCCAGTTACCGATCTCTTCAAAGAGGCCCCACCCTTCAACAGTAATTGGATCAAGTTTTCACCCTCTTAATCTCATTACAATCAAACCTCAACACATGAATTTTAAAGGACACCCAAATCATAGTATTTTCCAAGTGCTTTTCCTCCTTAGTAGACTGTAAACTCCATGAAAACAAAAGTGTGTGCCTTTTTGATCAATTACTGATTCTCCAGTGCTAAGATTCTAGCACAAGACCTGACCCTTAGTAGGTCTGGCCCATAGTAGGAGCTTAGTAAATACTTTTTTTTTTTCTATAGGGTGTGTGCACTCGCCAGAAATACAGAGAGAGACAGAGAGACAGAAAGCAAGAAATCACCCCCCTGGGGGGATGGCCACACCACAATTCCTTCTCCTCCATTCTTCTCTTGGGATCTTGGACACACACGCACACATGCTTGGCGTGAGTTTAAGTCACTGGGTCTGAGACTCAAACTACAGTCGACTATATGGAAAGCCAATGACATAGCCAGTACGCTATCTGCTGGCCCCTGAGTAAATACTTTTTGACTACCTGCGTGACTGTCTTTGGATCCTCATTTGTAGTAAAATACTGACTCAGTCCCTATTAAGTATGAGGAATTAGCCAGTGCTTTGACAAGTGACCAATGAGTACAATAAAAACTGGAATGAAATCTGATCCTGAAGAGAGAGATTGAATGCTTCAAAGAGGGTAGAGGAGCATTACTTACAGAGCTTCTGCAAAAAATATTGTTCACACTGAGCAATTTCAGTGACCTTTAGTTTCAACATTTTTTCCTTCTCTTGTCTCTTAAATATCAAGTTTAATATTCAACCAGAAGTTCTGATGTCAGGCAGTTCTCCAAAGATTTTAGAGCCAGTGTCTCCAAATGGAGACAGTACCACCCTCCAGGAGGCACTTAGGGAATTCGTAGGGCCCTTTTGATTTCCCAGTAACTGGGGAGCTGCTGGTGCAGTGAGCAAGCACTGAGTGCAGGATGTGCTTCCCAGGAAGAGCTCCCCAGGGCCTCACCCTCACGTCCTATACTTCAGTTATGCAAAAGTGGGAGGAGAAGCTTCTTCAGTTATGCAAAAGTGAGAAAGAAGCCAAATAATTCTTTTTTTTAAAAAAAAAGAAATGCTCATTATGAAGGGGGAATCTTAAAAGGAAGGAGGTTCTAGCTTCGAAATTCTTGAAAACTTTACATTCTGCACAGATTATGTATCAGTTTTTTGCAGCAAAATAAACTCCTACTTTAATTCCATTTTCCATGAATTTTCATGAAATAGTCTCATAATGCATCTGTTCTGTTATTTATCCTAACATCATTCTAATTTCTAGTATCCTAATACCCTGGGTATCTGTGCACTTCCATTTTCCTGGACTACTTGTACAGTCTGATTTTTGATCATCCTTCTTAAATCCAGACATGCCCTATGCATTGATGTAAGCACCTGGCCAATTATTTCATTTTATTTATCATTATTGTTATTATTTTTAATTTGCTACAATGTACGTGAACTCTCCAGAGAGAGAGAAAGTGAGACAGCAAGCCACCAGGTCCGGGATTTGAACTGCGGTCAGCCACGTGGGAATCCAGCACCCCAACCACCACATCACCAGCTGGCCCCAATAAATACTAACTTAACTTATTTTCCTCCTGTATCTCCTTCACATTTTAGTTAAGGCTTTATGTTTATTTTCATTTTAATATTATCTGTATGGGTGATCGACAGCAAACTTCAATTCAGGGTGGTACAGGGTTATTATTAAATATGTGTTATAAAAAGTGGGCCTTTGTTCTGGTGGAACACAAAGCCACTATTTTAAGCCGTCCTTAAAAATACTTCAGCATGGGACCAGCAGTTAGCATAATGGCTATGTCGCTGAACTCCCATGTAGTCGACCGTGGTTTGAGTCCCGGACCCGGTGGCTTAAACTCACACTGTGCGTGCATGCCCAAGATCCCGAGAGGAGAATGGAGGAGAAGGGATTGCACAGTGGCCATCCCCCTTGCGGGGGGATTTCTCGCTTCCTGTCTCTCTGTCTCTCTCCGTCTTTCTGGCAAGCGCACACGCCCTAAAGCAAAAACTTCTCCAAAAAAGTAAATAAATAAAATATTTGGGCGTTGGCTATAAGTAAGGCGTCTACTCCCAGGTTTTCCTGGAACAGTCCTGCCTTACTCCCGCCGTCCTGGCGTAATTGTTAATTGTGTCCCTCTTGGTGTCCAGAGTCCTTGTTTGGATGATAAATTACATTGCCACACATTTTGAGAAGCATTTCTCCTCCTCACGGCCTTGATCACGTTATTCCCTGTTTGAGCAGCGTGTTCTACTTCTATTCTGTCTTTCAGTATCCTTTGACAGAAAGTGCCGGGCCTCCTTTTATTCCCCGACTATTGCATTTTCACCCTGAAACCTGCCAGGGTTTTGCTGACCTTGGAAAATCCAAGGTAACTGGTTAAATACCTTCAGTGTCTTGACTTTTTCTTTTCCTCACCTACTTGATCCTGTGACTCACCAGTTCTCTTAACGCAATCTTCTCTTTCTGGCATTTCTACCTTAATTGCCTCGCCACTTATTTTTCTACATAGCTTTACTGTTCTGCCAGATTTTCATACTTTCACAAAATTAATTTTGCCTTATCTGACAATTGGCAATTTCAAATTTTTTCCTATAAATAAACCCTGTTAGTTATTTTAGCCCAAATTCTCTTTTTGTTTTGATGTTAACTTTCTGGTGTTAATTCACATTAAAATAAGCATTCCTCCATTTTATTTTTAGCTGACTGGTTTTGCATTACCTTCAAATCTTATCATAAGTTGCTCTTACTCTGACATAGAAGTTCCTTTAAATAGCTTTCTTTGGGATAAGGCCGTATTTTTGCTTCTATTTTGACTCTCTTTTTTTTTTTTTTTTTTTGAAGAGATTTTTGCTATAGGGTGCATGTGCTTGTCAGAGAGATTGAGAAACAGAAAATGAGAAGTCACCCCTCAGGGGGATGGCCACACCACAACCCCTTCTTCTCCATTCTCCCCTTGGGATTTTGGGTATGCCTGCGCATGCGTGTGGCATGAGTTTTAAGCTGCTGAGTCTGGGACTCGAACCACAGTCACCTACATGGGTGTCCAGCAATGTAACCATTACACCATCTGTTGGTCCTTGCTTTTATATATATATATTTTTTTTTTAAGGAAGAAAGGAATTTTAGCTTTAGGATTAAGATGTTTAGCTCCCAAGAGTTTTAAAATGTTCATTTTTTAAAATTGTGATTGAATACACTTAACATAAAATGTGTCATTTTGACCACTTTGAGGTATATAAGTCAATGTCAGTAAGTGCCTTCTCAATGCGGTACAGTCATCACCACCACCTCGTTCCAGAGCTTCCTCCTTACCCCATGGAAACCCCCGACTCACCAATAATTGTCTCCCCATTCCCTGTTCCCCAGCCCTTGTCAACTGCTCCCACCTTCTTTCTCCATGGATTTGCCTCTCCCAGGCATTTCATAGAAATGGAACCATGCAGTATGTGGCCTTTGTGTCTAGGGTTCTTTGATTAGCATGCCTTTTAAGGTTAATCCGTGTTGTCGTATCTATCTGCACTTCATTCCTTTCATGGCTGAATAAGATTTCATTGTATGGACAGGTCTCTTTTCATTTATCCATTCATCAGTTAGTCGCTCTAATTTTTATTAAGCCTTTACTCCGAGACCAAACGGGTGACACAGTAGCACTGGAAAGTGCAGTGACAGTACTTAGACACGTGTAGGGGGGCCTTGGTGATTTGGTATGTATATAACGCTGTCGTATTATGTCTAGTTCACACCTTACGCAGTCACTTCTTGTCTTTCTGCGGTGTGACATTTACGTTTCTCATTTTTACTATTACAGATAAGACCAAACTGAACAGCTTCGTAAACTTTCTTTTCTATTTTCAGCATTGTTTCCTTTGAATGGAGTCACAGAGAGGGAGGTGCTGGTGTAAGAGCAGAGCATCTTTAAAAGCTGATTATTTTTACTCGCTCAAATACTTTCCAGAAGCACTGAGCAGTTGGCACTCCCTCCAGCAGTGTCTGAGGGGCCCAGCATTTGGACTGTACGTGTCAGTTAGGTCTTTCTAGAACAGGCTTCCTTTCATATCAGTTTGGAAGTTCTTTTCATCTTGGACAGAGAACCAAATCAGAGTATAGAATGAAAACCATAGAGCTCACTAAGTAGTCATGGTAAACAGAAATGCATGTGTAGTAATCCAATGATATGGATGTGGGTGTTTATTAATCCCTTCTCACTAAGATTCTGGTGAGACCTCAGACCAGCATGGCAGAGGGAAGCAGCGATGGCCCTTCTCCACCATGCCTGTGTTCTTATGCAGTCGTACGAATGTGAGCAGTGCTAGAACTGAGGAAGTTTACCCTTTTCCAGTAAACACCCTGCACATTCCCCCCCGCAGCTGCTTGCTGATATCCGAGAATGAGACCTACCCTTTCCATGTGTGTCTTGGATAGGGTTTTATAAACATTCCCAGCTTGTAGCCAAAAGAAAACAACTTCTAAGGTAATCACCATCTCAAAAATGTCCTCTTCTCCCCTTCCCCATTCCTTAAAAATAAGTAAATAAAAATAAAACCTTACTACTTTATTGTTACTTCCTGGCCATGTTATGAATTGTCCGTCCCCAGCTGCAGAGGCTGGATGAAAGGCGCTGGCCCAGCTGGCTTGCTGGCTTTGAGTTTAACTGCTCCCAGCCCAGCAGAGCAGCGTACCCAGGACCAGCGGCATCCAGTGAGCAGCACCTGCTGTGGCTTCATCCACTCAGGACCGGCAGTGCCAATAGCAGCACCTCGCCCTGGACGGGGTGCCCAGTGTGCAGCCCTGCAGATCTGGGCAAGGGGCTGGCTCCGCTGTGGCTCGTCTTGGTGTTCCCTCCTGCTCCACTTCCGCTTTTTGCTTTTAGCTGGGCCTTAAGTGAAACAAGGAAGCACTGTGTGGGCTGTGAACAGGCATGGCAAGAAGTGTACCTGGGCCTCTCCCTCCCTCCCTTTAACTAGGTTATTTTGCAAAAGGTCCTGGATCACCACCCATAACCCCCAAAGCAGAAGGTCCACTGTGCCGCCTCACAATTCAGCAGAGTGGCTGAATACTCTAGCCTCCAGCAGACTCGGGTGAATTCTTGCACTGATACAGGCCCTGTGACCTTGCATGGGTGACTTGACCTCCCTAAATGTCATTTTTCTCACGTTTAAAAAAGAGAAGGCTAATATAGTACCAGCCTCATTACATTGCTGCCAGAAACGCGTGCGATGATACGTGTAAAGGACCTGCCACAGCGCCTGGCGACCTGAGCTCGCTCAGGGCTAACCGTCCCCGTCATTATCCCACTCACCCCTTTGCCAAGCCTCTGTCTTTCTTTGCTCCATGTTGGTGGCTCAGGCCTGATTCTTCAACCCTCTTTCTGTTTCTTGCTTGCAGGGAGTTTTGTGAAGAAGCCTGGTCAACCTTCCAAAACCTTGGGGTAAGCGCTGGGATGTTGAAGCCAGTGAGGTTTGGGTTGGCTTCTCCTACTGACTTGACCAGGCTGGGCCTAGGGAGGAAAAGTCTCCTGGTCATCCTAGGTTGTAATAACTAAAGGATGGGGCAGAGTGGGAGGGGCCGTGTTCCTCACGCAGTACCTCCTGACCTGACACTTTCTGTGGGTCGCCCGTTAGACTGGCCCAGCTGCTAATGCTAAGGACGTGGGAGATATGGCCATGGTCTTCAGGGCACTCTAAAAGTCAAGGCCATAGAAGACTTAAAGAAGCAGGCTAGAAAAGGCAAGTAACGGTAGTTGCTATGACCGACGAGTTCTAAATCACAATGTGTTATCACAGGGAAAGTCTGCTTCTTACCCATGGCAAGTTTGTTTGTTTGTTTGGTTTTGAGAGGTTTTTGCTAAAGGGCGCGTGCGCTCGTCAGAAAGACAGAGAAACAGAGAGACAGAAAGCAAGAAATCACCCCCCTGGGGGGAGTGCTGGCCACGCCACAATCCCTTCTCCTCCATTCTCTTCATGGGATCTTGGGCACGCACGCACACACGCCTGGTGTGAGTTTAAGCCACTGGGTCCGGGACTCGAACTGCATTGACTACATGGGAGTCCAGCAACATAGCCATTATACCAACTGCTGGTCCCATCATGGCAAGTTTATTTCAGATGTTCTTGAACGAGTGAAGGATAACATGAAAGCCAGGAATCTAGGCTTTTCCCAGTGCACTGCTCTCTCATCTCCTAGGGCCTGGGAGGCTCTGCTAGACCCTCAGCAATTAGCCCGCAGAGTTGCTGAGCAAGTGTGGAGACTCTGGTGGGAGGTTTTATGGGTCAGCCCTGGGAGTGACGTACAGCATTTTTGCTCAGAGTCTATTAGCCAAAACCTGGACTTTTGGTCAAAGAGGAGTAGAATGTAGGTGGACCTAGCTGCAAGGGTGGCAGTCTGCGAAGTTTAGCAGCATACCCGAGAGACAGAGAAAGGTTTGGGGACAAGTATTTTTCAGAAATGGTATGAGTAAGTGAGGCACAGAGAAGGGAAGGCCACCTTTGTTGGTTTCTGACTCCAGCATAAGTGACTTGGGTGAGAGGAGGAAAGAGGTTTGAACTGCTACCTGTCTGAGTTGGGATTCTTTGCTGATTTCTCTCCAGGGACAGATTTCCAGCACCGGCAGCAGAGACCCGTCCCAGCATCTGGGGAGAGTGCCCACCGAAGTTTGCTACCAAGCTGGGCCGGGCAGTGGTCAGAGAAGGACAGATGGGACGATTTTCCTGCAAAATCACTGGCCGTCCCCAGCCACAGGTCACCTGGCTCAAGGTGAGGTTTTTGTCAGCCCTGTCTCTGATTCAGAGTCAGATTAGACTTTGACTTATAGGGATGTGTCTTTTCAGTCAAATTCTTCTGTCTCAATCATAGGTGGTCCTAAAGGGTCTCTATGTGTTCGATAGCGATGCTTGTTCTTGGTAGTGTTTGCACACTTACTGTTACTCAGACGGCAGTGTTTCCGAAACTCTCACGCTCACAAAATAGTGTAAATCTTTTGAGCTAAGACGGACCTGGTGAGCACAGCAGAGTCAAATGTGGAGTAAGGTACTGGGTTTCTGACCAGCCTACACTCTCGCCTCCACAGGGAAGTGTCCCACTGCAGCCGAGTGCCCGCATGTCTATGTCTGAGAAGAATGGGGTGCAAGTTCTGGAAATCCACGAGGTCAGCCAGGATGATGTGGGCGTGTACACGTGCATGGTGGTGAACGGGTCAGGGAAGGCCTCCATGTCGGCTGAGCTGTCCATCCAAGGTATCACCTGGTAGAGGGTGGGCCAGCTAGTGTGGGCGGATCCCCTCCTGGTGTCCACACCCCACTAGAGGAGCTGCTCGTTCGTTATGCATCTGTGTACGTGTGTATGTGTGACACACACGTGTGACTCTCCCCAAGGCGGAGTCTGTAACAAGAACAGGGCAGGGGGCCGGGCAGCACAGGACCCAGCTATGGAGGGAAATGTCACATGCTGGCTGCCGTTGTCACCTGTATCTTTACACTCCATTCCTGTGTCTTCACTCCTTTCTTCTGGCTCAGACTCCTTTTTTTTGTTCTAAGTGCCCTGGAAGAGTGGATGCTGTGAATGTTTTACATCACCTTAATTTTTTTTTTTTTTGAGACTTTTTGCTATAGGGCGCGTACGCTCTCCAGGAAGACAGAGAGACAGAAAGACAGAAAGCAAAATCACCCCCCCACGGGGCATGGCCACGCCGCAATCCCTTCTCCTCTGGTTCTCCTCTTGGGATCTTGGGCACACACACACATGCGCCTGGCGTGAGTTTAAGCCACCAGGTCCGGGACTTGAACCGCAGTCGACTATATGGGAGTCCAGTAACATAGCCACTACACTAACTGCTGGTCCCTACCCTAAATTTAACCTGCCTAAAATTCAACTTATCATCCAGTCTATCTTTCAAATCAGATGTTCCCTCAATTGAACTCCTTCTATCCCGGAGCCCATGTTCCTTCACATCCAGATGGGACATTTCAGCATCCCCTTTGGCCCCTGCCTTTTTGATACTTTAACCACCAACTCCTATAAGCTCTTCCTTGATAATCTCTCCGAATGTCTCCTCACAGGCCTCTTGGTTCCTCCAAGTCTAGTCTGGAAATCTGGAGTCAGTGGATGCAGAAAGGGCTAAGGGTTACTTCTGTGGAGCAGGAACTGGGGAAGGTTGGGTCAGGACCTCAGGGAGGGATATGACCTTCACTTTCTCCTTTTTTCTTCTATTCCTTTTTTACATCTCCTCCCTTTTTCAGGAGGAAAACTATTCCCCTCTGTTCTCTTTACTCTTTTTGGCCCAAATGTTTTTCACAATCCACAGAAAGGAACTTCTTTTATATTACAGCCCAGAACATACATACATATGTAAACATACGTAACTGAACAAGTTTCATGAATGACCCTGACTCAGACTGTGTGCAGTACATATAGGTGTTTTCTAGCCTGTTCAGCCCCATTATAACAATAAACCCTGGTTCTGACCACAGATTTTGACAGCTCTCTGCTGGATGGGACCTGTCATCAGACCGTGTCTAGACTCTCCCTTTACTTGCTCTAGCACTGGATTAAGAACTGTTCTCTCCTGATGTACCTAATGGCAAAATGATGTGCTGCAGAGATCTGTTTTAAAATACTCAAAAATGGAACCAGCAGTTGGCATAATGGCTATGTCCCTGGACTCCCATGTGGTCAACTGTGGTTTGAGTCCTGGACCTGGTGGCATAAACTCACACCGGGTGCGTGTGCGTGCGTGCCCAAGATCCCGAGAGGAGAATGGAAGAGAAGGGATTGCGGCATGGCCATCCCCTCTGAGGGGTGATTTCTCACTTTCTGTCTCTCTGTCTCTCTTTGTCTTTCTGGTGAGTGCACGTACCCTATAGCAAAAACCTCTCAAAAAAATTAATTAATTAATTAATAAAATAAAATACTCAAAAGAAAAACACTGGAAGGGAGAAGAAAGAAGAAACACCAGAAAACTGGCAAAATGCTGCTCTTTCCTTAGTCTTGGTGATTGGTTTCAGGTTTTGTTAGAGCTTTCTTTCTACTACTGTATATTTTTAATTTTTTCATGATAACATTTTGAAAGGGGGCCCAGCCAGGTGGTCTGGTGGTTAAGGCAGCTGAATCCCACATGGCTTACTATACAGTTCAAGTCCTGGACCGACCCAACAGCTTAGAAAACATGCTGGGTGTATGTGCATGCATGCCCCAGAATCCTGAGAGGAGGGAAGGTGGAGAAGGGATTGAGTGTGGTCATCCCTCCTGGAGGATGCTTTCTTGCTTTCTCTTCTCTCTTTCTCTGTCTCTCTCCAGTGAGAACACACACCCTATAGCAAATTAAAAAAAGAACAAATTAAGAAGGTCGGAAAGAGGGGCTACCAGGCCATGTAGCAGTTAAGGCACTGGACTCCCACATGGCTGACCATGATTTGAGTCCTGTACCTGGTAGCTTGAAAATCACACTGGGCACGTGTGTGCCCAAAATACCAAAAGCAGAATGAAGGAGAAGGGATTGCAGCACGGCCATCCCCCTGGGGAGTGATTTCTCATTTTTCTCTCTCTGTCTTCTCTCTGGCAAGGGCATACACCCTATGGCAAAAATAAATAAGTAAATAAATAAATAAAAATAAAGAATGTTGCAGGAAAAAAATAGTATGTTTTTTTCTTTGAAGAGCTGAATCAAATTATACTTTGTATGTTTTAAAACTGTCTATTTGTTTTAAAAAAATGAACACTTTTGGGGGTTTGCAATGTTTAGCAATTTTCATTTTTGTTTGTCTCCCAGTCATTTTTGTTTCCTTCTGGTCAGTGAACAGGAACAGATTGCATGCCCTCAGGTTGTGGTAGTTCCAACCCTTATTAAGAAGTCCAGAAGGGGCAGCACTGAACCTTTGACAGTGTTCCCCAGGGCTGGGAGGGATGGAGCAGATTATCCAGAGACATTCAGCGCAGGGAAGCTGGAAGGAGGGAGGCAGGGTGGGACCATGGTGACAGGGAAAGATTTGGGAAGTAGAAACCCTGTAATAAACACCCCATTATTTTCTCCTCTTGATGTATAAAATATTCCCCTAACAATCTTTCTACCCTTCCTCTTTTTTCCAGGTTTGGACAATGTCAATAGGTATGTCTAGGCTTTGTGCTTACTATGTTTTCTGTCTCAAATTACCCTGCAAGGAAAGAAGGATTGTTAACAAAGACCAGCCCAAGTTTTCAAGTCATTGTATAGGGAGGGAGGCTTGGCTCTCCAGGAGTGTTGGTTAGCATGACATGTTTTGTTCTCCTGTCATAACAGGCCATGCTAAGTCAGGGCTGCTGTCAGTATTGAGACTCTTGAAAATTCAATGCCACCGCTCTCCTCGGTATCTGCACAGCATCTTCTCTGGTTAGAGCTCAGGAAAAGGAGCTTCCGCCCTGAGAAGGCTGCTGTTCATGTCCCAGGCCAGAATCCATTCAGTCATTCAGCACAGGAGTGTCCTTTCTCATGAGGAAGACTCAGTGCCAGACCCTGGTGCACAAGGGTGAGCAGAAAGTCTAGTGCAGAGAAGGCTTTAAACAAGTGCTCGGATACACAGTTACGAGCTGTGGTCTGTCTGTGAGGAAGAGTAACAGAGAGGCACTCCTTTAGACTGGCGCATTAGGAGGCCCTTTCCGGAAACCTGGCATTTGAGGTCTGACTTAGGGAGAGTAATATTAGCTGGTGAATCAAAGCTCAGGGAGAAATCGTTCCAAAGAGAGGAGACGGTGTGTGTGGAAGCCATGAGTGAGGGTGGGAAATGCAAAAGAATACTCGCGGGGTCACAGCCCACGCTGGGAAGCAGGACAGTGTCTTGTGAGGGTCAGGAGACACCAGCAACCAGAGCCAGCATCCTTTCAACTATCTTGAGAAGCTCAGGTTTATTTGTAATATGGTGGGAAAACGTAGAAAAGCCTCCAGCTCGGTATGACATAATTCGATTTGTGTCTTTTTAAAAAGCTTGACTGTGGTTACTATGTAGAGAATGGATTAGAGAGTGGCAGAGTGAACAGGGGAACCGATCAGGTGGTTTGAACTGGGGTGGGGCGGGGCACCACTGGAGAAGGGAAACGTGATAAAACACAGCTCTTGACGGGGTGCAGGAGAGAGAAGTGTCAAGAATACCAGCTTGTGCCCAGGCGTAGGAAACTGAGCAAACTGCAAAGAAGGACTTTCGCTCTTAGTCTTAATTTATGGACTTCTGTGATCCCTGGAATTTGCGCTTGAGATGAATAAAGCTTGTGGGTAACCAGATGGTCTTTCTATTCCTTCTCCCCACCTGCGACCCCACCACTACCACCCAACAGACCATCTGTGAGAGGAACAAAGGCCACCACCAGTTCAGACCTCAGAAGGGAGGTGACAAATGGGATTGCAAAGGGGCCCAAACTGGACAGCCTGGAGACAGCAGCAGAAAGTAAGAACTGTCCAAGCCCCCAGAGAGGTGGACCCCCATCCTGGGCCACAAACAGCCAGGCACCGCCCCAGAGGGAGTCCCAGCCGGAGCCAAGCAGAGACTCACTCAGAAAGGGCTCTCAGAACCCCGTCCTTCAAAAGACTTCCAGCACCATCACCCTGCAGGCCATGAAAGCCCAGCTGGAACCAAAAGCATCAGTCTCGGGGGCCCTCTCATCTTCTGAAGAAGAGAGAAAGAGGCCATCTGCTCCCCATCCAGTTACCCTTCCCACCAGGCTGTCTGGCGTGGGAAGCCAGGACACTGTGAGCAAGGCTGCTACCAGGAAGATACCCTTGGACAGCCGGAGGGACTTGACATTTCCTGAATTTGAGAGCAAGCCCCAAAGCCAGAAAGTCAGTGAGGATCATGCAGTCAAGTTCAGATGTCAGGGTGAGTAGAGCTAATTAAGGGTGCTGGTTCCCAGGAGGCAGCATCTTGGTGGCCACTCCCTTCCTTCAGCACATGGCTGGTCTGCACCTCCTATACCCACCCATCCCCTAGGACTAGTTCCCGGGAAGCCACTTACAAGAGTCTTCGTTTCAGGAAAGAGTTAGTCTAGAAATCTCTTTCTGGGGAGACGCCCAGCAGTGGCCCATTGTTCATTGTTGAACAGAGCATCAGCCTGAGCCCTAATTCTGACCACCCTAGAAAGAACAAAACCACATCATTACCATCACCAAAAAACAACAGTAAGGTCTCTTTCTCCCACTTTCCTAGCTTTGGCTGCCCTGAAGACTTGGCTTATCGCCCTCGTACATCTCTTCCCTGTCTCTTATGGAGTGCGGAGTTGGGAACAAAGAAGCAGGCTTAGCAGTGAAAGGATAGCTCCCCTCCAAACTAAGCTTCCCTCTGATCCAGGCGTCACCCCCCTGCCCACAGCACACTGCTCTTTGAGGGACTCATGTTTGTCACTTGGCCCTGTAGTTTCAGGGATCCCAAAGCCTGAAGTGGTGTGGTTCCTGGAAGGTACCCCCTTGAGGAGACAAGAAGACACCATTGAGGTTTATGAAGAGGCCGGATCCCATTACCTCTGCCTGCTACGACCCCGGGCAAGGGACAGCGGGAAATACAGCTGCACGGCTTCCAACATCCGCGGCCAGGTGTCCTGCAGCTGGACCCTCCTGGTGGAGAGTGAGTACAGTCACCCTGGATTGTCCGGGGGCACCATTCATGGGGTGCTTATACGTTGCAGATGTCCATGTCCTACAGCCCTCCTCCTCAGGAATATAAACCCCCCGATAGAAATATAAACCACCCACAAGGCCAGATACATTGCTTCAGGTCAAAGGTTTTTACTCAGGAGTTCCCCAGAATCACCTCACAATACCTACCTCTGCCAGCCCTGCTCTCAGTCTGGCTAAGAGCTACCTTTTGTAGGTTGCTCAGCTGTCTGAGTGCCACGACCCACTTCTGTGACCACAGAGAACCCGTGTTCACTAAATATCCAAGTGGAGAGTAATATGAGATTCTGCAGGAGCCCACATATTTTATGTTTATTGTGATATCTGCTTATAAAAGTAATGTGGGTTCATTGTGGAGAATTTGAACAATATGTAATCTTATGACTCAGAAATAAATGATATTTTAATGTTTTTGAAACAAAATTAGCATTGTGCTGTTTGCCTACTGCTTTCTATCCTAATTTGCTCATGTAACATGAACATCTTTATTATTTAGTACTCTTTGAAAGTATGTTTTTAATAGTCATAGAATATTGCGTGGACAGTATGTGTATAGTTTATGCATGCTCTTCCTCATTGAACATTGAAATCATTTGTATTTTTTGACTATTATAACAAAATGGTGATAAATATCCCTGTACCCATCTCTTTCACTACAAAATTTCCCCCTTTATTATTATTTTTTAAGAGAAATTTTTGCTATAGGGTGCACACACTTGCTGGGTCAGACACAGAAAGAGGCAGAGAGAAAGTGAGAAATCACCCCCTAAGGGGGATGGCCATGCTGGAATCCCTTCTTTTCCATTCTCCTCCTGGGATTTTGGGCATGCATGCACACGTGTCTGGCATGTTTCAAGCCTCCATGAACTGCTGTCAGCCATGTCGGAGTTCAGTGCCCCAACCACTCCGCCACCTGCTGGCCCCTCTAGACCTATGTCGTACCTTTGAGAAACTTGTTAAACAATAGCATAGGGGTAGAACCAGCAAGTTTCAAGCTCCTGGAAACTTTGGGACAAGCTTCACCCATCTTTTCCCCAACAAATAAATGGCAAACAAAAAAGGAACGGAAGAGCAACCTGCAGGAAACTTAGATTACAACATACATAAGCAACATCAGCACTTGCAGTAGAGAGACCTGTGTGGGTCCTGACTGAAACAATTAAAAATGTTACGAGAACATCAGGAAAATGTGGATGTTGATGACATTGGATATAAAGGAATTCACCACCAGTTCAGACCTCAGAAGGGAGGTGACAAATGGGATTGCAAAGGGGCCCAAACTGGACAGCCTGGAGACAGCAGCAGAAAGTAAGAACTGTCCAAGCCCCCAGAGAGGTGGACCCCCATCCTGGGCCACAAACAGCCAGGCACCGCCCCAGAGGGAGTCCCAGCCGGAGCCAAGCAGAGACTCACTCAGAAAGGGCTCTCAGAACCCCGTCCTTCAAAAGACTTCCAGCACCATCACCCTGCAGGCCATGAAAGCCCAGCTGGAACCAAAAGCATCAGTCTCGGGGGCCCTCTCATCTTCTGAAGAAGAGAGAAAGAGGCCATCTGCTCCCCATCCAGTTACCCTTCCCACCAGGCTGTCTGGCGTGGGAAGCCAGGACACTGTGAGCAAGGCTGCTACCAGGAAGATACCCTTGGACAGCCGGAGGGACTTGACATTTCCTGAATTTGAGAGCAAGCCCCAAAGCCAGAAAGTCAGTGAGGATCATGCAGTCAAGTTCAGATGTCAGGGTGAGTAGAGCTAATTAAGGGTGCTGGTTCCCAGGAGGCAGCATCTTGGTGGCCACTCCCTTCCTTCAGCACATGGCTGGTCTGCACCTCCTATACCCACCCATCCCCTAGGACTAGTTCCCGGGAAGCCACTTACAAGAGTCTTCGTTTCAGGAAAGAGTTAGTCTAGAAATCTCTTTCTGGGGAGACGCCCAGCAGTGGCCCATTGTTCATTGTTGAACAGAGCATCAGCCTGAGCCCTAATTCTGACCACCCTAGAAAGAACAAAACCACATCATTACCATCACCAAAAAACAACAGTAAGGTCTCTTTCTCCCACTTTCCTAGCTTTGGCTGCCCTGAAGACTTGGCTTATCGCCCTCGTACATCTCTTCCCTGTCTCTTATGGAGTGCGGAGTTGGGAACAAAGAAGCAGGCTTAGCAGTGAAAGGATAGCTCCCCTCCAAACTAAGCTTCCCTCTGATCCAGGCGTCACCCCCCTGCCCACAGCACACTGCTCTTTGAGGGACTCATGTTTGTCACTTGGCCCTGTAGTTTCAGGGATCCCAAAGCCTGAAGTGGTGTGGTTCCTGGAAGGTACCCCCTTGAGGAGACAAGAAGACACCATTGAGGTTTATGAAGAGGCCGGATCCCATTACCTCTGCCTGCTACGACCCCGGGCAAGGGACAGCGGGAAATACAGCTGCACGGCTTCCAACATCCGCGGCCAGGTGTCCTGCAGCTGGACCCTCCTGGTGGAGAGTGAGTACAGTCACCCTGGATTGTCCGGGGGCACCATTCATGGGGTGCTTATACGTTGCAGATGTCCATGTCCTACAGCCCTCCTCCTCAGGAATATAAACCCCCCGATAGAAATATAAACCACCCACAAGGCCAGATACATTGCTTCAGGTCAAAGGTTTTTACTCAGGAGTTCCCCAGAATCACCTCACAATACCTACCTCTGCCAGCCCTGCTCTCAGTCTGGCTAAGAGCTACCTTTTGTAGGTTGCTCAGCTGTCTGAGTGCCACGACCCACTTCTGTGACCACAGAGAACCCGTGTTCACTAAATATCCAAGTGGAGAGTAATATGAGATTCTGCAGGAGCCCACATATTTTATGTTTATTGTGATATCTGCTTATAAAAGTAATGTGGGTTCATTGTGGAGAATTTGAACAATATGTAATCTTATGACTCAGAAATAAATGATATTTTAATGTTTTTGAAACAAAATTAGCATTGTGCTGTTTGCCTACTGCTTTCTATCCTAATTTGCTCATGTAACATGAACATCTTTATTATTTAGTACTCTTTGAAAGTATGTTTTTAATAGTCATAGAATATTGCGTGGACAGTATGTGTATAGTTTATGCATGCTCTTCCTCATTGAACATTGAAATCATTTGTATTTTTTGACTATTATAACAAAATGGTGATAAATATCCCTGTACCCATCTCTTTCCCTACAAAATTTCCCCCTTTATTATTATTTTTTAAGAGAAATTTTTGCTATAGGGTGCACACACTTGCTGGGTCAGACACAGAAAGAGGCAGAGAGAAAGTGAGAAATCACCCCCTAAGGGGGATGGCCATGCTGGAATCCCTTCTTTTCCATTCTCCTCCTGGGATTTTGGGCATGCATGCACACGTGTCTGGCATGTTTCAAGCCTCCATGAACTGCTGTCAGCCATGTCGGAGTTCAGTGCCCCAACCACTCCGCCACCTGCTGGCCCCTCTAGACCTATGTCGTACCTTTGAGAAACTTGTTAAACAATAGCATAGGGGTAGAACCAGCAAGTTTCAAGCTCCTGGAAACTTTGGGACAAGCTTCACCCATCTTTTCCCCAACAAATAAATGGCAAACAAAAAAGGAACGGAAGAGCAACCTGCAGGAAACTTAGATTACAACATACATAAGCAACATCAGCACTTGCAGTAGAGAGACCTGTGTGGGTCCTGACTGAAACAATTAAAAATGTTACGAGAACATCAGGAAAATGTGGATGTTGATGACATTGGATATAAAGGAATTAGTGCTATTGTAAGATGTGATGGTTGTCTTATAGTTTTTTCTTTTTAAGTTCATCTGTTAGATACGCATACTGAGCTATTTTCTGGTAACATTATATGATTTCTTATATTTGCCTTAGAAAGAATCCATGTCTGGGGGTGTTAATAGGAACATCAGGGAAATAATATCAGTCTGTATGGAAGTCAAGAGATAGTTACATAAGAATTCACTACACTGCTTTTCCTACCTTTAGGCACATCTGAAACTTTCCATAGGACATAGAACAGGCTTTTTTTTTTAATTTTATTTTTTTATTATCATCATCATAATCTTCTTTATATTACATTGGATTACATATAACTTTACAGTGTATTACATTGTTTTTTCAAAAGGGAATGCCATGCATGTCCGTCAGTACAGAGACATTAATCTCCCCACTTCAACATTCAATATCTTTTCTGTTTTCCCCAATCATTATTTTTATTATTCTAATTATTTTTTAAAACAGTCAATTGCTATTTCTCATTTTGCTTGTAAAAATACTTTGCCCATCATGAAATACTTCTCAGACCAATCCAGTTGAGAATACTATACATGTCATCATCAACAGTTAATAAGCCCTATCTGTTTCTCACTAACGTCCTGCCTCTCTATTGTTCACTGCTATCTTTCTCTATCCTCTTCTCTTCACTTACCCCATTCCACACTGTCCTATTCTCATTAAGTACCTTCACTGCTTTTATGTCCTCCGATTTTTTGCTCTCTATCATAGAGTGCGGATAGTCGGTATATATTGAGTGGATACATACAATATCTTTCTTTCATAGCCTGGCTTACTTCACTCAGCAATAGATCCTCCATATCTGACCATTTTCTATCAAATTCCAGGGTCTTGTTATTTTTTATGGCTGAGTAGTATTCCATAGAGTATATATACCACACTTTTCCAATCCATTCATCAGTTTGTGGACATTTAGGTTGGTTCCATGTCTTGGCAATTGTGAATAATGCTGCAATAAACATGGATGTGCAAGCACTTTTCTGACTGAGCGTTCTCCTGTCTTTTGGGTAAATACCCAGAAGTGGGATTGCTGGATCAAATGGTAGTTCTATTTGTAGATCTTTGAGGAACCTCCATATTGTTCTCCACAGTGGTTGAACTAGTTTACATTCCCACCAACAGTGTAGGAGGGTTCCCTTTTCACCACATCCCCGCCAACACTTATCACTTTTTATATTCTTAATCTTTGCCATTCTGACAGGGGTTAGGTGGTATCTCATTGTGGTTTTTATCTGCATCTCCCTTATGATGAGGGATGTTGAACATTTCCTCATATGCTTT
>NW_006159920.1:2618240-2644051 GCF_000334495.1 Tupaia belangeri chinensis
GTCACTACAAATATTCTGAATTCCTTATCAGACATGTCCACGACGTCCATTGTATTGACTGTGGGTGATGTAGGCTTGATGATTTCCCTTGACGGAGAGGCCTTTTGTTGGTTGCTCATATTTCTTGAGCCTTTGCGATTGTTCTTAGTCATCAGGTAATCTATATGGTGCTTGCTAACTTATTTAAGGTATCTCTGATTCTTAAAAGTTGTACAGGCTTAGAAGATTGATGATTTCTCTTATGGTTGGCCTACCTATTACTCACAATTACCATTAACTGTTGCCACTAGCCCTGGAAGGCCCAAAGTCCTCGCTTTACTCACAATTACCATTAACTATTGCCACTAGCCCTGGAAGGCCCAAAGTCCTCGCTGTATCTAAGGAGTGGTGAGCCTTCAACTGACCAAATAAGCAACACCCCAAGAGCAAAGAAAAACAAAATGGAAAAAGAAAATCGCGCGGTGCGCAATGTGCTCCGCGCGCTACTCAAATCACCAAAATTCAAACAGTCCACAGAACTGCTGGCCGGCTCGATCCGGGTTTCGGGTGGGGAGGGGTGGGGGTTCGCCTTAAAGTCCCAGGCAACCAACCTGGGGTCCAAGGAGGAAGAACGGTGGGGATGCGTGGAGTTTCAGTAGGGTCGAGCCTGCAGCCTCAGTCCGCCTGGTGTCCGGAGAACAGGCTTTTAATAGTATTGTAGGCTCTTTGTGTAAAAGGGAGAAAAGATCCTTGCATATATACGTGCAAAAAGGTGTGATGGGTGCATCAAACATTTTGGAAGGGCGCATGAGTTGCCTCTAGGAAAGGGGCCTATGGGAAGGAATAGGAGGGGGGTCTTACTTTTCACTGTATGCTGTTTATTTATTTATTATTATTATTATTATTATTATTTTGGAGAGGTTTTTGCTATAGGGTGCATGCACTCGCCAGAAAGACAGAGAGAGACAGAGAGACAGAAAGTGAGAAATCACTCCCCAGGGGGGATGGCCATGGTGCAATCCCTTCATCTCCATTCTCTTCTTGGGATCCTGGGCACGCACACACATGTGCCCGGTGTGAGTTTAAACCACCGGGTCCTGGACTTGAACCATGGTTGACTACATGGGAGTCCAGTGATGTAGCCATTATACCATCTGCTGGCCCCAACTGTAGATTTACTTCTTAGTTGGGGCTTTTGAGTAACCTCTCTTGAAACACGCCTGCGATAGGGCTGGTCCTGTAATCAGTGGTAAAGCACTGTGTACTGAAAAGCCGGATCTCACATGGCCGGCCATGTTTTGGCCTGGGCCCCAGTGGCTTGAAGGACATTCTGGGTGTGTGTGGGTTTCCCAGGATACTGATAAGATAATTGGAGGAGGGGGGTTGTGATATGGCCACACCCCACAGGGGGGAATCTCTCTCCTGCGTGTGTGTACACATATGTCCTCCGGCAGTAAGAGAGAAAAAGGAAAGTACCAGTGATATGTGGGAGAACTTTGGAACTTTTGTGGAAAATAGAATTAAAGTACAAGTTCGTTCTGGTGCAAAAACTAGGGGCCAATGGAAGGAGTAGGAGAGGGGTCTTATTTCATGCACAGTTTTCACATAATACATGTTTTCCATCGGCTTTTTGAAGTCCTCTTGTGTGTCTCCTAATCACCAAATCCAGTTTCCTTTCTTCATCTGCCAGCTGCCTTGCCATGCCTACAACGTGTTCTGGTTGTTGTGGAAGAGATTAGCTGTCCCTGTTACTCTTAACTAACATCTACAGACTACAAAATCTTCCCTGACTCACTGATGTAGAAGGTGGTTCTCAACTAGAATGTGCATCCGAATCTTGCAGGGACGTTGTTAACCCATATTCCCAAGCCCTAGCCATTCTAACCGTTGACCTACATTGGAACTCAAACTGTACGTGGAAAATTAGAGTGCATGTGGACCTTTGTCATTTGTTTCGGTCCTGGAATTGGAAGAAAATAATTACAATAATTTGAAATCGAGATGTCTTCACAGGGGTGCCTATAGTTTCTATAAGTAAAAAGATTTCACAGGAGTTTCTAAACACCAATGGGACATAGTAAAGGAGATAGAAGATGCTAGAAAGTAGAATAGGAATTAGGGCCAGCAGGTGGCGTGGTGGTTAAAGTGTGGGATCCCCATTGCCTAGTCTGTGGTTGAGTCCTGGACCTGGCGGCCTGGAAAACACACCAACGTGCATGTGTGTGTAAAATCCTGAGAGGAGACTGGAGGAGAAGGGATTGTGACTTGGCCATCCTCCTTGAGGGGTGATTTCTCACTTTCCTTATCTCTCTGCCTTTCTCTGGCAAGCACAAGTGCTTGTGGAAAAATAAATCTAAAAAAGAAAGAAAAAGCAGGACCAGGTAGATGGGAGAAAGAGCTCTTAAACTTCTCCTAGACAGCAAAAGTGAAGATGAGACAGTAGGTACTTGAGTCATGCTAGCCAGGCCTAGGTTCTGAGTTCTCCCAGCCCTGGGATGTTTCATGACTGTGAAAAATGCCCTGCCAGTTACTCTGCTTGCCCCCAGGTCTCTGCATCGCTGGTGCTGCCAGCTTCTTAGGTGTGAAGACGGACAAGGCAAAGCCAGGAAGCTGAGGAAGCCTGTGTGCTCGGGACAGTGAAGTGTCTGCCCAGGCGTGCTTGGGATGACAGTGGTCAGTCCCCAGAGCAGGTGAGCTGTGACCAGAGATGGCCCTTGTGTTCTGTGCCTTCACAGGGCGGGCCCTGACGGAGGCGGCCCCCTCATTCTCCAGTTTCCTGAAAGACTGCACCGTCATTGAGGGTCAGGATTTTGTGCTGCAGTGCTCCGTGCAGGGGACCCCAGTGCCCCGAATCACTTGGCTGCTCAATGGTGAGTTCCCCTGCCCCAGCCCCCTCTCCAGTCCCTGGGCTTCCTGGCCCTCCCTGAATTCCCACTTACTCTGAGTCATGTATGCCTCTGATTTTCCAGTGGCATAAGAAGAAAGCGAGGGTCGGAGAGGGCCCAGGAGTGGGAGTCTGCCACCAACAGCTGGGCAAGTCACTGCTCCTATCTGAACCTTGACTTCCTCATCTGCAGGATGGGAATAGTGCTACCTACCCCACAGGGTGCTGGGTAGGAAATTAAACGGGGTCATTTATATAAAGTGGTTAACATAGGTGTTCAGGCATTTTAATTTATTTTTATATTGTCAGCCTCATACAAGGCCCTCAATAAATATTTGTTGAGTCAATGAATGAACAAAAATTAACAAATGAATGAACCACACCAGAAGTTGCTCAAGGAATCTCTCATTTTGATTAGTAGCAGGTGGTTGTGGGGTTCATAGGCCAGTAATACTTTTTAATGTCACAGTCCTATAACATTAAACTCTTGGCAGCTCTGACTTTTCCAAGCAGGATCATTTGAAAAAAAATATCAATTGTCGTACACCACTACCCTTTTCTTTTTAAAAAGGCTTTTTCATTTCAAAAGTGTGGGAGAACTCTAATCTTAGACCAGGAAACAGTCCATTAAATTGGTGAGATTGAGCAGGGACTGCTTTGGGGATGCACCCACAGGCGGGATGAAGGAACACCTGCTGAGAGTCACAGACATGGGCACTCCCCTTTCTCCAGTACTGAGGGGCTGTGGGACCTTGGACAGCTCTCTCTGCCCCTGTGTGAGCTGGCTTCTGTATCAGTGAGGAGGCGAGCGGAAACAAGGTTCGGGGCTCGGCCAGAACTCATGTTTGACAGCAGCACCACCACTTTTTCTTTTTAAAAGATTTTTGCCTCAGGGTGCATGCATTCACCAGCAAGATTAGAGAGACAGTGAGAAGAAAAGTGAGAAATAACCCTGGTGGGGGGGTGAGGGGGGTCGCCACACCACAATCCCTTCTCTTCCATTCTCTTTCTGGGGTATTGGGCACACATGCCCAGCATGATTTTCAAGCCGCTAGGTCTGGAACTCGAACCGTGGTCAGCCATGTGGGAGTTCAAGACCTTAACCACTAAGCCACCTGCTGGTCCCCAGCACCTCTCACTTATGCACCAGATCATCCCCGTTGTGTCTGTGTTTTTATCTGAGGCCTGTGAACCTTCTTTGTTGGTAGAGTCTGCTCAGGCTTCGCTAAAAAAAACTCTAAGGAGCGTGTGGTGGTGAGGGGGGGAGGTTGCCATGGAATCTTCTATCTGTTGTTACCTTGGGTGGGTAGGTGAGAACTGAGGTCTGCTTTCCCTTCCACCTCTCACCTAAGGACAGAACTCCTGCTAGATCCTGCGACTGACTGCAAGGAGGCGGCCTCGTAGCAGCTGGATCAGAATACAGACACTGGGACTAGTAATGGATCCCAGTAAGAGAGTTCCACTTCTGCCCGGCTCAGCCTAGACCAAAGGTCAACAGACAGCTTCAGCAAGGGACAGATAGCAAATATTTTCAGCTTTCAGGCCATGTAGGCCTCTGTGACAATGACAACACTTTACTGATAGAGTGTAAAGCAGCCATGATCTGTAAATGAATGCATGTGGTTGTGTCGCAATAAAACTTCACTCATGAGCACTGCAATGTGAATTTCATATGATTTTCGTATACTTGGAATAGTCTCTCTTTTATTATTTTCAACCATTTAAAGCCTTTTTTTTTTGAAAGAGAGAGAGAGAGAGAGAGAGAGAGAGAGATTTTTTGCTGTAGGGTACCTATACTGGCTAGAGAGACAGAGTGAGACAGACAGATAGAAAGCAAGAAATCACCCCCCAGGGGGGATGATGGCCACACCACAATCCCTTCTCTTCCATTCTCCTCTCAGGGTTTTGGGCACGCATGCATGCTCACCCATGCCTGGTGTGAGTTTTAAGTCACCAGGTCCGGGACTTGAACTGTGGTCGGCTATGTGGGAGTCCAGCAACATAACCATTATGCCATCTGCTGGTTCCGTAAAGCCTATTGTTAGCTGCAGGCCACATTAAGATAGGCTGCTGGTTGGACTTGACTCAGGAGTTCTGGTTTGCCCCTGGTTTGTACCACCCAGAACTGATTTCTTCGTGAAACTTGGCACTTCCACGTCATGACCACTGGAGGGCGATCACGCTCAGATTGGGTTTCCTTGGCCGCTGCGCTGAGCTGGGAGAGTTCTGAGTCTCCCAGTTCTGATGGGGCCAATAGCTCCTTTCTGGGGCCTCTATCTCATTGCATGCTTTGGGGGGGGGGTCATGCTCTAGTAAAAGGAGAGGTCTCAGAAAGCTTGTGGGCACGTGTTTGGGTAGCAAAGGCATGTTAATGGTAGCCAGGAAATGTTTTGGTGTAATGAAAGAAGAGGTTTGGAATGTGTCCTCATGAAAAAAAAACGCAGAGCAGTGTTCAGTCCTCTCAGTGGTGAGCTCCTGGCCCCTGCCTTTCCTAGCCCCCGCCCCACTTTTATGAAGTACAATAGGTTGGGAAGAATCTCTCCCCTCTGTCCCTATGGCGTGCTTGAGTTCTCTTTGCCAAACTGTCATGGAGACATGAAGTGTTGCTATGTGCAGAATTAAACATTGCGTTGCAGAGAGAGGGCTTCTTTCTGTGCTCCCCCCTCCCCTCGGTTTTATGAAGTGCAAACCAGGACCCTGAGACCTGGCAAGGGAAGAAACTGACAGTTGCTTCCTATATGACAAGCGGACACAATCTAAAGCCAGAATCTTCAGTAACAAGAACTTTTCCCCTGGACATGAAAGCTCATAGCCTGGGATGATAGAACCCCAGCAACATACACATTACGGAAGCCGCCAAAGATCATTGCACGCGATCCTGTCTCCACGCAGGAATTTATGTGACCCGAATAAAGAATTTCTTGTGGAAGAGACTCTGGAAAGAAAGGGCCAGGGTCATTTTTAGTGCCCTGTATTACCTTTTCCATGAACCCCAAAATGCACCTAATGGCACAGAAGAAATGCACCTCATTGCAACATTGGGTTAAGAGTGCAAAATTATTTTCTTTAAAAAAAATTTATTTTTATTATTTAACTTTTTTTTTTTTTTTTTTTGGCCAGAAAGGGACATGATGAGAGAAAGAGAAAGTGAGAAAGGAAGCTGCCAGATCTGGGACTCGAACTGTGGCCGACCATGTAGAAGTCCAGCACTCTTAACCACCACACTACCTGCCGGCCCCCAGAATTGTTTTCTAATAAATATCTTCAGTGGGAAGTAGAATCATTGTTTGTGGGGACATCCGAAAGGAGCTGGGAGCCTCATGTTCAGTCTAGGCGAGGTCTGTTCTGCCTGAGCTGGGCTATTGGCCAGATGACCCTGTAAGACTTTTTCCAGGCTCGGAATGCTGTCACTTTGAGGAGACAGTCTAAGACAATGCCCAGAACTGTGTCCCCTTCTCTCCTGCATCCTAAATTCCTCCAGAATCCCTCCCCAGTCCTCCCAGGCCCAGCTTTGCTCCTCGCCCTGTACAATTACTCCCTTTCCTTCACCACCTTAGCCCCTGCTTCTCTCTCCAGCCCACACATCTCTGTCCAACTGGCTGGAGATGAGCCTGACCCATCATTAGCCCTCAGCGGTGCTGAGCAAGCTTGGTGAGCTCCGGCCTCGTGACTGTCACAGCAGCAGCCATGCTGGGGATGGGGCTCACAGCTCCATCTCGGGGTGCTCCCTAGCCTAAGCCTTCTTGTGCTTCCCTCCACAGGGCAGCCCATCCAGTACGCCCACTCCACCTGCGAGGCTGGGGTGGCCAAGCTTCACATCCAGGACGCCCTGCCTGAGGACCATGGCACCTACACCTGTCTGGCTGAGAATGCTGTGGGGCAGGTGTCCTGCAGCGCCCGGGTCACCGTCCACGGTAGGTGCCTCTGGTCATCTTGCTAGAAGCACTTTGCCTATAGACACCTCTGCTTTGAAGGAAGGGCACTTTTATAGAAAATCATCCAGGCCGAAGTTCGGACACCAGAGGTGCACATGGCATTGCTCTATACCACTTCTGGCAGGTCGATGTAATAACAGAGGAGAGGCCAAAACCTCCTGGGGATGGGAGAGTGAGCCCTTATAAAGTGCCGCACCCAAGGCAGGCAGGTGGGGTAGGTGACTGGGCACACCAGAGGAGGTGGCCTATTCCCCACCCCCGCACCCCACCTGGAGTTGTAGGACAATACTCAGCAAAGAGGCAAGAACCGTCTTGGTTCCAGAGGCTCCCAGTCTGGTAGAAGAAAACGTCATGCACCGTCAGAAGGCTTAGGAGGAAAACTTGCATACCCCCTTAGCAGTTGGGGGTCTCAGTACTGTAGCCAGCATCGCCTTACACACTGGGGACACTGGGTAACAGAGACGGGTACGAAGGCTTCCAGAAAGCCAAGGCTTGTCCCTCTCCCCCTGCGCCCCTCTCCCGCCCCAGGCTTGTTTGTATCCATCACAGCCTGGTGTCCCGTAATCTGATTATCATGGTCGTCCATGGATCAGCCAAGCACTTAGTCCCCAGGAAGCACAGGCAGCTGCAAACTCCAGACAGATCTGCCTGGCCTATGGGGTCAGCAGCCATGGTGACAGCTCCCGAGGGGCACGTCTTGGGTCTGGGGCTTCCAGGTAAGACTGATTCCCCCCTCGCCCTGAGCCCGGGGCCAGGCCCCAGCTCTGGTGTGTGACCGGTTCCGCCAGCTGCTTTGCCTGGGTACTGTGTGTGTGCTTTCCTTAGCAGAGATGTTTCCTCTCTCTGTCCCCAGGGCTCAGGTTTCTCAGGGAGACATTCTCTGTAATGCGAGCAGCCACCTTCTGGGAGATGGTTTACTGAACCGTGTTAAATAACACTTGTATTATCTGCTTGAGACCACAGCAGCCTGGAGGCAGGGGTGGCCCCATCTTACACAGGAGGGTCTAGAAGTCCCAAGAAGTTAATGTAACTTAAAGCTGGCCTTCTGAGCCCGGATCCTGCGACACTGGCATCCACGCTATTCCTATCCCTGCCCTTTTTCATGTTCCCTGGTATGAAGGGGGTGTGTAGCCACTGTGGGCTGGGGAGTCAGTCCCTCAAGGATAAAGTGATTGAGCCGAGGAAAATGTGGGAGGCAGGGTCTGGGAACCTGTCGGGGTGGGACATGCCCTGTCCTCTGATCTCTGTAAAGTGCCTCAGTATGGCATCGTCACCTGTGAGCTGGTCTGCCCCTTCCTTCCAGGACGCTGCACACTCAGGGCAGAGCCTGACTCTAGTCTCTGGAATTCGTCAGCCAGCATTCTGGTTTCCACATTTGTCCCATTTATACTCATGGTTCTAATTTCAGGGCTCATGGGGTTGGGGGCCTGGGAGACTGTGGTACGACCTCACCTCCTAGGGAGCAGTGCTCACCTCCCCACCAGAGGCTCGTCCTGGGGAGGAGTGGTCGGTGTGGCCCCCCCATTGCTACAGTGATGAGCAGAGTCCGAGGCTGGCACTGGTCCGGAAACCTCAGCCTCCTGTGTCCTGGTGCACTCCCCAGCAGCTCCAGCCTGCAGCCCAGCTAATCCAGTGCCTGTCCCAGCTGCCTGTGTTTAGAGTGGATTAGAGAGACCCAGCTGAGCTAATAGGCCCCGAAGGTAGAGGCTTCCCAGAGAAAGGATCAAGATCTCTATGGGTCAGGGACTGGGCCTGAGTAATCACCACCCAAATGTGTCTCAAACAGGAACAGAGAAGTCCAGGGCAAGAACTCTGGCACCACCATACGGATTTGCTCTAAGACCAGCCCTGCGGGAGAACTCTGCTCGGTGTCTGGGATGCACCGGCCTGAGGGCCAGACAGAGGCTCAGATACCATAAATGGAGCCGAGGCTGAGGTCCACACCATGCGCTTGGGGCCAGCAGGGTTAGGGCAGTCTCTACGCAGGGCTGGGACAGGGCAGTCCCAGTACGGGGACCCTGGCACTGCATCCCCTTGGGACAGGAGCTTTTCTTACCACAGTAGCAGCTCCTTCGGCTTCAGGTTGTGGGGGCAGCTTGGGGGCCAAGACGGTTATAGTGGAGGCATGGTTCTCTCCTACACGGGCTGCTGTTCCAGCCCCTGCCTCCTCTGCCCAGGCCTACCCTTCTGTTATCCTTAGCAGGGCACCAGCCACGGCGGGGAGCCCGGATGTGCAGCGGCTATGAGAGTCCTGCTCTGCCACTTACTAGCCCAGCGCCCTGGGCCGTGACCAACTCTCAGGGCCTCACCTTCCTCTCCTGTGAAGTGGGGCTGCTAACAGTCACTCGTGGTGCTGTGAGGATTGAATAAATGCGCACAGCAAGTGCTCAGCAAGTGTGTGCTGTTACTGTGATGATTGTCCAACAGAGTCCATCTCAAAAAAGGATAAAGTAGGGGCCAGCAGGTGGTCTAGTGGTTAAGGCACTAGACTTCCATGTGGCCAACTGTGGTTTGAATCCCAGACCCAGCAGCTTGAAACTCATGCCAGACGCATGTCTGTGTGTGCCCCAAATCCCGAGAGAATAGAGAAGAAGGGATTGCAGCGTGGCCATCCTCCTTAGGGGGTGATTTCTCACTTTCTGTCTGTTTCTCACGCACTCTATAGGGAAAACTTCTCACAAAATTAAATAAATAAATAAAATAGTTAAAAATACCAGGACTGAGGAGTGGTTTGACCAAAGGGTCAACTTGGCCACGGTTTTGTTTGTTTTGTAAAGAAAAGAGAGATCTAGAGAATCAGAGAAGGGAGGTGTTGGGCTGTCCCAAAGGCTCCGGCCTCAAGATGGCGCCATTTCCCAGTGCATCTCCCTGTGGTTACCTTGGGAGCAGCTCTGTAGGAGCGGAGCTGGGTCTGAGTTCAGCAGATGCTATGCTGAGGGCCAGTCCTGGGGACTCTTTCTCACCTCTTTAGCCTTTTGCCAAGGTTTTGCAATCATGCAGAGTGCAGACCCAGCACTCTAACACGGTTTCTGCAGCCACTCTGCCACGCTTTCTCTGCCCCCCCACCTCTGTAACCCTCTTCACAAATATCTGGCTAGCTCCCGTCAAGGTCACTTTCCCTGGGAAGCCTTCCTTCGTCACCCCAGAATGAGTACTTGTAACACCGCGTGCTTCTCCGATCATACTTATTTGTCAGCATCTCCTTGCTGATCGTCTGTATTTCTTTGTACCAGACATCATGCTAGGGAATCTGCGGTCAACAGGCCGGACGAGGGCCCTGCCTTTGTGGTGTTTACATTCTGATGGAGAGAGTGACAGAAGTCAACAGCTGTTCTCATTTCAGCTGTCAAGTGCTGCTGAGAAAACGAGCAGAACAAACAAGTGTAGAAAGGGTGCTCTTTTCGTTGTGTGATGAAGGACGCCTCTGGACTTCAGTGAACCGAGGACAGAATACTCCAGACAAACATGACAGCAGATGCAAAGGCCCTGAGTTGGGAAATGCAGGCCTGTTCAAGGGACAGCACGAGGGCCACTGTGGCTGGAGCTCAGTGCGCGGGTGGCGGAGCGACAGCAGACGAGTTCAGAGAGAAAGGCAAGGGTTCACTGTGCAGGGCCTGTGGGGTAAGAGAGGCGTTTTATTCTAGCTGTGAAGTTTTATAGTACTCGCTTGTTTATTGTCTTCACTAGACTGTTAGCTCCCTGCAGGGCAGGGCCATGAATTACTCACGATTGCGTGTGGAACACGGCCTGCCGTGTAAGGACCCGCTCAGCGGATGAACGGGAAAGCAAAGCAAGGGGCAGGAGTCTCTCTGCAGTGCAGTTGTTCCCTCGACTCGGTGCTCCCTGGAGTGTGCAGGAAATCTGCAGATTACCTCTTAAGAGTCCTTCAACAGGGGCCAGCTGGTGGTTTAATGGTTACATGGCTGACTACATTGTTCAAGTCCTGGACCTGATGGCTTGAAAAATCTCACTGGGCACATGTACACATGTGTCCAAAATCCTAGGAGGAGAATGGAGGAAAAGGGATTGTAGTGTGACCAATCGCCCCTGGGGGGTGATTTCTCACTTGTCCTCTATCTCTCTCCAGGTGGTGCATGTGCCTTATGGCAAAACCTTAAAAAAAAAAAAAAAAAAAAAGAGTCCCTTAACAAATATTCCTTCTTTTCTCCCCATAGGCTAGGGGTAAAAAAAAAAAATCTCCAAGGCAATGAAAGTCTTCCCTCCTCACCCAGGATGGAGCCAAAGAATGATTAATACAAATTCTTCCAGACCCAAGAAGATCTGAAAAAAAAAAAAAAGTATATATATATATATATAGAGAGAGAGAGAGAGAGAGATTTTACTCTGTACTAAATCAATGGTAGAGGCTTCCTTAGGCTAAAAGAGTTCTAAATTTATTTCCCCCTGGAGTATTTTTGTCAAGGCTAAATTTTTTTTTTTTTTTGGAGAGATTTTCACTATAGGGCGCGTGCGCTCGCCAGACAGACAGAGAGAGACATTAGAGTCAGAAAGCGAGAAATCACCCCCCAGTGGGGATGGTCACGCCTCAATCCCTTCTCCTCCATTCTCCTCTCGGGATCCTGGGCACGCACGCACACGCGCCCGGCGTGAGTTTTAAGCCACCGGGTCCGGGACGCAAACCGCGGTCGACTACGTGGGAGTCCAGCGACATAGCCTTTACACTAACTGCTGGTTCCCAGTCAAGGCTAAATTTTTGAAGTGACTAAGTTTATTAATAACCCGCTGATTGTGCCCATTTTTACATGATTTCTCAGCCTAATGGTTTGTTTATTTAACTGAAGGCCTGCTGGGCCTATTGTAGGGACCTGAAGACATAACGTGAGAGTAAGTTAAGAAGAAAAAGTAATCTCTAGACTAAAAAATAAAATTGAATAAGCATGTTTACCAGAGTATCTGCTTCGGTGTTGCGATGAAACGCCCCTAAGAAAGACGTCAGGCACCGGGGAGGTCAGCCCTTCTCTGCAGTGAACGCTTCCATAGAGGCAGTTTGTTTTCAGATTAGTACCAGCTGCTCTGCGGGCAGATCCGAGCTACTGCCTCCTCTCCTCCCAAAGTCTGTGCAGGTACTTTGGACACTACCTATCTGTCCAGTTCAGTTAGCATGAAGCTTGAATCCTGCCCTCCATGAGCTTAAAGTGACTGGCAACTTTTAAAATATTTCCCTGGGGTGGGGGGGGCGATCTCTTGCTTTCTGTCTCTCGTCTTGCCAGTGAGCACACACACCCTATAGTAAAAATCTCTCTTTAAAAATGTTGAAGAGAGACCAGTGGGTGGCGTGGTAGTTAAGGTGCTGGATGCTCCCACATGGCTGACCATGGTTCGAGTCCTGGACCTGGTGGCTTGCTTTCTCCTCTCTCTTGCTCTCTCTCTCTCGCTCTGTGTCTCTCTCTGGTAAAATAAAAATGAAATGAATGAATAAATAAAATTTTAAAAATGTTAAAGAGAAATTGCAAGAAAAGGATAAACATTGTTTTTTTTATGTGTGTGTGTGTGTTTGGAGAGGTTTTTGCTGTAAGGCGTGTGTGCTCGCCAGAAAGACAGAGAGACAGAAAGCGAGAAATCAACTCCCAGGGGGATGGCCACATCGCAATCCCTTCTCCTACATTCTCCTCTTGGGATTTTAGGCACACACGCATGCACAAATGCCCAGTGTGAGTTTAAGCCACCGGGTCCGGGACTCGAACTACAGTCGACTACATGGGAGTCCAGTGACATAGCCATTACGCTAACTGCTGGTCCTTGTGTGTGTGTTTTAATATTAAGAAGCTTAGTTCCTTGGCCCTTTAGTCTAGTGGTTAAGAGAGCTGGATACCACATGGCCAACTACAGTTTGAATCTCAACCCCGGCAGCTTGAAAAACACACAGGGTGCATGGGCATATGTGCCCCATTGGTAAGTGCCTTCTCTCTCTCCCTCGTCTTTCTCTGATGAGCGTGCATGCCCTCTAGCACTGAAAACAAAACAAAAACAATAACAAAAAAGAAGCTTAATCCACTCAAAACATCTGTCCACAGCCATTTAAACTCTAGGAAGGCAAAGAAATCATTAAATTGAGTTCGGTCAGTCCATAGCTCGTATTTCAGTTCTGCGTGGATTGAGTACAGAACTGGATTTACATACCTTGTGGTCCATCATGCTACTGAAAGGCTCCCCAGTATGCGGACATCAGTGCCTTTGTCATAGAACTCGAGCCTCATTTTACTAACTAGACAATTACAGCTATTTAAAACTGGTTGCTTCTACAGTCCATAGTAGGTCGTATCTACCATTTCCTTGGTTGGAGCCCTAGGTCAACAATACATGCCAGCCAGGGCCAGCCCTGTGGCACAATGGTAACACGCTACTCGAGTGATGCCCAGTCCATATGGAAGATCACAGGGTCAGTTCTCCAGTTGACCTATAAATGCCAAATGCAATGTGATCCTGGCTAGCTGGAAAGGCTAGTGGGTATTGCAGCGTGAAACCCTGTTGAGGGTGTTTGCCTGGCTCTCTCACTCTCATGGAAAAGTTTAGGGGCCAGCAGATGGTGTAGTGGTTATGTCGCTGCACTCCCACATGGCCGATCACAGTTTGAGTCTCAGACCCGGTGGCTTGAAATTCACGTCGGGTGCATGAGTGTGCATGGCCAAAATCCTTAGAGGAGAATGGAGGAGGGATTGAGGCATGGCCTTCCCCCTGAGGGGTGATTTCTCACTTTCTGTCTCTCTGTCTCTCTCTATCTCTCTGGCGAGTGCCTGCACCCTCTAGGAAAAATGTCTCAAAAACAAGAAAAAAAGAGAAGAAAAATTTGAAAAGGAATGCCATCCTTTTCAGAATCATAGTATTGTGTTTCCAGTGGCAAAGTGTGACCCATGTTAGGACAGTGTGAGAGAGAGTGTGGTCTCCAGGCAGTCACTGGGAGGCAGCACTGGGTGCTTTGGATACCATAGTGCTGTGTTTAGTGTTTGATTTATAACTTCTAAGACAGTCAGAAGGCTGAGGTTGCAAAGATCCCTGCTTCCCATCCAGCGACCCGATCATTACTAGTCAGAGATCATCCGGGGGATATCATCCATCAGTGTGCTTTTCATTCTTTTGCACACTTCTCTTGCACACATTCACTCCTTGTACATTTCTCTTCTTGTTTGCTTCTCTGGATCTGGAAAAGTTGGTGGGAGAAAAGAAGGCCAGAAGTGAGCAAGGGTATATAGAAGGCAGAATTTTGTCAGTGCCACAGAAGCTTGTTGACTCTCCAAGTTCTCTGTGGTTCTCTTTGGTTAGAAGTGACACTTTAGTTGAAAGAGAATGCGAATACCTCTACAGGATTTACACCTTGTTAAACGCCCTGGAAATGGAAAGGGTCTGGGCCGCACTGCAGCTGAGTGATAACCCTCCTTGGTAAGTCCTCTAGAGGCAACTCTTGGAGTTTAGTGAATGAAGAGGCTGATCTGTGATCCCAGGACCATGCTGGATTTTGAGCACCAAGTGAAAGAGGGAGGGGCTGTTCTTCCAGAGTGTCGACGATGCACTGAATTCTGTAGGATAGCAGGGTTTAGGGTGAGTCAGATTTGCTGTGGCACGGTATTTCTCATTGTAGTAACTAAGGAAATAACTGAGGATAGCTCGTGTTCAAAGCCTGAAGAAAAGCGTCCGGAGACCCCAGATAAAGGCTAGCATGTGAGTGAATGCCCACGTGGATCCATAGCGTGGGGCTGCAGGAAGCACCAAGCTGACCAGCGAAAGTTGGCAGGTGGGGAAAAAATGCTTTTAAGGAGAAATTCAGAAATAAGTTGTTTTTCCTGCCAAACTCAAAAAGAAAAGGAAGGGCTGTAAAAGAAAGAATGAGGAGAATGAGGTGCAGAGGGAGATGCCGAGGTCACAGCCAGGGACAAGGGATACAGGGGTCCTTAATGTCAAGTCCAAGAGTCACTAAAGGCCTGGCTCGTGGTTCCGGGTTTGAGGCAGCAGCTGTGCAGTTACTGTGTGAGAATTAGCACAACGGGCAACTGTTGGGAGGTAGTGAGCTCTTTCTCTAAACAAGAGCTTTCTAAAATGTCATATTGGCTATTAATTTGTGTTAGTGTTTCTCAACTGAAAGCCCCATCGATTAGTGTCTTTAAGAAGGCACGTCATCTCAGTACAGAATGTCTAGAAAAGCTGACCTGTTTCACTTCATTCTCATGACAGCTCCACTTCACACTTTTGAATCGACTTCACTGTACAGATGAAGAGGACTGACACTCAGAGAGGCAAAGTCAGCTGCCCACTGTAGCCCAGCTAGTAAGCGGCAGCCGAGGCCTCCAGCGGCTTCAACCCACGAGTTGCACTTTATGCCTTGCTGCTCTGGGGCCCTGACAAATCATTTGTTTGATGCTTTTGCTTCATTAGAACAAAGATTTAATGTTTCATTTTATGACTTGGAACTGTCTCAAAATAATTTCTAATGAGTTGAAAATAGAAAAATGGCCAGAGTGGAGAAATTCTGAGTCAGCAGGATCATAAAGAGGTGTGTGTGCACGCGCCTGTCCGTCTCTCTGTCTCTTTCTCTCCCCTGTCCTTTCTTTCTCTTTTCCCTCTTCTTTCCCCCAGGCTCCTTCTCTCTGTATGTTTCCTCCTCTCTCCTCCCTTTGTCCTCCTCCTCCTCTACTTCCTTCCTTTACTTAAGTCCTATGAACAGATTTAGTCTGTATGGCATGATTTCTACTTGTTAGTAAACTGCTTAATCATTGTTGTGTCTCCCCCATTAGAGGACAGGCCTGCTCCCTTCCCTTTATCTATATGGAGCAGTGGCAGTCGACTCAGCGGCTGTGTTGAGTGAATGGAGAGTCACTGGCCAATGCCAAGTATAAGAGCAACGGGTGAATGCACTGTCTTTAATCCTAGGGCGGTAAATCAAGGAGACTCAGCCCTTTCTGAATTCCAGAAAGAAGGCCTTCTCTGGGCTTGGTCTCAGCAGAGCAGCAGGAAACACAGCTGTGGGAAAAACCAGGGGTATATTTAGTCTGGCTCCATCTGAGCTGGGTAGCGAGTCTGTCACTGGGTCCCAGCAAACCCTTCCTTGCTATTTGTGTGCCAGGGCAATGCCTATGCTCCCGGGATGACGACAGGTCAGGCTGCCTGAGATACTGCCTCAGGGGCCTCTTGCCTCAGACCCTGGCCCCCCTCCCCCTGCCTTCAACCAGCCTGACGCTAGATGAAGTCAAAGGACAACCCCAGGGGAGCCGGCCTCTGGGGTCCCTGGAGGCTCACAGCAGAAATGAGGTGACGTGTTCTCTGTACAGTAGTGGAAAAGCACATAGACCAGGGCCCAGCCACCTGCCTCCTCATCCCTCCCAGCCATTTGAGTCCAGACTCAGGTCAGGCCAACCTCCTTCTGCGGGTCTCAGCCCCCTCTCTGTAAATGGGGATGACCATGATCCACACGGCAGAGGATGTTGACATAGCACTGAAAGAGTCGCAGACATCCTTTAGACTCATAAAGCACTAAACTCTGTAGAATATTGTTAGGATTGTTATCTCAATAAAATGAATAACTTAGTTCAGCTCAGCAGGTTAAAAGCAATCCTCTGTGCGATTAAATGTGAGTGAATGTCTGGGTGTGGGGGACTGTTCTCATACTCTCACGTTGTGCTCGCCTGATTAAAAAAGTCAGTTGAGTTGGGAAAATCAAAAAACAGGGAGACAGCAGATGGCATCGTGGTTACATCACTGGACTTCCACTTGGCCGACCTCGGTTCGAGTTCCGGACCAAGTGGCTTGAAAATCGTACTGGACCCATGTCCATGCATGCCCAGGATCCTGGAAGGAGAATGGAGGAGAAGACACTGTGGCATGGCCACGCAGCTGGAGCTGTGAGGTAAGAACGCCAGCTCTCACTGGTCTCTTCCTATTCTACCGAAGTCCACACAGGAGTGAATACAAGCTCCGTAGGCCACGGACGAGCCAGAATACTTCGTTTCACTTTGGATTAAAATGCAGTGCCCATGCGCACAGTCACGGTGCTGTCCGTATCTGGCTCGTCTCTGCTCTGCTTTGGTTTGTCCCCTCAAGGGTCTAGTATGGGACAGCCGGTGCTGTCTGTGCCTGTGGAGAGCTCACCATGGTCATGGTTGGAGAAGGCAGGTTCCCTGGAAAAGACGCCCACAGGGCATCCTGGCATTGTCGCCAGAAGGCCTGGGCATGAGCTCAGCCTGCCTGTGGGGGCTCTGCTACTTTGGACAGGACACTTCATGTTCGCACGTTCCAGGCTCTTTGTCAATCGAGCAGGGTGGTGGGGTAAGGACTGGGGATTCTTTATGTAGCTCGGGCTGCTTTACTCAGGCTGCCTAACAGAAGCCACTTGTGCAGTACCTAAGGTCCTTGCTGGCTCCTTAACCCTAACGCGATGCGTGTTCAGAGGGAAGGTTGGCCGCTTTTCTCATCCAGCGAAGAATCTGGGTGGTAGACTGCTCGGGCGCTCGGACACTCACTAGCCAGGATTCACTCCCTTCTGCTGGCGGCGGGTGGGGGGGGTCTTACAAACAGGAACCTCAGTCTGCAACCCTGAGAACAGGTTCATGCTGAGCACCGACTCCCCGTCATTTCCTTTCCTTCATCTTGCTGTAGGATTCGGGGATGAGGAACAGCGTCAGAGGCAGCGGGTGACACTGGAACTCAGCACCTTCCCCAGGGCCACTTTCGTTCAAGTTCAGCCACTCTCACTCATCTCCTGGAGGGGGCGCAGAGAATGTTTGTTCTCAATTTCCTTTGAGATATATCCCATGAGACTTAATCAGGATATTTGTTTTCCTGACAGTATTTGCCTCAGGTCACATGAAAGTGAGTCTGCAACCCTTGGGTGAGGGCCCAGTCTCTCTGGTTCTTTTGCTGCTGATAAGCCCATGGAGTAACTGAGCCCAGGTGCATAGGTGTGAGTTCTCATGCCAGTGTCATGCAAACGTTTTCACTGACACTTAGGAGTTGTAGGAAATATTTTCACGTATTATCCCCTCACTACTCCCTGAAGTCCAGTGATACTGTACCATTACTACCCCTAGAGAAAGATGAAGAAATTGAGCTCCAGAGATAGGTAGCAGCTTGTCCTAAGCCAGGATTTGACCCCAGGCCCTAGATTCCCAGAGCAGCACCTTCTACTTCCTTCACAGCTACAGGGGATCCGTGGACCTCCAAAGAACCAGTGACCTGCCACGAAGAGGCAGTCCCCAGGCCATCCTCTCACTCACACTTCCGAACTCTCAAGGGAGGGAGGTTGGATAGGGTTCTAGTCCCCCATGGCTGAAACCCACAGAGGGACTTGGCTTTGCTGAAGCCCCAGGCCAGGAAACAGGGACTGTGGGCAGAACCTAAAGGGAGGAGTTGGAGAGGACAGTGCCACCAGCTTACGGAAGAGCACGCCGGAGTTCATGATGTTCCTGAAGCACCTGGGAGCCAGAGCCCATCTGCATGGAGCTCTGTGAGCCGAGGCTGTGTCTGACAGTGGAGAAGCAGGAACAGGGAGTGCTCTGGAGAAGCGAAAACATTTTGTCCTCAGCCTTCTCAGACTGTGTAAGACAGGAAATTCCTCAAGTCTCCCGAGGCAGCCAGCTTTCTTGACCGCTGTGGCTCAGTCAGGGAAACAAGATAGATCTACGTATTTCCAACACTGGGCCTCCAAGCCCACTCCCAGAGCCTCTGCCAAGGCCCCCTGGCTGCCCCCGCCCTGGCTGCAAAGGTAGCAATGCTCAGTGCCCAAGTTGGGGCATAGGAGAGCAGCAGGGGCTGAAAGCATTGTCTCCTGGCAGGGACGGTGGGGCTCATCTGCTGTGCCCTCCTCCAGATAGCACCTGCTTTGGGGAATGTTTTCCTCCAGCCACCCAGGCCTTCCCAGCCTCTTCCCATGCACATTCCCAGAGTCTAGGCTAGGAGAGCTTTGCAGCTGGCCAGGTTTTGTTTTAAGTCACAACAGTTAGAAATTCAGTAGCAAGTTTGGAGTTAGGCCTTGCCCAACTATGTAAAACACCCTAGGAATATGTCCCCATCATCCAGGATTACTGAAGACGGTCTTGAGTCCTTTTCCCAAAAAACTAAGTTTATGTGAGAGAGATCCTCGTCCTCCCAGTCTCAACTTCTGCACCTGCCAAAAATAAATAAATAAAAAGCTAAAAAGGAATATTTTTTTTGAGAGAGAGAGAGGTTTATGCTATAGGGTGTGTGCATTCACCAGAGAGACAGAAAGTGAGAAATCACCCCCCAGGGGGTATGGCCATACTGCAATCTCTTGGGATTTCACACACACACACACACACACACACACACACACACACTGTGTGCGTTTAAGGCTGCCAGGTCTGGAACTTGAACCGTGGTCAGCCACGTGGGAGTCCAGTAACATAACCATTACACCGTCTCTGGTCCCTAGAAAGGAATTCTTTAGAGCTACCTAGCTCATAGGACAAGGGGGTAAGGGGGCCTAGAGACTGAGCATCAGGGGGCTTCTCCTGTGTGTGAAATAGACAGCAGCCCAGACGCTTTGCTGCTCCTCCCTAGGCAATGTCAAAGCCCAGCTCAGGATATGGGATCCAAGAATGACGAAAAGCCTGCTGACTCCCTGTCTCCACAGAGAGCTGAGCAGGAGAGTGGGCCGGCCCCGTACCCAGTACACTGCTCAAATCCATGTCCTTGGCTAGCTGGTGCACTTCCTCCCTCTCCATCTCTCAGAGAGTGATTTTTTTTTTTACCTTAGTTTTTTATTGACATACAAGAAGCTGCATAGATTTAAAATGTTTACGGGGAGTAAAGGGTGGTGTGGTGGTTGAGGTGCTGGACTCCCGCATGGCTGATCAAGGTTTGAGTCCCAGACCTGATGGTTGAAAATCAACCGGGGTACATGTGCGTACGTTCCCAAAATCCCTGGAGGAGAATGGACAACAAGGGATTGTGGCATGGCCATCCCTCCTGGGAGGTGATTTCTCACTGATTTCCCTCTCACTCTCTCTCTCTGTCTCTCTATCTTCTCCAGCGAGTACATATGTCCTATGACAAAAACCCTAAAATAAGTAAATACATAAATAAAAAGATGTTTAGTTTTACACAACGTATATATCTGTGAAACTTTGACCTCAGTTTTTGTGTTTCATTTGCTATAGGCTGTGTGCGCTCTCCAGAAAGAGAAAGGGAGGAAAGGAAAGTGAGGAAGCACCCCAAGGGGGGGATGGCCACACTAGTGCCTTCTCCTCCATCTCCATTTCAGGATTTGGGGCACAAACACACACATGCCCTGCATTTTTTTTTCAAGGTACTGGGTCCAGAGCTTGAACTGCTCAGTCGATGTGGGACCCAACCACCTTAACCATCATACCACCAGCTGGCCCACAATTTTTAAAAAACTGTTTCAATTGCCCCCAGATGTTTCCTCATGTCTCTTTATAATCCAGAACCCTACTTCCTGACACAGGTAACCACTGATCTGCTTCCTGTCACTCTATTTTGCATTTTCTAGAATTTTATATAAATGGAATCATCTAATATGTACTCTTTTTTTGTCTGGCTTCTTTCATCAGACATAATTAGTGTGAGATTTATCTCTCTTGCAGTGACTCTTAATATAATACTTCATTCCTTTTTATTGCTGAGTGATATTCCATTGTGTGACTTTATCACATGTTCATTTATCCACCTGGTGCTGGATGTTTGGCTCATATCCAGGGCAGGGCTGTTGTGAGTAAAGGTGTTATGAACGTCTATGTACAAATCCGTGTGTGGATACATGCTTTCGTTTCTCTACCCAGGAGTAGAATGACGGGATCATATGGGAAATATACATTTAACTTTTTAGGAAACTGCCAAGCTGTTTTCAAGAGTGTGTGCCCATTTTACACTCCCATCAGCAGGGATGAGAGTTCCAGGCTTCTCCACATCCTCATCAGTACCGATTCCTGGAATGATCTGTCTTTTTCATTTTAGCCATCTCAGTTAGTGTAGTGTCTTCGGCCTTCTTGAGGTGCTTAAAACCTTCTAAGATGGGGACTGGAGTACCATTTGATCATAAAAATTGGTCAGGGAGCTCTTCAGTTCTTTACTTTTTTTTTCAATTATTTTATTTTCATTATTATTTTAATTTGCTGAAGGGCATATGTGCTCGCCAGAGAGAGACATGGAGGGAGAGACAGGGAGAGGGAAAAGGAAAATGAGAAAGCAGGCCTCCAGGTCTGGGACCCAAACCGCAGTCGGTCGTGTGGGAGTCCAGTGCCTTAACCACCATGCCACCTGCCAATGCATAATTCTGTTTTAAGAGCGACATCGGGATATATTGTTAAGTTGAAAGGCAAGTGCCAGATCATTGTGTATAGTGTGCTGTAATTTTTTTTTTTAAACAGAAGAAAATATGGGCGGGCCCTATAGCCTAATGATTGAGGGAAGCCAGATTCCACATAGCCAATTGTAATTTGAGTTCTGGCTCCTGTATCTTGAAAAACATGCAGGTTGTGTAAGTATGTTTGCTCAAAAATTCCAACAGGATGGAGAAATGGAGAAGGGATGCGGCATGACCATATTTCATTGAGTGGTGCTTTTTATTTCTCTCTCTTTCTGGTGAATCTATGCCCCTCTGACAATTAAGAAAAGAAGAAAGTGAAAGAATCGACCCAATTGCACATTAGACACATAGATCGTCTCTAGTAGACGATCAAGAGATGAACATTGGCTGACTTGGGGAGACAGATGCTTGATGGCCCGAGAGTGGTGGTGGGATGGAGCCTTTACAAATACTCTTTGGTCCCTTTAGAATTTTGTGCCATGCAAATGTGTCACTTATTCCAAAAAGTAGATAAAATTAAGAAAATAAATTTCATAAAATGCCAAGTATTCTCCTTCCCTTTGGAAGTTCTCTTGAGGAGCCAGAGCCTAGATTGGGCATGTTTCTAGAGTGTGGTCATGGCGAGCAGAGAGATGGGAGATGTCTTCCTCCTCACCATCGCGGGCCTCCAACCGCCCTTTATCTGTTAGCAGTCAGCTCCTGGTCAGGACCTGAGCATCAGCATAGTCATGTACCAAGGTATGTTTTAGTCTGTGTTTGTCGAATGAATGAATGTTCACCCCACACTCTGTTGTCTACCACGCAGAAAAGAAGAGTAACAGGAAGAGCGAGCCCCCTCAACCTTTGACTCCCAGCAAGCTGGTTGCACCCACCTTCCTGCAGGGCCTCTCCGATCTTCAAGTCATGGATGGAAGCCAGGTCACCATGACAGTCCAGGTGTCAGGTCTGTCTCTGTATCGTATCTTTCTCCTCGGAGTGTACGTGAAAATGGTCGTGGTTGCAACATGGGTACTGCTCCTCAAGGGCCTGCATGGGTCATTGACCTACCAGGGAATTGGCATGGAACCACTGGGAAATGGACGTAAAGAATGGAGCTTCTTCTTCTTTTTTTTTTTTTTTTTTGGAGAGGTTTTTGCTATAGGGCGCATGCGCTCGCCAGACAGAGAGAGACAGAGACGAAAAGCGAGAAATCACCCCTCCAGGGGGGATGGCCACGCTGCAATCCCTTCTCCTCCATTCTCCTCTCGGGATCTTGGGCACGCATGCACACGCGCCCGGTGTGAGTTTAAGCCACCAGGTCCGGGACTCGAACTGCGGTCGACTACATGGGAGTTCAGCAACATAGCCATTACACTGACTGCTAGTCCCAAAGCGTGGAGCTTCTTAGCCTCTGTTTTCTGCTCTGTTTAGGATTTTCTTGATTTAAGGTTAAATGTGGTCTAGGAGAAAAAGATGGTCACAGCTAAAAGGATGAGAGGTTAATGTAAAAACATAGTATGGTCAATTTAGCTGGAAGTTTTTAAAGACCAGTGAAAATCTGGACTATGTGAGAACTTCGCAACTCTCAGAACATGTTCTCAGTTGCTCCATTCAAACTTTAAAGGGAAAAAATGCAGCAGAGGTCCTTCTGAAACAGGTGCAGGGAGACAAGAGTGTGTAATTAGCAACCCAGTCTGAACTATCTCGGTCCTTACTAGAAGTGATCAAAAGACGCCCAAGGGACCCCAGGCACAGCTCTCGTGGGGCAGCTATGGTTTGCCATTGAGCTCATCCGTGTTTTAGGCCATAGATTAGTGCCTCTAACCTGGAGGTGGTGTTCCTGGCCTTTTAGTCCCTACTGAGTCATGGAAATAATAAAGATGGAAATAATAAAGAGTTGTGGGAAAACCCATGAGCTCACCTTTTAGGGTTGTTTGGATAGACTCCCTACTCCTGCAGGCTTGGGGCATCCCACACAGTCTCAGGCAGAGGGCTGGGTCCCCTCCCCTCCTCACATTCACCATGTCGCTCACTGAGTCCTGGAGTTGGAAGAGATCAGAGGCTTCCTGCATCTGGCCTGCAGGCACGTAAGGTCAAGCCAGTGGCAGATGAGTGGCCGTCTGCTCTCTCGTGAGCCTTCCCAGAGCCAGATTCCATGTAGCCTGCCTCCACAGCCCGATCCGCAGCCCGATCCAGGGGCCAGCTCCTCCAGAAGCAAAGCCTTGTGGCTCAGCTCTTACAGGATAAGAAACTTTCACCAGTGGCCCTTGTTCTATGCCCCCAACAAACCCCTAGTAACTGCCCAGAAGAATAGACTAGTATGGATGGAAAATGCTATGCACTAAGAGGTGTGCTTGGCCATCCTGTGCAAGCTGGTGCCCAGCCTCACCCTGGGCATCATTTTTATTGTCACAAAACTTAATGCTAACTGAGGTTTTTTTTCTGGTTAAACTGTGCAAAGGAGTTATCGTGAAGTTACCACTGCCTGGGTGTGGATTCAGGTGTGAGACCATGCCTGCAGAAAACACATTCAGTTTGAACTCAGTCACTCAGTTACCTCTTAGGGTAATCAACTAGTTTGAAGTCCAGTTTTTAAAACCATCCTTCCTGTGTTTTCCTCTTCATCTCTGAAATCATATTTTCACTTCTTTCTCATTTCCCAGATCTGTTACTAAATAATTATGATGAATTAGCATCATATGTTTTCTTCATTCCAGATGCTATTCTAATGGACTACTATGGGAGTTTTGCTTAACTCACTTAGCCCTCCCAAGAAACCTGCAAGGCAGATACTGTTAGAGTCCCTGTTTTATAGAAGGGGAAATTGAAGCGTGGAGAGTTTGGTAGAGTATTTAGCACAATACTGCAGTATCAAGTGCAGAGTTGCCACGTGACTAGGGAAATACCTCCTTGACTGGTCCCTGCCTGTCCCATTCAGGGAATCCTCCCCCTGAGGTGATCTGGCTTCACAATGGGAATGAGATCCAGGAGTCGGAGGACTTCCACTTTGAACAGAGAGGCGCTCGGCACAGCCTTTGTATCCAGGAGGTGTTCCCAGAGGACACGGGAACATACACCTGTGAAGCCTGGAACAGCGCTGGAGAGGTCCGCACCCAGGCCCAGCTCATGGTGCAAGGTGAGGCAACACCCTTGGAGGGGTGGGTAGGGGCGTTGCTGTGGCTTCTCCAAAAGCAACTGGAGGTGAGAAATCCAGGTGAGTCTGACTTAGTCTGCCGTCGCCCCCCGGGCCCCGGGGACCTCTGGTCCCTGGCCCTATTCCAGCCCCCTATCCTACATCCCAAGCCATGACTGGATGGGGATGCCCTTCCCAGCTCTCTGAAGGCCCTGCCCTTGCTGACTGGGTTACTGGTGACAAGCTGTAGAGCACCCCAAGAGGGAAATCTGTAATACACTTCACAATTTGGTGGTGGTCGTTTTCGAGGTGAATTATGGGCTGATTGAGGTCCCTTCCTTTAGAAAATGTATACGTAAGAGGTAAGGTAAGCACACATAGGGCAGGCAATGGTTCTCAGGCCAGCCAGGTGGTGTGGTTAAAGCAGCTGATCCCTCCTGACCAGCTGTGTGGTTTGAGTCCCAGACCCGGCAGCTTGAGGAACATGCCAATCATGTGTGTATGCATGACCAAAATCCCAATAGGAAAATGGAGGAGAAGGGACAGTGGCATGGCCATCACCCCTGAGAGATACTTTCTCATTTTGTCTCTGTCTCTCTCCAGCAAGCACATGAGTCCTACAATACATTTTTTAAAAAGAAAGCCAGCAACAGTTTCTCAACAGTTCTTAATCATACACATCTGATGCAAGTTATTAGCACCTAGACCAGTGCCTCTGTACCTTCTGGGCTTCTTCCCTAGCTTGGGAATACAAATTCATGTCAACATTCTCTGAGAATGTAACCAAGACAGATTTGCACCATGGATGTGTGGTATTTGTACATCCATTCGATGTGATTTCTGGACAAGCTGTTATTGGGTAATATGTTGTCTGCTGGAGGACCTTCCTCTCCAGCTCTACCCTTTTGCCAACTTCCAGAACCTCATGACGGCACACAGCCCTGGTTCATCAGCAAGCCTCGCTCAGTGACAGCCTCCCTGGGCCAGAGTGTCCTCATCTCCTGTGCCATAGCTGGTGACCCCTTCCCCACCGTGCACTGGCTCCGAGATGGCAAATCTCTCTCCAAAGATGCTGGCCACTTCGAGGTGCTACAGAATGAGGATGTGTTCACCCTGGTTCTAAAGAATGTGCAGCCCTGGCACGCCGGCCAGTATGAAATCCTGCTCAAGTGAGTCTGCATGTCCTGCCAGCCTCCCTTCACCCCTTAAAGCCCAAATCCCTAGATCCCCTAATCTGGAACTGGGAAGCCAGAGGAAGTATAAATTGACAAGGAGTTTAATCTTCAAGGTGAAGCAAAGGCAGACTTGCTGTTTTGTTTCTTCCATTTGATAAAATAAAACATGTTCATCAAGAACCTTCTCTTCTGGGAACCAGCAGTTAGCGTAATGGCTATGTCGCTGGACTCCCACGTAGTCGACCGCGGTTCGCGTCCTGGACCCGGTGGCTTAAAACTCACGCCGGGCGCGTGTGCGTGCATGCCCAAGATCCCAAGAGGAGAATGGAGGAGAAGGGATTGCAGCATGACCATCCCCCCTGGGGGGTGATTTTTCGCTTTCTGTCTCTATGTCTGTCTGGCAAGTGCACGCGCCCTATAGCGAAAACCTCTC
>NW_006159920.1:2644321-2649439 GCF_000334495.1 Tupaia belangeri chinensis
ACCAAAAAAAAAAAAAAAAAAAAAAAAAAAAAAAAAGAAAGAAAGAAAGAAAGAACCTTCTCTTCTGAGCTCAGTTCCCCAGAATCTCTGTCTTGTTACATCCTGGATTTTATTCCCCTGTTATGTGGTTTATGAACAATAGGAAGGAGGGAAGAATGAATTAAAGTTGGAAAAGTATGAGGATAGAGGAATGTATCAGTTATCTTTTGCTGTGTAACAAATTACCCTCATAACTTCGCCGTTTGAACAACAAACACTTACTCTTAGTTTCTGTGGGCTGAGAATTTGGAAGCAGCTTAGCAGGATAATTTTAAAGCTGTCATCAAGACGTCAACAGGGGCTGCAGTCTCTGAAAGATTGCCAAAGACTGGGGAATCTTCCAAGGTGGCTTACTCATACGGCTGGTGGCAGGAGGCCTCAGCACCTTACTAAGTGGACCTCTGCATAGTACTGTTTGAGTGTTTTTATGACAGGACAGCTGGATTCCCCAGAACTGTTATCCAAAAGGAAGCACAAGTTGGAACCTGTAATGTCTTTTATGACCTACCCTCAGGAGTCACATACCATCACTTCCAACTTTGCAGTTGTTAGAAGGGAAAAGGCACACACTTAGCCAGTACAAAGAATGGAAACTGATCATGTGCTTGTCTGTTTGAAAGGTGTAGTTACTTTGAGACAAAAATTGATTAATCAAGCTAGACGTCTTAGAGGAGATGACCTTTTTATGGGATTTAGAAGGAAAAAGGAAGACTGAGTCTTGGCAAATGAGAAAAGGCTTGGCTGTTGAATACGCTGAGCAAGTAAAGGGCAGGATGGGGGTAGCAAAGCAAAGGGTGATGGGAAGTTTTCCAGGCCAGAGAGGAGGGGTGCACTGGGAGGTCAGTGGGCAGACTGTCTGGGGCCAGCTGGGGATAGTCATAAAACTTAGACTGTCCCAGCTGGAAGGGACTTCAGAAGTTATCTAGCCTTCTCCTCATTTAATAACAGGGTAAACTGAGGTCTTGGGGTCATGGACTTGTTCATGGCCACCCAAAGGCAAGTAGCAGAGCCCAAGTTTAAACCCTCACTTTTGACTTCTTTCTTTATGGCCTGGCAGGGGGAGTTTCTCTCAAGTGTATTAGGAACTTGGGGGACCTGGGGAATGGCACTGGAGTCCCTGTTCATGTAGACTTGCGCCTTATTCTTCTAAATATCCAGCCTCTTCATTCCTTTGGGAGGCTGCTGCCCTGGCCTTGGCTTCATCCCAGCAGAGAAGGAGAAACCCAGTGGAAAGTTCTAGGGAGTGTGTGCCAGGTCTGCCAGGGGCCTTGTTCCCCTCCAGCTTTCTCATCCTGACAGGAATCAGACCTAGGCTCAGGGAAGATTGCCTTTCAGGGAGGAAGACTGGGGTGGCATCCTGTCTGTTCCTGCAAAGTTGTTGGGTAGATCTGGGTGAGTAGTTTCTACCTCCTCTCCCCTCGGTCTTGCCTCCTATCCCAAAAGGGAAATGTCAGAAAGTCAGCTCCAAATTCCAACTGAAATGTTTGAAAAGTTTATAATTGCCAAGAAATTAGTTCTTTAATCTTGTATATAAAATCCATCCTAGAGGAGGATGATTCAGAGTGGGGTGGAATCCAAGGCTTTGCAACCAAAGGGTGGCCTCTTATTCAGGGCTTGGGAAGTGGGGGCCAAAGGTCTGTTTGTTTGTGAGAGGTGCAGCGTGTAGGGTGATAGCCCCACAGTCTTGCAGCAGGGACCCCTCCTCAGTCCCAGACCTGGGTTTGGAACCAGGTCTGTGTACTGTCAAAGATGGACCCCAGATTCTGCTCCCACTGGTTGAGTTATCTGGCATGTGGGGCTCAGGAGAAAGTCTCTTCTGACCTTCATAGGTGCCAAATGAAGCTTAAACATACTTTTCCAACTTTAGTCTATTCCTCCCTCCCTTATATTTCTCATTTGCCTTAAAGGTCCAGCAGATTTAAATTTATGGCTATAGAAATAGTTACCCCACATTAGCCCTTGAGGTACAATCCACTTAGTGGGCAGAAGATTGCCTTTCAGGGTGGAAGACAGGGGTGGCAGTCTTATCTGTCCTGCAAAGTTGTCTGGTAGATCTGGGTGGGTAGTGTCCACCTCCTCTCCCCTAGGTCTTGCCTCTTATACCAAAAGAGGAAATGTCCAAAAGTCAGCTCCAAATTCTAACTGAAATGTTTGAAAAATTTTTATTTTGGGTCTCCACATAAACTGGGTCTCCATCGTCCTCTTTCCTCTCAGCCTGCATGGATGCCTCAGGGGAGACCTTGGGGTAGATGAGCAGAAAGCCTTGAGGGGCTCCTCTGTGCCTCTGCTCCCAGCCTTGAGTACAGGTCATGGAAAAGACAGCTGCCCTTGCCTGCCTCCCAATGAGGATACAACTTCCTTCAGCACAGGGTCAGGGCTACCACCATTTAAAGTCTCCTCAGGGTTTGGCTGGGTAAAGCAGGGCCATCTGGTCAGTGTCTGCTCCTGATTTTTGCATCTGGGCTGTGTTCTCCTTGTGACAGGCGGAAACTCAGCTAAGGAGATGTCGAAAAGGGCTACTGGCTAGACACAACCCTTGGGCATCTTATCTTCTTGCTCCATGCCAACCCAGGCACCACAACCTAGTACTTGTAAGAAAAGCGGGAAAAGAATAGCCTAACCCTGGCCAGCAGTCTAGCTGAAGTGCCTCACCCACGACATGACTTCACCTGCTTATTCTATAAACCCACCCAAGCCTCAACCCAACACCCTCTTCAGGGTGTTCAGAGCTCAGGGAGCTCTGAGAGCCTCTTGGTCTTTCTGGGGCCTGGAACTAAGGCTCCTAATTGCTATTTGTTGAATAAAGGGGCATCCTAATCCCTAAATTTCTCCAGGTGTGAAGTTCTCTGGCTCTTGACTCTGCCCTCAGAGAACTTGAGCATTGAGGAGGGTGACAGGAAGGAGAGTGAAGCTAAGGAAGCCAGGAAGGCATCTCCATGACATAGCCCAGGGCAGCATGAGGGCATTATGGGGAAGAGCAGAGGAAGGGGCCCCAACAGCAGATAGCAAAAAGCACTTCTGCATGCTCGAAATGGGTACCAGGGCCATGCCGAGGGGTGACCAGCTACCCCCAGGCCCTCCAAGACTCCCTGTGGAACCTATACTGCCCTATGGGCTGCCAGGGAAGCCAGGGAAGCGAGGTAGGCACACACATCCATAGAGTATGCATGAACATGTGCTCAGATGTCTGTCCATGTGGGCATGACTTATGCCTGTGCTCATATTTTGCAACTCAGACTTCCAAGTGCAAGTACCTACCTTACCGTAGACCCCACGGTAAGTGTGTACCCATGCACGCGGCTGATACGCACTTATGCACAGAGGGACACACAAACCCGCACATCCCAGGACAGATTCCACTGTAGGTCAATTTCAGGTCACAGGTCTTGGATCCAAGTGGACCCAGGTCCCAACCTCTTTCCCCACTAGGCGGCTCTGTGAGTTTAGGCAAATTACTCAACTTTCATGAGCTTCATTTTCATTACCTACAAAAACAGTGCTGACTCCAACTTCACAGAATTGTTGCACAATTAAATGAGATGGATCGTATAAGGAACCCCTCACAGAGCTCAGGACACGTCCACTGAGTCTAAGTCACGCATCAATCCCTGTAGTGCTATTAAGCCAGCCACATCTTGGACAGTGAGTGGGAGAGCTGACCTCGAGACCTTCTGCCCCAGCACTGCCCTGCCTAAACCCTGTGCCACAATTTCTCTTTAAAATGGCTGGTAGTGCTCTATACCTCACCAGCATATTGTGGAGAATGACAGCGAGTCACGAAAGCTGGAGGGAACTATATAAAGTGCAGTTCTCATGGTCATGAGAGTCAGCTTTGGCCCTCCGACCTGCCCTGATGCCTTCCCCCAATCTGAGCAGAACCTCCTTCGCTGGCCAGAGCCCAGGAACACCAGCAGATGGCAGTCTTGCATGGCTGGAGGGGTGATCTGCTGTAAACCCACCAAGAGCCCAAGTGTGGTCCAACCCCCTATGTGGAGCGGAGGGGCCTCAACCGCCAGCCATGCACCAGCGGGAGACTGAATAGTTTTATGGACACGAAGAATCAGAGCCCTCCCCACTTTGACTAAGAGAACGGGCCACCCATGTAGGGAGACGCTTGTTAGGGTTTGAACATAGAGTTCTGATCCAGGGCATTAGCTGACAAGTGGATGGGGGGTCATCTTGGGAACAGAAGGGGAAGGAGCAGGTGGGGAAGTAACTCCCTCTGTATAAGGGAGCACGAAGTCACTCTGCAGTCTCTGGACAGGCAACTAGAGTCTGAGTCTACTCTGAGCAGCACCACCCCAGTCCCTGCAGGGCCAGCTTTATTCGTCTCTTCATACTAACTGAGGAACTGTTTGATATTGCATCCTATAATACACACACCGAAGTGTCTTCTTCCTTCTTGCCGTCTATCTTAGCTGTTATCCAGAGGCTCTTTTTTAAACGAGAGCTCGGAAGATAAAGGTGGCCTCTGGGCGAGAGTGTCCTATCCTAGATCTGAGTCTGGGGTGGACATCCCAGCTAAGCCCGTGTTCATCTTCCCTGGTGGCCAGGCTGCCACCAAGCCCGTGCTCGCCTGCGCTCTCATAGCCTGAGGCTGACAGACCTTTGCCCAGAGAGCCTCTTGATCTTTATTGGTCCCTCAAATTCTCCAGGAACCGGGTTGGTGAATGCAGTTGCCAGGTGTCACTGATGCTCCAGGACAGCCCTGCCAGAGCCCTCCCAAGGTGAGTGCCCCCAGGAGCTGCCCTGGCCCCCACCTCCCTCCTGGCCCCCACGGCCCCAGCCCAGCAGCCCCAGAGTGCTCCTGTCCTCCAGCTGAGGCTGCCAAAGCCAAAGGGAGATTGGAGGGGAATGAGAGAGGGAAAATAAGGGAAGGGGGGGGTGGATTTTTTTTTTTTTGGCACACACCCTTATAAGGCTACTGAAGTCATTACCGATGTAATAAACCAACTAAGCAAGCGAGCGCCTCTCCCCAATGTTCCCTTCTATAAACACAGCCTGGCCAGCCCCCACCGCCCTCCCCCTCCCCTCTCCCCTCCGCCTTCCACCCTCAGGGATTTGCTCTCCCCTGCCGTT
>NW_006159920.1:2649941-2652461 GCF_000334495.1 Tupaia belangeri chinensis
ACCGCCCTCCCCCTCCCCTCTCCCCCCCGCCTTCCACCCTCAGGGATTTGCTCTCCCCTGACGTTTCTCTTACCCAGCCCCTTTTCCTCCTGCTACTTTCCTTTTTCCCTTCACTGGTTGCAGGGGGAGGGAGCCTGCCAGCTGTGAGGGCCTCTGTGGTGGAGGAGTTGGTGCCGATGGTGGAGGTGGTGACCGCTATGGGACCCTGAGGCCCTGCTGGCCAGCAAGAGGGCAGGGTTGGCCAGAGGAGGAAGACGGCGAGGACGTGCGGGGGGTGCTGAAGAGGCGTGTGGAGACCAGGCAGCACACAGAGGAGGCGATTCGCCAGCAGGAGGTGGAGCAGCTGGACTTCCGTGACCTCCTGGGGAAGAAGGTGAGCACCAAGACCGTGTCAGAAGAAGACCTGAAGGAGATCCCAGCTGAGCAGATGGATTTCCGTGCCAACCTACAGCGGCAAGTGAAGCCAAAGACTGTGTCTGAGGAAGAGAGGAAGGTACATAGCCCCCAGCAGGTCGATTTCCGTTCTGTGCTGGCCAAGAAGGGGACTCCCAAGACCCCAGTGCCTGAAAAGGTACCACCTCCGAAACCTGCCACACCAGATTTTCGCTCAGTGCTGGGTAGCAAGAAGAAGTTACCAGCAGAGAATGGTAGCAGCGGTGCTGAGGCCTTAAATGCCAAGGCAGCAGAAAGTCCCAAGCCTGTGGCCAATGCCCAACCTTCAGGGTCCTTGAAACCCATGGGCAACACCAAACCTGCTGAGACCCTGAAACCTGTGGTCAATGCCAAGCTTGCTGAGACACCCAAGCCTGTGGCCAACGCCAAGCCTGCTGAGACCCTGAAATCTGTGAGCAATGCCAAGCCTTCTGAGGCCCTGAAGCCCATGGCCAATGCCAAGCCTGCTGAGACCCTGAAGCCTGTGGCCAATGCCAAGCCTGCTGAGACCCTGAAGCCTGTGGCCAATGCCAAGCTTGCTGAGACCCCAAAATCTATGGGCAGTGCCAAGCCTGATGAGGCCCTGAAACCAGCTGGGAAAGAAGAACTCAAGAAGGAGGTTAAGAATGATGTGAACTGCAAGAAAGGGCTTGCAGGAGGCACGGATGGAGAGAAAAGACCAGAGAGCCAAGGTACAGCCCCAACCTTCAAGGAGAAGCTACATGATGTGCATGTGGCAGAGGGTGAGAAGCTGCTACTCCAGTGCCAGGTGTCCTCTGACCCCCCGGCCACCATCACCTGGACGCTGAATGGAAAGACACTCAAGACCACCAAGTTCATCATCCTCTCCCAAGAAGGTAAGTGAAGGTAGAGGTGGGGAAGAAGGGGCCACTGCCAGTCCGTGCAGCCTCGACCTTGATGACTGCATACAGCCTGCCGCCTGTGGCCCCTGTTCCCCTGTCATAGTGTAGGTCTCCTGCTCAGGGTCCTTGGGGGCATGCTCCATTGGTGGGGAGTAAGTGCCAGAGTTCTGGCATCTCTGATCTGTCTGACAAAGCCTACACATGGCACCCCCAGCCATGGCTCCCCAGAGCAAAGCTGGTTCTGAGCTGCTGCCTGCAACTCCAGCATGACTGATAGGAGCGCCAAGGCTGGAGCCAGCCCGGGGCTCTGAGCAAGGGGTGCATGCACAGCAGCATTTTAGTTTTGGGGACGGGCGTGCAGTGACAGGATGGCCCAGCACTCTGAGTTGGGGTCAGCAACAGCTTAAGTCTTGACAGCATTGTGGATTTGAAGGGACCCACAGGGAAAGCCAGAAACCTGAAACAGCCCCCACGACACACTCCCAGGCAGACAGAGCTGCTCGCTTCCTAATTTGGATGAGACTTTTGTTTGCTGGTATTTCATATTCGTGGGTGGGGGGTGGGGGGGGCAAATCCTGCCATCTGTGGCCTTTGGGTTCTGGAGGCCTTAGATGGGTCACTGTGCACCTGGAGAAGAGATGGGGGTGAGAATATTTTCCCTGGACCCTCAGTGTGGTTTGAAGTGTTTGTGTAAATCCCAGGCTTGAGCAGGAGCCTCCAGCCGGCTGACAGCCCACACTCAGCTCTGGTGGCCGGCGGAGGAAAGCTTGCCAGCACAAGACTTGATTCTTGTCTGAGCTGGAGGCGGGCGCTGGTGGCTCTGGCCAGGGCAGGGCACAAAGACGCTCCCTAGGAGGTGGCATTTTACCCTTGAGGGGCAGAGAGTGGCCACAACAGAGGCTGGAGTAGACAGATCCTGTTAGATCCAAGTCAGCTGAGATGGCAGAACCCCCCCACACATACCCCGTGTTCTCTTCGCACAGCTCCCAACTCCCGACTCCCGCCTCTCTTTCTCCCTGCTGCCTTCCTCTTAAAAACTGAAATTGGCCATTTGAAGATAGTAGTGGCCTGCTCAGCTCACAGTGAAATCTCTCTTTTCCCTCTGCATTTGGACAGCAAACCTGCAACAGCTGAGCATGGTGAACCTAAATGCCAAAGGAGGGCAGGGAACCGGCCGGCAGAGAAAGCATTATTAGGAGGATGTTCCTGCCGATGGGGTGACCCC
>NW_006159920.1:2653207-2718339 GCF_000334495.1 Tupaia belangeri chinensis
CTGATGTGCTGACACGTTTAAATTCTGCATGTGAACGTCCCCAGATGGGCAGTGCCCTCTAAGTCATCTCGTCTGTTCCCCTGCCTCTGCTAGTTCAGCCTAGGGCATCCACAGGTGGGCACGGCCAATTACGGTGAGGGGGTAAGATGTCCATGGGGGTGGATGCGACAGCCTTCCCAGTTACCCCTCTGGAGCTCTCCCTGTTGGAAAGGCCTGATCAGAAACCTGGACTGGGAGCTTTTTCCAAGTAACCCTGTGGTGATCTCTCCAGGTGGGATGGAGAGTGGGCAGCTGCCTTCCCTGGGACATGGGCTGCACCAGTCTCAGGGGAACTGAGGATCAGACAGCTGAGGACAAGGCCCAAAGTTGTGCAGCTGCTCTGAGACCTGCCTGGGGTCTGAGAGCAACCAGTTTTTTTGTTTTGTTTTGTTTTGAGAAGTTTTTACTATAGGGTGCATGCACTTGCCAGAAAGATAGAGAGAGACAGAGAGACAGAAAGCGAGAAATCACCTCCCAGGAGGGATGGCCACACCGCAATCTCTTCTCCTCCGTTCTCTTCTCGAGATCTTGGGCACGCACGCACATGCGCCTGGCATGGGTTTAAGCCACCGGGTCCGGGACTCAAACCACGGTCGATCACATGGGAGTCCAGCAACATAGCCATTATGCTAACTGCTGGTCCCACAACCAATGGCCTCTTAAAGACAACCCACTCAACTAAGCATATGAGCTGTTAGCCTCTTGGCCTCTCATGCCCAGAGTGCCTGGAGGATATTTTCTCTTCTTGTCTCTGAGTATTAAAGGGCATAGTGACCCCAGGTACTCCAGCATCACCTCCCAGGGAGACTGTCCCAGGGAACAGTTTAGGTCCAGAACAGCAGCAGAACAGCTTCAAAGAAGACCAGTGCAGGAGAGGATGGAGAGAGACTAGGAGGCTGGGGGAGGATTGTAGAGGTAACCCCCAAACGAAACTTTAATACTATTCTAGGCCCAGCTACTGTGGCTCAGCAGTAGTGCAGCTCACCTGTAAGTCTGGAAGCCACAAGCCTACTGAAGGTTCAGATCCCCTGGTCAGCCTGAAAACGTCAGGTAGACATGCAGGTGCCAAACATCCTAAGAAGTTAGAAATCTGGGGAGAGGGGATTGCAGCACGATAAGAATCTATTAAGGGTAATTTCCTCTCTATCTCCCTTTCTTCTCTCATGCATGCACTCATTCTCTATTATAAATATATATATATATATTAGGGCTGGCAGAAGGCATGGAGGTTTAAGGCAGCTGGATTATACATGGCCAGCTACGCGGTTTGAGTCCCAGGCTGGGCAACTTGAAAAACACCAAGTATGTGGTATGTGTGTGTGTGTGTGTGCTCCCCAAATCCTATAGAGGACTGGAGGAGAGGGGATTGTCATGTGGCCATACCTCTGGAGGGCAGTTTCTTTCCACTACCCCCCCCCCCACTGCTGGTGAGCACACACACCCTGTAGGAAAAACAACAACATAAAAAACTATATGTGTGTGTGTGCATGTGTATGTATATACACACACATATACATATATATACATACATATAGCTCTGTGTGTGTGTGCTCATCAGGGGTGGGGAAGCCAGCAGGTGGTGTGGTGGTTTAGGCACGACTCCCACGATGGCTGATCATGGTTCAAGCCCCGGACCCAGTGACTTGAAAATCACACCTGGTGCATGTGTGCGAGCATGCCCAAAATCCTAGAAGAATGAAGGAGAAGGGATTGTGGCATGGCCATCCTCCCTGGGAGTGATTTCTCACTGTTGCTCTTGTCTCTCTTTGGCAAACTCATACATTGTGACAAAAACCTAATCCACCTTCACAACTACTACTATAATGTCCATCTAACATCTGTGAAGGTGCACGACTTGTAACAGAGCTGGGATCTGAACTCAGGTGGTTGAGTTCCCATGCCTAGACCACTATGCTGTGACTTGCTAGTTAATTCTTATTAGTTCATCAGAATTCCAGTGGAAGCTGAGGATTTGCCCATCAACAGAAAAAAAGAAAGCCTATTTATTCCTCTATATGGTTAACAGCTGTGGTTGAAAGACGAGCGGTGTCCCTGGGCTGGCCAAGTTTCTGGCACTTCCCCTGCAGTGGAGGAAGGGGACCTTCTTGCCACAGTACGGATGTGTGCCTTTTCTTAAAATCTCAGACCTTCTTTTACTGAGTATCTTGTTAGAGAAAAAGTGTCTTAAAGCCTTATCAGTTACCACTTCAGCAGGTCTCACTGCAGGGAGTCGGGCATTTAGGAGGTAGAGTGGATGGTGTCCTGGCAGATCTGGGAAGAGAGGACACACTCTCATAGTGGTGAAACTGTTGGAGTCAAGTGCGGATGAGTGTGTCAGGAGGAGCTGCTGAACGTCAGAGTCGAGTGTGGGTAGGGGGCAGGTGTCTAGGGAAAAGCTGGCAGTGAAAATGCTGGGCCCTGATCTGAGTGTTCAAGGGCAGGACTTAGACCAGCAGCGAAGAGAGCAGGGGGTGGCTCTCAAGACAGGGACCCGCAGCAGCAAAGGCTGGCTTACTCATAGCCAGCTATGGCCTGGGGGGAACACTTTCATTCTGTCATGCCAAGGAACTTGAGTCTAAAGGCAATAGGAGCCGTACACGATTATAGAATGAGAAGCACTATACACGAAGCTGACTTACAGGAGCTTTGATTGACTGTGTCCAAAAGGCAAGTACAGAGTCCACTGAAGAGGTCAAGGACAAAGATACCGGGGCTGGACTGACATGGTAGCCATGGTCACAGACAGGACATAGCCAGGCCAAGAGGCAAGGACAGAAATAATTAGGACCTGTCGCCTGGCTTGAAGGTCAGCATGGGGCAGGGGGTGGATAAAGAAGAGGAAGAGGTGCGCTGAGTGGAGCTGCCTGGGTGTCTGGGGCGACAGTGATGGTGTCAGTGGAATTAAGGAAGCTGGTGGTCTGAGGGGACTTTTAGGGGAAGATGAAAGGATTGGCTCTACCGGCCTCCCAGCCTTCACTCTCCAGTCAGCATCCTCCCTGACTCAGCACCCTTCCTGTTCCGCTGCACTGATCTCAACCTGTCACCTCCTCTATGATCAAGATTCATTGTCTCTGGGATGCCCCCCCAAGACTGTTGTCACCACCTTGGCCAACAAGAGACTCCTGCACTCTCTCCCCTCCCCATCAGCACGTGTGTGCCAACTGCTAATGGACGCTCTCTTTGCAGGTTCAGGGGGCTCTCTTCTTCAGGTTCGTTGTAACCTGAATAAGCCACATAGCCCACGGGCCTTCAGTACAGAATTATATGCACCCCACTTCGCACAGAGCAGAGAAGAGGCGTGATGTAGTCGAGAGAAGGATCGGAGTTGTCCATTAATTCTTGGAGGGACACAGAATATGAAGTCTCCTTCCTCTTCCTACACCCATAGAGCTGGAGGGTCCATGGTGCCCAGGTGCCACCCGTTGGGCCTGCCTCTGGGGCTGGGCCCTTTCTTGCCCTGCCTTGGCTGGGGGCAGGAGGCAGATGGCCTGTGAGCCCAGGGAATGCTGGGTCCTCCCGAGAAGCTCGTATTTTACCTTCCAGCTTTGCTTGTCTCAGGGCCAGGCTTTTCCCCTCCAGCAAAACATTTCTCCTCATCTCATAAGGTGGCTTCATTTGTTGCCGTTGTCAACTAACTGATGATTCATTTTAATTGCTTTCAGGGTAGAATCTTGCAGCCTTTTTCATTTTTTTTTTCAAGTTAGTCATAGGATGCCTGTGCTTGTGGGGGGCAGGGGGATAAAGTGAGAAAGCACTCCCCCAGGAGGGTTGGCCACTCCACAATCTCTTCTCCTCCATTCTCCTCTTCGGATTTTGGGTTTGCACACATACATGCCAGCGTGTTTTTCAAGCTGCTGGATCTGGGACTTGAACCACAGTTGTTTACATGGGATCCAGCACTTTAACTACCATGCTACCTGGCTGGCCTGTAAAGTCTTTTTAAAAATCTGTAAGTTCATCACACAAAAGGTGGATTTGTTTAGCACCTACTATGTGCAAGGCACTATTCTAACCTCTTCATAGCATAATTCTTAGAGAACTCTAGATTGGGATTTCTTTTCTCTTTTAGAAGCTGTATTCTCTCTTTCAACAGTAGGCTGTATTTGATTACATATTCATGACCTTTTGTTGCAGAGATCCTACCAGATCACCTGCTACAAAACATGCCTTTTGGGGAACCAGCAGTTAGCGTAATGGCTATGTCACTGGACTCCCACGTAGCCGACTGCTGTTCGCATCCCAGACCCGGAGGCTTAAAAAACTCATGCCAGGCGCATGTGCGTGCATGCCCAAGATCCCGAGAGGAGAATGGAGAAGAGATTGCGGCATGACCATCCCGCCTGGGGGGTGATTTCTCGCTTTCTGTCTCTATGTCTCTCTCTGTCTGTCTGGCGAGCGCACGCACCCTATAGCGAAAAAAAACTCTCAAAAAAAAAAAAAAAACGTGCCTTTTGTTCTCAGAGTGGACAATATTTTTTCCATGACTGCACATCAGACTCAGAAAAAGCCTTCATGCTAGACATGGCCTCTGCCCCCAGAGATAGTGTGGGAGGCAGGCATGTGTTGCAGCCATGGCCTTGTGGGCCATACTTTGACAAAGGTCCAAAGCCCAGGCAAGGGACCAACAGTTGGTGTAATGGCTATGTAACTGGACTCCTATGTAGTTGACCGCAGTTTGAGTCCCAGACCCAGTGGCTTAAACTCACGCTGGGCCATGCGCCGTGCCTAGGATCCCGAGAGGAGAATGGAGGAGAAGGGATTGCGGCGTGCCCATCTCCCCAGGGGGTGATTTCTCACTTTCTGTCTCTGTCTCTGTCTGTCTTTCTGGTGAGTGCACACGCCCTATAGCAAAAACCTCTCAAAACAAAACAAAAAAACCACAGGTGACTTGAGAGCAAGGAAGAGTTCTACCTAAGGCCAGGAGGCTTAGAGGTGGTATGGAAGGCACCTGCCTGAGGACGCCACTTGGGGATGAGCCAGACTTGCCAGGTGGGCTGTGTCCTCTTGGCACTGCTGACTGAGGTGGTCTTCAAGCACAGCCTCTAGGGCTTTGAGAGACTCCCCCCCTCACCCATCCCCTTCCTGTCCTCTCCCCACCGACTCAGAGGAGCAGAGAGCTGGGGCCGTCAGATCTGGAGCACTTACTCCATGGCCAGGAGGACTCTCCCAGCCTGAGCCGGTCTGCAAATTCCAGGTTCTGATCCCTCCCATCCCCCTCACCTCCCTCTCAAAATTCCCCATCAGACTAAGGCTTCTGAAAAAAAAAAAAAATGCTGGGAAACGGTTTTTCTTCTGGAGGTCAGGAAAGAGCTGTCCCACAGGAAATACCAGATTCTTCATCTGGGGTAGCTGAGCCTCCAAGCCTGCCTGGGGGCCCTCCCCCAGCCCAGCCTGTGGCCAGGGGTCCTGGCTCCTGACCCGATGCCTGCCCCTGGGCAGAGGGACGGGGCTGTGGTGGAAATGGCCCATGCTCCCCGGGTAGTCCCCCAACCTTCTTGCAGTTTATGTCATTTTAGGTGAAGTTGGGAGGCAGCTGAGGGACTGAAAATGAAAGAAAACCAAGCATCGAACAGGATGTTCACTGGGGGTGGATATCTGCTCCCCAGAGCTTTCGCCTAGCCTGACCAAGGGGAAGTTGCTAGATGGGCTTGGTTTTCTCTAAGCACCCTGCTGCCCACTCGACCAAGGGTGTGTCTCTGGAAGATGCTATCCTGTCGCCTGTGCCTGAGCCTCAGTTCTCACTCCCCCGACAGGCTTCCCGAAATCCCACCCGAATCATCTCTGTTGCGTTTTCTGCAAATTCTGTCTCCTGTGGGAGATGGGGTGAGGCCTTTCCCTGAGGCAGGGTCTAGAGAAGGGTCTAGCTGGTAAGGATGGGGTGCAGGGAAGCTGTCAGGGTGTAGGTGGTTTGCGAGACTCAAGTCTCTGTTTGAAACATGATGCAGGTTCCAAGGAGGGAAGAGAAATATGCCCTCACTTCCTTTTCCATCCTTGGCCAGGCTCTCTGGGCAGACCCGATGCCATCCTTCCTCTCTCTGGCATCCTGTGTTTGCAGGTCGGCCTGTGCAGCTGTCCAGTGGGGGAGCGGGGGGCAGTGGCAGAGGAGTGCTTCCGGAGATCAGAGACTGCTGTGGGAATAGTGCCTGGTGGCCTCCTGGGCTTGCTGCCCTGCCTGGCACGTGCGCGGGGTACACACGGCTCTGCGCTGCAGGTCCCTGGCTCGTGGGGGTGGGGGGCTCTGAGCAGCAGGGTGCACGTGGCTCTAGCTGTCTCCTCCCATGAGATGGGTGCCACCCTGACAACAGGGGAAGCTACAAGCAGGGTGCAGGGCTGGTCGCTTGTGTCTGAGGCCGGGACCAGGGGACTGCGGCCCTTCTGCCTGGCCCAGCAGTACAGTCCTGAGCTGGCCTCTCCCCAGTCCCAGAGGGAAACCCCTCAAGAGGGTGCCCCAGAGAGAGAACTGGGGTGAGGAAGGACCAAGCTAGTTTCCTGCATGTGTCAGCTTGGCCCCTCCTTCCCCTGTCAGACCACAAGACTCGTCCAAGGGTGAGGGCAGAGTCAGGGGAGGGTCTGTGGGGAAGAAGGCCATCCTGACCCCTCTCTGAGACTTGGTACTAAAGGAGGCAGTCCCAAAGTGCCCTTCCCCCAGCCAGGTACCCCCTATTGGCCATGGCTTTTTAGCCCAGATGCCGTTCCTGAAAAGTCCTCCCCAGGCTCCCAGGCTGGAGTCAGCTTCTCCTCATAGCAGATCTTCCCCCAGGCCTGGCCCCTGCTGGACAGGGTTCCTGCCTTTCCCCATCCGCCTCCCTGAAAACTCCCTTTTCCAAGATGCATTCCCAAGATCACTGCCATATGCCGGGCAGAGCCCCTTCCCTGCCCCTGTTCTGATGCAGGCCTGCCTCCTGAGCTCTCTGGATGACCGCAGTCTACTCGCCCCTTCTGTTGTAGTGGATGCTTCCTCTGTGGCCCTGCACAAGGACTCTGGAGGTGGGGAGGGGTGCCAGGGGAAGCATCTTTCGGGGTAATTTACTATGGACGTGGGTTATTAGCGGAGAGCACCCAGGCTTTGGGGAGCACAGGGCCTCTGACTTCTGGGCTCCCAGAACCTGCTCGTGTGAATAACCTTCAGCTCCACGCTCCAGATGCCAGAGCAGGAATCGAGGCCACACCTGGGCTACTCAACAGTTTCCCTTTTCCTCCCTAGGCTCCCTCTGCTCTGTCTCCATCGAGAAGGCGCTGCCTGAGGACAGAGGCCTGTATAAGTGCGTAGCCAAGAACAGCGCCGGTCAGGCTGAGTGCTCCTGCCAGGTCACCGTGGACGGTAGGTCGTGGCCACCTTCGCCACCACACATCCAAGCACACCCTTGCCTGTCATACCTGAAGGGGCCCACCCCAACACTGCCATCCCTACACAAGGCATTCATTTAGTGGGTATCAAGCTCTTTTGCAAAAACAAACAAACAAACAAACAAACAAAACGAGACAGGAGGAAAGTGGCAGCTCTATAGTCTCTTCTTGCACCCCCACCGCCTGGCCAGAAGGAGGGGCTACTCACCTTCTTGTTCCCCTTCCAGTCCTGACCTCTGCACCCAGAACCTTCCGGGCAGGGAAGCTGGGGCACTGAGGAGAAAAGACACACCCACAGGAAAATGACTGCAAAGTATTTTACGAGCTGCAACAAACAAGTGGCAGTGCTGGCTGGCCAGACCCATCGGGTCCAAGAGCCGGGGGAGGAGGGAGAAGAGTGGGGTCCATGTGGGGAGACTGCCTCGAGAAGGTGAGTTGGGGCTGAGTCTTCGGGTAGAGAGGACAGGGCCACCTCTGACAAGAGAAAACAGTGATCATGAGCCAGCAGGAGGGGAGGAGGTGTGCGGGCAGAGCAGGCTGCCAGGTCTGCCCGGGTCTCTGCGGGGCGTGGGGGTGGGGAGAGCTGTGAGGAATCAGGATTGGTCCGATTCTGCCCCTTTTCTCTTCTCTGTGAGGAGTGCAGAATTGGAGACTCAGATGTTGAAGAACTCCTAATGGTTTAGACCGATATTCTCATTTTACAGATGAGAAAACCGAGGGCTTCAGAATAGGGAATGCATCCTGCCTGAGGCCCCTGGCCCATGCGGAGCTGAGGCAGGGCCAGAACCCCATCTCAGGGCTCACAATCCAGTGCCTTTTCTTTGTATTTTGGCACTTGCCTGGAACTGTCTAAAAAGGCACTTTTGGAAAAAGGGTTTCTTGCCCTTGAAATGCCTGGGTAGTAACCATCAATGACACATCAGAAACTAGTGCCCAAATAAGGCATCTGGAAAACCAGCTTTGTCGTTCTCCTGACTCCTGAATGTGACCACTTGCGTGCTAAAATTCTAACCCATTTCACTGCTATTCCACAAGATACAGAAGTTTTGCCCTCATTCTGGATTTTATAATGACTGCTATTCCACAAGATACAGAAGTTTTGCCTTCATTCTGGATTTTAAAACAGGACTCTGATCACAAAGCCGAACTCTGCAGTACAGAATGAATGAACAAGAGGGGGAAGTCTTTAAAAAAAAAAAGTCTTAAAAATAGCCACAAGAGTGACATAAATTAAGTTGTCATTAGCCAAAAGTTAAACTGAAATCCTCTAATACAGGAATTCATCCCTGGAGTTCTGTGAATGGACTTACCACAGGGGGTCGGAGTTCACAGCCAGCTCAGAGTGGGATTTCTTTGTTTTCTTTGGTAGACATTTTTGCTATAGGGCTCATGTACTCTCCAGAAAGAGAGAGACAGACAGAAAGGGAGAAATCACCCCCTAGGGTGGACGGCCATGCCATAATCCCTTCTCCTCCATTCTCCTCTTGGGGTCTTAGGCACACATGCACACGCGCCTGGCATGAGTTTAAGCCACTGGGCCTGGGACTCGAACCACTGTTGACTACATGGGAGTCCAGCGACATAGCCATAACGCCAACTGCTAGCCCCAGAGTGGGATATCTCACACAGTGTTTTGAGGAGCTGGGCAGGATGTCTGCTGCTGCTTACCCTGTGTGTTCTCTCCTCACCTGGGCTGTCACCCACCCCACCCTGCCTCTTTAAGTACAGGTGCACACTTTAAAATGATGGTCCTGGGAGCTTGGCACCAGAAACCCATTTCAAACAGCCCCAGTGCTTATTTAGGACTCACACTGACTCCGCCAATGGAAGCCAACCTGCTAATGAATTAGGTTATCTGCTCCGGAACCCTCAGCCCTTTAAGTTCTATTGACATAGTTAGCTGAGGGCCTGGGCAGCAATTTATTCTCCTTATCTATAAAATGTCAACACCTTTTCCAGATTTGTTTTCAAGAGGACATTTCTTTTCCCCCCTACAGAATGTATTTGGGATTTTTTTATTTTTTTTTAAGATTTGAGGAATTCATTTTGCAACACAAGGGGCTTTGTTCACCCAGAGGTCTGCTAGAAGATTCCCTTGCTCTTCCACTAATCTTGATGGTGGGCCATTATTTCTCTCTAGTGCTTTCAAAGGCAGGGTTGGGCCTATGGCTGCAGACTGGGAGCTGAGTCTTGGAAGAACAGCTAGGGAAGTGCGAGGAGGGAGAACAGCTGAGGTAACAGGACTGACTCCCAGTTAATTGGGTTTTGTTTTCAGAGAGGAAAGAAAAGGTCCTTCCAACCCCACTCCTTCCCCTGTTGCTGTGGTTGGAGATTTATTAGTGGCCCATGTTCTGAGTGGGCTTTTCGTCACACTTAGCTTTATTTTTCCGTAAAGAGTCACCTCTAGGCAAATAGGCAAGAACCATGGTCTACTCAGCCACTCCCCTGTTGCCTTTAGGACCTTCCTACCTCCATATTCTGCCCTGCAGAATGTTCCTGTAATTCTGCTCCTTCAACCCCACAGCCCTCCCCACTCCCAAGGCAGAATACTTAGTTCCCAACGGGTCCAGGCATCCTTTGAAATCACAGGCAGAATGTTGTGTTAGAGCAAGTAAGTCTTTGGAAGAGAGGGTCCAGAGTTTTTAATCACATTCTCAGGAGTCACGAATCAAAATACACTGACGAACGACCTGCCTAAGGAGCAACCATGACCGAGTTTTCAAGCTTAGCCATGAAGTGGCTTTTCCAGTCTCATTCTATCTGCAGCTGCCTGCCCCACCTCTGGACAGGACTGCATTCCTCCCAAGGGCTAGTGAGGGCCCTCTGTGATAGGTCCAGCTTTCTCAAGGCTGGCTTTCCTGCCACTGCCCCTGAAAGCCACTCGTTATCCTTCACTCAGCCTGTGCCAAACCCGTTAAGACTAACTATCTATGGGCCACGTAGTAAACCTTTCAAGCTGTCCTAAAAGTGACGCACACGGGGCTCCCTGGCTGTTCTGTTAGCCACATTATTTCCCTCATAGAGCTCAGATAAGGCAAGGGGACTTTATAATATGGCAAGTCTTTCTATCTTCATCATATTGTTTCGGTCTTTTCCCTAAGAAAAAGGGTATCTTTTTTCTCAATATAGTCCTACCATCCTCCCTTCTAAGAAGGCAAGAATCACTGCCACAGAGGGCACAAGGGTGGGGTAGAACTTGCCAGAAAGCTTGCCCAGGAGGAGAGAGAGCTGACCCCCAGCGCCTGCCATGGCAGAGACTCGTGCATTTTGTACTTTGGTTTGTGCGGTGGTGGGGCATGATATCTTTCTCGATGTGCAAACCGAGGCTCGGCAAAGGGTATCTTTGCAGGTCATGCATCAGTACAATGCAGATGGAATGCCCCACCCGGCACAGTCAGTGACATCAGTTACCTGGTGTGACTCGGGTGTGTCTAGTTGGAAAGGCTCCACCGTCCCCCGACCCAGCATGCCTCTCTGGGCAGCGAATTACCATGGCCAGGCCCTCTCTCCAAGCGATCCTGATCTCCCTCAGGATCAGGCACCACCCTCCCTGCTGGGAAATCCTTCTGCCCAGGGGACAGTAACCCTTTTCCTCTCATTCAGACCTGGCTGAGAGGGGGTGGGAACAAAGCCCTTCTTAGGCTACAACCCCATGACAAGAGTCAGAAGACAGCTCAGCCCCCTCACTGGCTAATCCACCTTGCCCAGCCCAGGCCTCCTCTCCTAGCCACACTGGCTGAAGCATCTTGCTACCAGTGAAATCGGGGCTCACGGCCATGGAGATGCTTATGTATCTGTGGTAGGAGGGGACAGTCCCGTGGGCACCCATATGCCCCCATTCATTCAGCAAATACTTGAATGCCCACTCTGTGCCAGGTACTGCTCTAGGGACAAGGGTTAAACACAGCAAATGGAACAGGAGAAGTTCCTACCCTTGGGACTCTACCTCCTAGCGGAGCAGAGGCAACAGTGCTGCCGGACAGATACGGCATTGCGTTAGGTCATGTCACGTGTCATGAGGCTGGTGGGGAAGGAAGTGCTGTTTTTGCCGAGGGTGCTTGCTAAGGGTGATGTTTGAACCTGCAGGAGGTGAGGGAAAGAATTCCAGATGTAGAGGGAAGAAGTAACAGTGAGAGCACAGCCCTCAGTCAAGACTGCGCTTGAGGCCTTCCAGGAAGAGGAAGGAAGCCAGAGGGAGGGGAGCGCACGCATGGGTAGAGTGGGAGGCCCAGGGAGCAGGTCTATAAGGCCCATAGGATGTGACGAGGAAACCAGATTTTTCTGAGTGCAGCGGGACAACACTGGGTGTTTACGGAGAATCACTAGGTGTCTGTGTGAGGCACAGACTGAAGAACGGTAAAGGGAGGCAGGGACCCTGAAGGGATGCTGCTCTGGTAGCTTAGGCTGGAGACAGCGGCAGCTCAGACTTGGTGGGAGAGAGAGTGGCTGATCAGAGTCATAATCTATTTCCTTTTAAATTTTCTTTCTTCCAGAAGTGAGAGACACAGAGAGGCAGGCATCCCGTACAGGGTCCTCACACCACAGTCCACCCCCAGCTTCAGCCAGCCCTGACCATGGGCACACAGGTGCCTGGCGTGTTCTGGGAGGTTTCTGGGTGTGAACCCAGAACCTTCTTGCAGTGGTGTGTCATTGCCGTGCCACCATCCAGCACCCATAATCTATTCTGATGTAGAACTGTTAGGATTTGCCCAAGAACTGGATAGAGAGAGAAAAAGAAGTCGAAGTGACTGTTTTTGTGGGAGAGCGAAGATCAATGGTGCACCACCACTGCATTTAGGATTCAGTTTGGAAGGACCATCAAGAGTTTCGTGTAAGCGAGGTTTAAGATCCCAGGGGGGCATGCCACGTGGGCGGGTATTTAGACGAATCTAGAATTGAAGAGGAAGTCAGGGTTAGAGGTAGGACATGGAGGGCTAGTCACTGCAGGGGTCATTTAAGCTCTGGGATTAAGTGAGGTCCTTAGGGAGGGGAGCAGATGGTAAAGGACAAGGGAGGGAGGCAGAGGTGGGGGCATGAAGGGGGTCTGGGCAGGAGACCGAGAAGGGATGGCCACAGTGGGATGGGAAGGAATCCAGGAGAGAGGAGTCTCCCAGAAGCCAGTGCTGAGAATTTCAAGAAGGAAGGCAAGGTCGAGATCAACCTGCCAAGTAAAATTGGCCCGAGCGCTGGCCAGGCGCTGGCACTGAGGAAGTCACTGCTGACCCTGAAAAGGGCGTTCCAGGGGAGTGCGAGTAACTGCGGCCTCAGCTGAGGCAGTGGTGACGGAGTCGCCTGCCCAGGATCACGCCAACTAGCTGGGCAGGAGCACAAGTCCACGCCTGGCCCCACCCGCTGCTCTCCTCTGTCACGTGACCGCCAGGCACTGCTGACCATCGCTGAGCTGACTTCGAGCCTCCCTCCCTGTGGGCCTCAGTCCTGCCTTAGTCCTAAGTCCACTCCCACTCTCACTTTTATTCTGTACATCATCACGAGTAGCTAACAGGTGTTAGGTTGAAGTAAATAAAATTGCTGGGGTTTTTGCCTTTTTTTTTGCTATAGGGGGCATGCATTCTCCAAAGACAGAGGTAGAGAAAGGGAAAGTGAGAAACTTCCTCTCAGGATCTTGGGCACACACACACACACCCCCAGGGTGATTTTCAAGCCACCGGGCCCAGTATTCAAACTGAGGAGTTGACCATGTGGAATCTACCTTAACCTCCACACCATCTCCTGGCCCCAAATCGATGTTTCTATGGGGCAAAGACTCCTAAATATTGGCAGATGGGATGGTTCAACCTGCTAGGAGCATATAAAGCACTTAGTGTATATGCATGGATTATTATTGTCCGACTCAGTCACTTCACCTTCACTCTTCTGTGAATTCTCCCTCCTGATAAGGGAGGCCAGGCTCGGAAAAGTTCAGAAACTTGCTCAAGGACTCACATCCACTAAATCACACAACAGAAAGACGCTCCATTTCCTAAGGAGGAATCTCCCTCTCACTATGCTGGTGTGCTGCTTGCCCTCGGGTGGGCAGAGAAGCAAGCAAGGAGAGACTGAAACCCAGCCCCTCTGCCCTGCCCCGTCCAGGGGCTCCCATCTAGCCCCAGGAGATTCCCAAGGCCTCATTCCGCCTGCTTAGGATAGAGCTCAGAGAACCAACCTCTTGGGGGAGACAAAGGAAAAAATGCTGCCCTGGAGGGCTTGAGTCCAGAGCTAGCTCAGGAGTGGAAGGGGTGAGGCGCTGTCCATATAAGGACACATTTTCCTCTCTGCGTAGAGGCCCCCACTCCCCACACCTCCAGCTCCCTCCCCCCACACTTCTTTGGGGGCACAACCAGGCCAGCAAAGGACTCCAGCCCTGGGGCCCAGATCTAGAAATGGAGTTCAATTTCATCACAAAATGATTAAAATAGACAGAAAATACAAGCTGCTCTTAAATTTTATTACTATTATTTTTATCCCCTGGGCAGCTGTGTGAGCACAAAGCTGGTTTTGATTAAGCGCATGGTCCCTCCAGCCCGCTGCCTGTGGTTCTCACGGAGGCCGAGTGGCTCAGCAGCCCTGCCAGGCTCCCCGGTACGTGCGCGGCCCCCACAGTTCTGGCACTTCACCGGGTGGGGTTGGGCCACCCTGTGGGGCTCCAAGTCTGGGCTGGGCCTAGTTTGAAAGGGAAACGTGAGTCTCTCAGATGGAAAGATGTGATACACGGGAACACCTAAAAACAAGTTCAGAGCCCAGCACGGGCAGTGTACTCACACATCCAGGGAAGACCCAGCATCTCAGCCCTAGGAGGCATGCAGAGGTGGACAGGGACTGGTCAGGGAGGGCTTCCTGAAGGTGGAGGAAGCCCTGGTTCAGAAGAAGGCAAGGGGAAATGCAGTTAACAGGAGGAACACATTCACGGGTACATGATCATTTTCCGCTCTCCAAAACACTGCCGCGTGCATTCTCTCCTTCAGGCCTCGGAACGCCAAGGTGGAGAAAAACAGTCATTTCCTTTGTTCAGGCGTGGAAGCAGAGACATAGGGCAGTTTCAGCTGTTTGCTTAAAATCCAAAACCAGAACACTGCTCTCGTCCCTGCTGCGGTGGTGCTCGGAACGAAAGTCCTGCCAAAGCCCTCTGGGGAGAAGGACTCTCAGTCCCTGCTGCCTGTCTTTTAAGAATCAGGAAAACTGGGCCTCTTATCCTTTGCATGTGCCTCAGTTTAGCCATCAGCAAAAACAAAATGAACTATGCCCTCTCACACCTCTACTCTCTGAGACTCACCAGGACAGAGAGAGCTAAAGCCAAGGAATGTGGTTCTCACGGAGGCCGAGTGGCTCAGCAGCCCTGCCAGGCTCCCCGGTGCGTGCGCGGCCCCCACAGTTCTGGCACTTCACCGGGTGGGGTTGGGCCACCCTGTGGGGCTCCAAGTCTGGGCTGGGCCTAGTTTGAAAGGGAAACGTGAGTCTCTCAGATGGAAAGATGTGATACACGGGAACACCTAAAAACAAGTTCAGAGCCCAGCACGGGCAGTGTACTCACACATCCAGGGAAGACCCAGCATCTCAGCCCTAGGAGGCATGCAGAGGTGGACAGGGACTGGTCAGGGAGGGCTTCCTGAAGGTGGAGGAAGCCCTGGTTCAGAAGAAGGCAAGGGGAAATGCAGTTAACAGGAGGAACACGTTCACGGGTACATGATCATTTTCCACTCTCCAAAACACTGCCGCGTGCATTCTCTCCTTCAGGCCTCGGAACGCCAAGGTGGAGAAAAACAGTCATTTCCTTTGTTCAGGCGTGGAAGCAGAGACATAGGGCAGTTTCAGCTGTTTGCTTAAAATCCAAAACCAGAACACTGCTCTCGTCCCTGCTGCGGTGGTGCTTTAGCCATCAGCAAAAACAAAATGAACTATGCCCTCTCACACCTCTACTCTCTGAGACTCACCAGGACAGAGAGAGCTAAAGCCAAGGAATGCACAGCTATGTCCCGATCGCCCTCTCCTCCCGCTCCTTTGAAAGTGACAAACATTTCTGGGTGCACCTTCCTTTACATTGTAACCGTTGGCATGCTGGTCTTGAGGAAGCAGGAAAGGAAGACCCAGGATGAGGGAAGCTTAGATCCCTGTCTTATGGCCTCCCGAGCCCCCCACCCCCACCCCATATCAAGGGGAAGGACTGACAGCTTTTCCTGGCTCTCAGAATAGTCCCTGAGCCCCTTCCCTTCACCGCCCTACGAACTCACACTCACACATGCACGTTTGAGGGGCCAGTTTTCACTGGTGACATTTTAGAATCATCTCTGGAGTTGCTGGAATATATCGCTGCCCAGGCCCCAACCCACACCAATTAAGTCAGAACCCAGGTGTGAGTGCCTCGGTAGAGGTGTTTCTGATGTGACGCGGAGCCCAAGAACAAAGCTGACAACTCCGTAGAGAGGACTTTTCTGTAGCCGAGGATGACCGCGGTCTCTGGGGAAAGCATCCTGTGTGGGAGAACGGGGTTGTCCCCTCCCCTCGGAGCTGCTGCCCCTCCACCGTGTCCACACGGAAACTGTGCTTGGTGCTGGGGTGCGGGCAGTCCCCCGAGGACCTGCACTCAGGCTTGACGGTGGCAGCTCCAGATGGTGGGGGCCCCTGCCATCACTGGGGCTCTTGGCTCTCTCGGAAGGTGGCAGGGGTAGGATAACCCGCAGTGGGGGTGGAGCAGGGCGGGCTGGGTTCTCAAGGGCTGTTTTACAGGACTCCGTGCAGCTCGGCTCCCTTCACCCGTCTTCTGTCATACACTGCCTGGAAGTCCTACAGAGGCTACACTTAATCACGTCTGTGGCCACGCGTGTAGGACTTTTGGTCATTTTCTGTAGGGGATCCCCTCCCCTCCCCCAGCCCTAGAGGCCTGCCACCTCCGAGCTGCTGCTGAGCCTGTCAGAGCGGGCCAGAGGCCTCCATCCCTGGACTAGGAGATGAGGGAGGTGTACAGGTGTCAGGGAAGGAAGCCTGATGGCCTGCCTCGTGTTCGTCCTCAGAACCAGCACAGAGAGGCATTGATATGGGCAGATGGACACCTGGAGCAGGCAAGGGCCCAGATGCCGCCTAGCAGTACAACTGTGTCCAACTGGAGCTCAGAGAGCCCACATGCTAGGGGAGAATTTGCCCCCAGCCCTCTGCTCTGCTCTCTCTGTGCCCAAGCCTCAAAGGTCCAGTGGCCCAGTCTAGACCAGAGCGGCCAGGCCTGCCCATCCTGGACGTGGGACCAGGAGACGCCGGCCCAGCCAAGCCACAGGAATGTGGTGAAGCCTAGGCTGGAAAGTCCCACCCCCACCCCTTCCTCCCTCCGAGCTTCCTCTCTTCAGGAGGTGTGGGGGAGTGTGGACAGGAAGGGGGCTCCCTCCCAGCACTGTCCCCGCAGAAGTTCCTGCGGCAGAAAGGAAGGCTGGTGACAATGCTGGAGCACAGCGATAGCCCTTCAGCCAACTCCTTATCCATTCCCTGGGTGGTTTCCCCACCACATGTTTTTTTCCAGTTTGCCAGAGGCATGTGTGCTCACTGGAGAGAGAGGAGAAAGCACCCAGCACCCCCACCCGGCATGAGACAGTCACGCCACAATCCCTCCTCCATCTCTCCCTCCTTTGGGGATTCTTTTTTTTTTTTTTTTTTGATTGGTAGTTTGTAGCGCATGCAGGCAGGCCTTTTTTTTTGGAGAGATTGTTGCTACAGAGTGCATGCACTTGTCAGAGAGACAGAGAGAAAGTGAGAAATCACCCCCAAGGGGGAATGGCCATGCCACAATCCCTTTTCCATTCTCCTTCCAGGGTCTTGGGCACGTATGCACATGCACCCGGCATGAGTTTGAAGCCACCGGGTCCGGGACTAGAACTGGGATTCTGGACACACACATATCCTGCATGTTTCCCAAGCTGCTTCATCTGGGACTCAAACTGTGCAGTGATCGTGTGGGATCCTGCCGCCTTAACCACCATGCCATAGGCTGGCCCTCCCCACAACTTCCTAAGGTCCATTCTCCCAGGGCCCAGCAAGGACCTTTTCCACTTTCCCACCAGCACAGTGATGTTCCCTGCTGCTCCAACAAGGCAGCTCTTCTCTGGAGTCACCAGCACTCTGTACTTGAAAGGAGCCTGGCGCTGGAAGCCTGGCAGCTGTGCCCTCTATGCCCACCAGCTGTGCCCTGTGAATTTCACTGCATAGCAGGGAGAGCAGAGGCCCCGTGAAGGGTCCCAGACTCAGTCTCAGAGGGGATGAGGCATGCCAGCGGCCTGCCCCAAGGCCTTGGGCTAGTCTCACAGTACCGGTCTGTAGAACAAAGTCCGTGAGAAGAGGCTGCAAGCCCCCTCCAGGCCTCGAACGCAAGGACAGGGGGCCCTTCTTTCTTCCACTGTGCAGGAGCGCTCTCTACGCAGAGCAGCCCTTTGGCTATCTGGAACTGTTAGCCTGAGTGAGTCAGACCCAATGCAGGAGAAAGGCGTGCGAGGTGAGCAGAGGTGAGCCGACTGCACCGCACTGCCAACGCCATGGTTTCTGGCGCCGTGGGCTGCAGAGGGCAGAGCCGACCAGCTCCCGTGGAGCCTGTCATCCATCTCCTCATGACCACGCTCTCTCCACCTGATTTATCAGGCCAGGCGACAGCCTCTCCTTGTATGGCGCTCCTGGAGCAAGGCGCCTGGCCACAAGGCTCCTTCTCCCTGGAGGTTTGAAGGGCCCTCCAAGCAGGAAGGGGGTCCGGGGTGGGCATTCATTTCGGTTGAAGTGGGAATTTGACTGCTCATGTGTGCTACCTGTTTTGTTCCAGATGCTCCAGCCAGTGCAGATGCCAAGGCCCCGGAGATGAAATCCCGGAGGCCCAAGAGCTCGCTTCCTCCAGTGCTGGGAACAGAGAGTGAGTACCTGCTCAGCTTTCCCAGGCAACAGCAGGGCAGGCCAGGGCTGGGCGTGCCAGAGCCCCTGCCTCCTGGTCACCCCTGTGCCCGGGCTCCTCCCAGGCTGGCTTCTGCCCACACCCTAGGGTGCCTGTGAACGCCTGGCATGGAGCCGTTCACCTTTCTGCCCCCCCCCCAGCCTATCTATAGTGGAGGGGGCACAGCTTTCATTCGTCCTCCTACCCAGCCCCTCAGCCTCCCTCAGACCCTTTTCACTTCTACAAGACCTGTGTGTGAGCTTCTCCCAGTCTCTCTTCTGTGGTCCTGTCTTGCCAGGGATCTCTCTAATCCATAATCACACCCACCAAACCCTGCATAAGGCAGTCTCTCGCATGTTAGCGCCCTGGACACACCTACCACGCATGTACACACGTGGTCCCTCGTGTGGCCCAACCTCTGCCTCTCTTCCACAGCTCTGCCTCCCAACACCCCTCCTTTACCCCTATTTTATACTCAAGCCACACTAGCGCATCCTCACTGTGCACTGGGGTCCCCGGTCCTTCCTTCAGTCCTTTGCTCTGGCATCTCTCTCCGTGGGGGGCCTTTCTGGCAAACTCCCGCTGAAAAGCCACACCATCCCTCAGCTCTTCTCCACCTCAGCTCCAGGTAACCCTCCCCGCTGCGAGCTCCCACAGCACCCGCCTCCTCCACCGCCTGTCTTCCCACTTCAGGGCAGGGCATGGGTCTGCGTCCTCCCTCCTCCATTGCGCGCTCCCTCAGGGCCTACCCCGGGCCTGCTCCAGGTTCCCTTTCAGGATGACGGCTGTGCCTTGCTCGGGGGAGCCTTTCCTAGTGTCTCAGAATCCAGCTGCAGTGCTGTTTGAACAGCCGGGGTTGGGGGTGGGGAGAAGGAGCTGCCTCTGGTGTGGACAGCCACCGCCCTCTTCTTGGATCTGGACTTCCCTCAGGCCCGTTAGCCACTAGGTACAGTCCCTAGTAGGGTCCACGATGCTTCTATGGGCCCACGAGAATATTGTAACATCTTATAAACTAGAAGAAAAGAATCGACGTACAGATCAAAGACAGTGTTTTAATTCATAATATTAATATATCCATCTTTGCACCAATGCAGTCATAAAATAATAATTCTGTGTGTATCTCTATCGAGTTATAGCTTTATCTATATGTATCACTATATCTATACAACTACATGTATAGTTGTATATAGAAGATCTTTTTTTTTTTTTAAGTGGAGTAAGGGGCCCATGAAGGAAGATGAGCCTGGAGTCCTCAAAAGTCATAATGCAGCCCTGGCTTCCCCAGCTGATTATTGGACTAGCTTTATCGGCAGAACTGTTCTTCGAAACTTCCAGTTCTGAGAGCAGAGTGACTGGAGATTCCACACATTGTTTTACACAAAAGACAAGGCAAGCCCTGACTTCCTCCACTAAGAGGAAAGTCAGGGTCTGATGGCGCCAACGGCTACTTCTCTTTTTCCATTACAGGGCAGAGTTCTGTGACTTAGTTTTAGTCTCTTATTTCTTCTCTTTTCTACATAACGTATTTATTTTTCTGATGTTGAACCTGGGTTCCTTGACTATACATCAGCCAGGCCATCGGGATATTAGGCTGGGGTGGCCAAATTAGAATGATAATCTCTCATGGATGTCTAACCAAAATAGGGAGTCTCACATTGTGAAAATAGTCATTTAGTAACAAAAAATAACTATTTATTAAGCAAGTTAACAAGTAATTTAAATCATTAATAAATCATTTTAAATAAGTAGTTTTAATATATTAATAAATAATTCATCTAATAAATGATTCTAAGAAAAATCTGGGAAGGATGGGTTAACTTGTTTTTTTGTTTGTTTGTTTTTTCCCCCAAATGGGTCTATGCTCTACGAGTTATGGGAAAACGAAGGCAGAAGGTTGTGAATCCTAGAAGAACATGAGCCATAGTGAGTCGGGCTGTGACGTGGATGTTCCCTTCCCCTGGGGACAGAGGCAGCAGTGGGGTTTGAGCTGGATCTCTGGTTTACCCTTTCCAGTGAGATCCTGAGGGAGGTGAGGCAGGGTCAGAGGACAGCTGTGGGAGAGGAAAACAAGCCTCAGACAATGAGCAGACACAAGGGCTGGGCTTTTGCCCCAGAGCACAGAAGGCTGTGGAAAACCTTTGTCAGGCTGTCATCGTTAACCTGGAGTAGCGGCTCCAAAGCCTGGCTGCGTGTTTCTTTTTTACTATTTTGAGAGTTTTTGTTTATTTGTTTGTTTTTGATATAGGACGTGTACACTCGCTGGAGAGACAGACAAAGTGAGAAATCACCCCCTAGGGGGTATGACCATGTCACGATCCCTTCTACTCCATTCTCCTTTTGGAATTGTGGGCACATACACACACGTGCCCAGTGTGAGTTTCAAGCCACCAGGTCTGGGACTCAAACCATAGTTGACCACATGGGAATCCAGCACCTTAACCTCTATGCCACCTGCTGGCCCCAACCTGGGGAGCTTGTAAACCACTGCTGCCTGGTCCGCACCCTAGACTGATTAAATTAGAATCTCAGGGGTGGGAGCCAGCCTCAGCTGTCTAGTGTGTGGTCAGCTAGAAACCAGCAGGAAGCCTCATGCCCCTCACCGTGGGTCTTGAGAAGCAGAAGTTGAGTCCCCTGCTGCCTCTTAAGTATGGGTCCACCTCAGGGGCCTTCATGCCAGCATCTCCAGAGTACGTCTGCCACCCAGGAGGAAAGCAAGGTTCTCTGTGGTACAGAGGCTGGAAATTGCTATTGGTCCCTCTTAGGGGGAGCAGGGGTCGGGGGGTCAGTTAGGACTAAAGGTGGGGGCAGGGCTGGCAGAAAAGGCTTTATCTACATAGAATACAAACACACATTTATGACTGGATTAGCACCAGTAGACACTGCTTGTCTGCTGAGTAGGAGCCTTGCTCTGTGTGGAGAGCTTCTGTGTTGGAGTTCCAGACACCTTATCCCCCAAAGAATGGGAGTGTGTGTCTCTATGTACAGTAATGGCCATTATGCATCCTTTGCCCACCCATCCACCCAGCCCCCATAGTCCTAAACCTGTTACCCTGTAGGCACATTGCAGAGTGGTTCTGGTTGCCCTTCCACCTGCTTACACACCTGCGCTCATTTGTCCTGCAGAAACCCGCACCCTGGGTGCCTGTGGACACCTGGGGGCTTTGTTCTTGGAGCCTCCTGAGAAGGTGGCCGTGTAGCCAATATGGCAAAAGAAGGAAATGTCTTTTAGGTCTGTGCCCCCAGTACTTTTTTCCCTTTGGGGAACCTTTTTCTCATTTATTAATTATGTAAGTTAGATATGCATGCATTTTGTAAGATACTGTCTTGCTGTGCTGTGCTGCTTCTGCATCAGCCTGTCATGTAGCTGGGACCACAGGTGCATACCGCCACACCTGGCCGTTAGGCTGGACTGAGACTCCAACCCAGGACGGTCACACGGTCCCAGCCTGTAAAGCACGGCATCTTAGTAGCATGCACCACCACGGCTAGGCCTATGCATGCACTCTCATTTAAGCATTGGAAATAGCATAGAATTACATGGAGTATATGTGAAAGTCCTCTTTCATCTACCTCCAATTCCACCCACCTCCCAGATAGTGTTCTCTCTGCGCCTCCTCACACGTGGACACACATATGCAAACACCTAGCTGTTTTCCCCCATGCTGGAAGCGTGCCGTCTCCACATCTCTGCAATTTTCCCTTTTCTCCTAGCATTGCCATCCCCAGTGGCAGACCTCTTTGATTCCATGAGAAATCCCAGAGACTCCCGTCCCCGAGTGGTCTGGCTGTGTATGTGTGCTTGTTTGGGTGGAGGGTTGAGAAGTACTTATTTTAACCAGGAAATCCATCTTTCCTGACACAAAGATTTTCTTGTCAAGTAGATTGTGACCAGATCCCTGTCTTCACACTCCCTTTCCTACTCAGACTGGGTCCTTTTTGCAAGCTTGAAACTCCCAATTTTAACAGAGTATGGAGTTGAGTGGCTATCCCCACACACTATGTGTTTAAACAAAAGACAAGGCAAGCCCTCAATTCCTATACTAATGAGGGAAGTAAGGAGCCTGGTGGAGTCAAAGACTCCTTCTCTTTTTCCATTATAAGGCAGAGTTTTGTAAGGCTTGTCCACAAGTGGCCTGAGAGCCCCGAGGTTTCTGAGCACTGGAGAGCGTGAGGAAAAAGCCAAATTGCTCTGCCCTGACCCAAGGGACAGGAGGAGGAAAAACTTAACAAAAGTCCAAGTTAACCTGCCATACACCAACTCACAATTACAGGAGACAAGGGGATAGTTTGGGAAGGTTTCCGGGTGAAGGAAATTCTCGGCTGGCTGTGATGGACGGGAATGCAGTTCATGTGATTTAGTTGAGGAGGAACAATAACATTGGAGGAGGGACGGGAAGGCAAGAGCTTGGGGGAGGAACTGCGCAGATGCTGGAGGGCGTTTCGTTAGGGTGCCTGACTCAGGCTAAGCTGCGGGTTGAACAAAACCAGAGTTTGTGAGTACTCGTGCAGTAGGATCAGCGCAGGTGCTGGATCTATGTCACTTTAGCCAAGTCTCACTCAACTGTGCTGCAGAGACTGTTCCCATTTTACAGATGAGCAAAATCGAGCCTCAGAGAATGCAGTCATCCTGCCCAGAATCTCACAGCCAGAAAGGCGTGCCACTACGACGCCAGCTCTGTTCTGTTTCTGCCCCAGCACCCTGCACATTGCCACAGTCTCAGGGCCGTACTTTGCTGTGTCCACACAAGGATAAGCAGGACTTCCCCAGCCCAGTGCGGGCAGCAGGAGGAGGCAGGACTGGCCGTCGGGACTGGCAGAGTTCTGACTGCCAGTGGGGCTGGGAGGAGGAGAGCAGCAGCTGGCATGCTGCCATGGACCAAGATCTGTCAGGGTGTTTGCTATGTGCTATCCCCAGTCCCAGAGGTTCTCAGTGGGAGCTTTTTTTATATAACCATTTTCATGTAACTTTGAATTTACAGAAAAGTTGCAAGAATAGCACAAGGAACTCTTGCACATTGTTTAGATGTGCCAGTTGCTTTCTCTCGTTCCTCTCGTTTTCTAAGTGCATGTTCATCTAGCTAGCTAGAAGTGGATACTATTTTAGACCAGACTAGTGGCATCACAGCCTTGACCTCTACCTGTCTCGCCGTGCGTCTCCTGAGAACAGACTCATAATGTGATTATTGCAACCAGGAAGATTGACATTGAACCAATGCTGTTCTCTGTTCATCACTCCACAGTCTCTGCTCAGTTCTTGTCAATTGTCCTAGTAACATCCTTTACAGTGACCTTTTTCTCTCTTGAGAATTTAATTCCAGTGCACTCTTGGAACACTTCACTCTTCTATCCCAAAGGGAGCCCCCTCCTACCTCTGGTGACAAAACAGAACTGGGGCCAGCAGGGGGTGTGGTGGTTAAGACGCCGGACTCCCATAGAGCTGACTGTGGTTCAAGTCCTGGACCTGGTGGCTTGAAAATCATGCCTGGCATGTGTGCGTGCGTGCCCAAAATCCCAAGAGGAGAACAGAGGAGAAGGGATTACAGTGTGGCCTTCCCACTGTGCGAATAAATGTCTCACTTTGCCTCTCTCTGTCTCTCTCTGGTGAGTGTATGCACCCTATGGCAAAAACCTGAAAAAAGAGAAAATAGGAGAGGAGTGCACAGGCCCAGGGCAGAAGCGCACAGTACTCCTCTGCCTGAGCTGCACAGGAAACAGGGAGGCAGGCAGACCTCTAGCATCGTGAGAAAGCCACTGCACTGACAGCAGGACATGGAGGGCTCAGTTCTCTTACTAATTCAATATGTGGCCTTGGGCAAATCCCTTCACCCCTTCCTCATCTGTCAAAAGGAGAGTTTCTCCAGCTGACTCCAGGCCTTTTCCAGCTCTGACATCAAGTCATTTAATGGGAAGTTTTTGAGTGACACAATTCAGGTGAGTTGGAAAGCATCTTTGGATAGCAAAGATATCCAGTGTTCTTGAAGGGTTTCCCCAGAATCCAGTCTTCCTCACATCATCTGGCATGTGAAGGAGGTTGATGCTACAGAGAACAGAGTTCAGGTTATGTAGCAACAGAAATGTCCTGGGGAAGGCGGGCAGGAGGGCTTAGGCTTAAGGCCTGGGTTTAGGACGTTCCCACTGGAGAGGATCTGAATGGCCAGGAAGTCCTCGGGAATTTTGTGTGAGGGAAGAGAGTGTGCTGCCTGTGTGAAGGACACGTGGATGGGGCTAAAGAAATGTTTAGGAAATTCATACAAGGGGCCAGCAGATGGTGTTGTGGTTAAGATGCTGGACTCCCACATGGCCGACCGCAGTTCAAGTCTCTGACTCGGTGGCTTGAAATCCACGCTGGGCACGTGTGTGCATACCCAAAATCCCAGGAGGAGAATGGAGGAGAAGGGACCGTGGCATGGACATCCCCCTTGGGGGGGTTATTTCTCACTTTCTCGCTTTTTGTCTCTCACTGTCTCTCTGGCTAACACACATGCCCTATAGCAAAAAATCTCTCCCTAAAAAGAAAATACAAATGAGGCCATGCCAGTTTGCTGCAGACTTGGGGACTCCTCCTCTCAGTCTGCATAAGCTGATGTGTTTCTAGAAAAGAGAGAGACAAGCGCTCACAGGGGCTTTTCCAATGTGAGGACAGAAGTTCCAGTAGCTGGCCACTGGCTATGAGTTTTCAAACTAGTTTATGAGTTCATATTTTGAGGCTCCTTGCCGTCACAATGGTCATTTAGGGGTGATGCTAGCAGATTTTTTTTTTAATTTCATGCCTGGCCTTGGTCTGAGCCCCATCTCTACTGCTGGGGATTTGAACCATCTCAGTCCCTACGATGGCCCACCACAGATCAGGATGCTGCTAGATATCTTCACCTCCGCCTCCTGTGTGTGTCTATCTGCAAAACTAAGTCTCGTCAGCTTAAAAGCATCTTTGGATATCAAAGACAGTGTCCAGTGTTCATAAAGAGTTTTCCCAGGATCGGATCTTTCTTTTAAACTGTCTCTGCCGGTCATGGGGAAGGGATTCAGGGGCTGGAAGGAAAGGCTGGAGAGGTTGGCATTTGGGACTTGATTGTGAAAGTTGGGGATCCTGGGCAAGAAGCTAGAGTGTTTCCATGGATGTCTGTGAAAGTGGCCACCAACTCCAGTTATACTCAATCAAAGTGCTGGTCTTGGAGGGTGATAGTGCTTGACGTGCATACACACACACACACACACACACACACACCCCTTTGCGTGTGACCCTGTAACTTCTGCCCATCAGCCTGCTATCTCCAGCTCCGCTCCTTCCCCAGCTCTTCTGCTGCCTACATCAGCCAGCTGGATGGCAGGCGAGTCCTCCCCAGGGACAGCCAGTGGGTCCTCCCCAGTCAGGCAACACTGGCACTGCGGCCCCGGTGCTGGGCTACCTCTTTTCTAACCCTCCTAGGGGCTTGGGAATGGGTGTTTGAGCAATAGGAGGAGCAGTGTTTGCTCTGGGATCTTCTTAAGTGACAGCCTTTGTGATGATAAAAGATGAGCAGGAAACTTGCCTGCAGGTGTTAATTCTGGGAGAACAACCAGTATTTCTCCACAAGTCTGTAAGAGTGTCCTGGGAGGAGGCCCGCCTGTGTAGTGGGGAAGAGGTCAAGTGACCAGGGCTCTGAGCCTGCACCAGCACAGGGCAATAGACTAGGCCTTCCACTCCCATGTTCCCCTGGCACCCTCTCACTCCCTCAGAGCCCATGAGGTGGGTGCTCACTCCACACATAGCCCAGCCTAAGTCCCTTTCAGGAGCCTTGCTGATTTTGGGAATTGTGAAGAGTTTGATGTCTATTTTTAGTTAACTACCTAAAAAGGGAAATGTCCCCAGAGAGGCAGAGATCCAGGGACCTCTCTGTACCCAGGCTACTAACACTAGCTCCCTAATTCTCTGCTTTCCCTGTCTCAGGCCTTTTTGACTCTGAGTCTGGCTTTCAGGTTCTGTAAATACCTTCCTTGCAAGTGATTACTCTGGTCTCTCTGCTCTGCTGATTATACCTCTCCAGAGAGAGAGACACTCATGTGCCTTCAGACTGAGCAATCTGGAAAGTTCTGTGAAGTACTGACCTTCTCTGTCCCAGGGCAGAAGGGAGGTTCACAAGGCCAGGACTAGGTGAGGCCTTCATAGGCTAGGGCAGAAGCTAAAGCCAGATCACCTAGATGACTGGGGGGATGGTTAGGAAACTGGCCACCCCAGGCTGCCCCAGGCTTCCCAGGAGGCCTCCAGATTTGATGCTTTGATTCATGATGTTTTTATTGAGCTATTTTACTTCTTTGGAACTCATTCTTTTATCTAGCGCCTGGCAGTTTTGACCAAGAGGTGACTTCTCCTTTTCATGGAAAGTTACATGAGGATTCAAGTCCCAGGACTGTGTCTCTCAATACCAGAGCCCAGGCTTGGGATGCAGCATTCCTTGGGAAGTCTCAAGTTAATGGAGATCCCCAGCAGTTCCACTCAGTCCTTTAATAGCTATTCGTCAGCATTTGCCAAATATCATGCTTGGCACTGGGAATACAGCAGGTGGATCCTGTTCCTGACTGACCCCAGGGAGCTTCCGTGGGGTGTTTCTGTCTAGGAAGGGTTTCTGCAATGGCAGTGCCTTACAATGAGATAGAACCTTGGAGGGACACGAACCCAGCCTGGCAGTAGTGACGTGGAAGCTGGGACCCACCTATAGAATGTGTAATAGTTGGGACCAGCAGACGTATAATGGGTATGTTGCTGAACTCACGTAGTTGACCATAGTCCAAGTCCCACACCCAGTGACTTAAACTCATGCCAGGCATGTGTGGATGTGTACCCAAAGTTCCAAACAGAGAATGGAAGAGAGGGGATTGTGGTATGGCTATCCTCCATGGGGGTGGGGGTGGGTCTCTCTTTCTGTTCTTTCTGTCTCTCTGTCTCTTCCTGTCTTTCTGGTGAGCATACACACTCTATAGCAAAAATCTCTCTCTCAAAAAAAAAAAAAAGAATGTGTAAGAGTTAACCTAGGACCAGCATGGCCAAGGACTGAGGGCAAGAGGTTGGTATTGTAGAAACTGAAAGATGCTCTATGTAGTGGATGGGGCAATGCCACCCAAAGGATGATGCAGGGCCCAGCAGGATTAGCATCCCCTGACCCAGACTCTGAGTGATCACAATACTTGCCAAGTTCTGACAATCACTAATATTGAGAATTGAGGGCATTAAGAAGGGCGTTCTCCAACAGAGAATAGCAAGAAAGATGGCTGGAGATAAAAGCCAGGGACAGATCTCAACCTGTTTTATGAGACAAGTTCTGCTTGATCCTAGGTGGCAGTGGACAGCCATTGGAGAGGTTTAAACAGTGGCATGACATCAGGTGTGCACCTGAGAAAGATCGCTTGGGCCACAGGGTAATGGATGTGTTAGGGTGGGGACAGAGGACCAGAGGCCTAGAAGGTGATACAGTTTAGAATGGTGATGGTGAGGCTGTGGAGAGCTCTGGACCGAGGAGGGATTTAGTTGATGGAACTGGCAGGCATTAGTGACTGGATATGGGCAGAGAGGGACCTTGGGAGAAATGGGGACAAAAAGCATGTTTGGGGAGAAGATTCTGGATTTGGTTTTGGACATGTTGGGCTTCTGGTATGTATTTGGCACCTCTCAGGGAGATGATGGTCAGGTAGTTGGACATATAGGTGTGGTCTCAGGACAGAGGTCTGGTCAAGGGAAATCTGGGCAGGAAGAGAAAGAGAAAAACTCTAAGAGCAGTAGCACGCTAAGTGCCTTGGGGTGTCAGAGCATGGGGAGCAGTGCTGCCTGGTGCTGCCCATCCAGAGAGGTGACTAAGCTCCTCCTTGGAGGGGGCCACCCAGCAGCAAATAGAAGGAGGGTGCTCTACCCTCCATGCCTGACCCTATGGCCAGCAGCCATCATGGGATTTACAAAGATGTTTGGATTTTATTTTTCCTCTAAGATATTCTTCCTGGCCAATGGCTGGGGAAAAATTCTAGCATGTTGGAGAAGGGATGGAGAGACCAAAGGTTGACAGAGGTCATTAAGAGGGTGAATCCAGAGGAAAGGAAACGACTTAGTGACTCAAGGAGTACTGAGGGTTTGGACCAGCAAGAATGCCACCTTGCTGAGGACTTGAACAGGGAGAAGGAGCCCAAGAAATCTTATGCAGCTCTAAGGCTGAAATGCCTGATAGTGAGGCATGCTGAATTTTGAAGGAAAGTACAGATGAGTCCTCTGAGGATCTGTTTCTTTTGGGGAAGAACGGTGAATGAGGGGAGAGGGGCTGTATTAGAGTATGCACGTGTGGTATACTTTATTTACAACTTAGCTCAATTCTTTATAAAAAGTTTTATTTATTCCTTTCTCATTTTTTTAAGTCTGGAAACCAAAACTCTGAAAGTTAAATTACATGCTATAAGTTGCACAGCTTAGGAAGTGACAGGAAAGTATTTGAACCCAAGTGTAGATCTAGAACCTGTGAAGTTTGGAGGGACAGAGAAGGGATTCAAGGGCCTGGGTCTTGGAATGAAGCAGAGGCTCAGCTCCAAGAAAGAGGAAACAAGAAGGAAACAGCTGCAAGAGGACTCGGTCCTGTTCCCAACTGGGCAACTGGGCCGATTTTACGAAGCCAGCATGTCACCTGGCTTTTGTGAGACTCCACCTCTTTTTTCATAAAATGGAAACACTGTGAGGTGCCCTGCTTGTGCTTGATTGGGAAACAGCCAACTGACGGTGAGGATGATGAGCTCGTGGGTTAGAACCTCAGCTCTGGGGCCCAGCTTCCTCTGAGAGAAAGGGTTCTCGAATCAGGTGACTGCTTTCCCTGGTAAGCCCAGAACACAATTCATGGATTTCAGCAGATGGTCATATAAAATATGTATAGAAGAGGATGTAGAACACTGTTAGCATTTAAAATTGTTTTTACTGATGGGAACCAAACCAGTTTCAAATGCTAACCAATTCAAACAGCAGTAGCTCCAAATGTATAGAACAAACAGAAATTTGCCTTCAATCCTATTTGACTCTAACATCAAAAAATAGATATTAGTTAGAGCTCTACTTCTAGCCACATATGTTTACCCAGAGCCACCGAGTGGCTTTGGTGTCCTCCGATTTCCCGCTGTGCCACTGCTCATTAACTCCACTCAGCACCCCAGGGACTATCTCCCCCTTCCCACCCCACACTCCCTGACAAATCGCTTCCTGGAGCCCGTCCACGGCTCTGTTAGTCTGCGAGGGCCGCCATAACAAAGTAACACAGGCTGGGTGACTTGACCAACAGAAGTTTATTTTTTCACAGTTCTGGAGGCTGGAAGTCCAAGATCAGGGTCTTCTCCCTTGTAAATGTCCATCTTCTTCTACCTGGGCCTTCCCTCTGTGTGTGTGTACTTGTCTGGTATCTGTCTCCTCTCCCTCCCTCCCTGTGTGTGAGTGTGTGTGACCCCTGATCTCCTTTTTTTAATATAAGAACACCAATCATACCAGGTTAGTGCCTGGTCTGAGGCACTAAAAATAGGAATTTGGGGGAACACAATTTAGTCCATATCTGCAGCTGTCCACATACCTCCTCTGAGCAGTTGGACTTCTTTCTCCAGAGTAAGTTAGATCCTTCTCTGAGCCCACTCTTCTTCCTTTGAGGGCTTCATTCTTCCCTTCTCGAAAGCAGAGCTATCATGACTTAATCACTTCCCCAAAGACCACCCCACCTCTTTTTTTCCTTTTTGTATGTTTTTGCCATAGGGCATGCGTACTTGTAGGAGAGAGACAGAGACGGAGAGAAGAGAAGTGAGAAATCACACCCTGGGTGAGATGGCCACATCACAATCTCTTCTCCATTCTCTTCCTAGGATTTTGGGCATGCATGCACGTGCGCCCAGTGTGATTTTTAAACCTCCAGGTCTGGGACTCAAACTACAGTCAGCCATGTGGGAATCTAAACCACCATGCCACTTGCTGGCCCCTACCTTACCTCCTAATACCACCACAATGGGGACCAGCAGGTGGTGTGGTAGTTAAGGCACTGGACACTCCCACGTGGCTGACTGTGGTTCAAGTTCCAGACCTGGTGCTTGCTTTCTCACTTTCTTTCTCTCTCTCTCTCTTTCTCTCTCTCTCTCTCTCTCTCTCTCTCTCCCTCTCTCTCTCTCTCTCTCTCTTTCTTTCTGTGTGTGTGTGTGTGTCGCTCTCTGGCCAAAATTAAACAAAATGAATAAATAAAAATTAAATAAATAATTTTTAAAAATACCACCACAATAGGGATTAAGTTTCAACATGAATTTTGACACGACACTTAAACCATAGCACCACAGTTTGATGGTGATATACTATCATCTAATTTATTGACCATATTCAAATGTTGCCAGTTGTCCTAGAAATGTCTTATTGAGGGGCAGGAGAGAGCCTTTGCTGTGGAACGTACACCTTGACATTTCAGGCCTCAGAGATAAGCCCTGATTTCCTGGATTGGTTTGGTTTTATCCTCATCGGCATTTGCCTGGCACATAGTGGACCCTCAGTGAATCTTGGGTGATGGACAGGTGGGTCAATAATAGCAGTGAGCCAGAGTGACTTGGTAGAAGTAGGCCTTGCCCTCGACTTAACGACATAGCTAGGAGTCTTCCGCTCTGAGATCCCATGGTGCTCCTTTCAGGGATCACCTCCTTACAGTAGTGCTCTTGGGGCATTCCACAGGGTAGCAGCACTGCTCCCACTTAGAAATGCACACTGATAGTCCACAAGTTAGCTAGCCTACCTGTGGTCAGAGAGCCTCTCCACATCCAAGCCAGGGTGTGGTGTTGCTTTGCTGGGATCTGCAAAGGTGGAGCTATGGGAAGGGATACTTGTTAATATTAATCCAATCATTCACTTTACAAACTGTCACTGAGTGCCCACTACGTACCAGGCACAGTAGGTATACAGCAAGGAATAACAAAAAAGTCCCTGCCCTTAAAAAGCTTATAGTTTACAGGAACAGGATGGCCAGAGAGTAAATAAACAAGTAAATACATGTTTGTCACATGGTGCCATGCGGGTAGGGGATAATAAGTCATGACGAAGTGGGCTACGGATGAGAAGGAGCACTGGAGGCGGGGGCTGCTATTTGATATGGGGTAGTTGGGCGAGATATCATTGGTGAAGTGACTTTTTCCATGTTTGCACTAAGATATAATTTCCCCATCATAAACTTCACGCTTTCTGGTGCACAGTTTTGTGAGTCTTAATTAACTCCTAGGGTCACATAACTGCTGCCACAGTTAAGATCGGGTTCCATCACCTCAGGGCACTTCACCGTGACTGTTTTCCCAAGCCCACATCTGGCAATCCACCAGTCTGCTCTCTGCACCCTGTAGTTTGCCTTTCCTAGAATATTGTCGAAATAGAATTACACGATATGTAGCCTTTTTAGTGTGACTTAGCAGAAAAGAAAGATGAATCATTGAGACTCATCCTTGTTGTGTATATCAGAAATCGGTTCCTTTACACTGTTACATAGCATTTCACGTATGAATGTGCTACAGTTCATCCATTTACCAGTTGAGGGACATTTGGATACCTTCTAATTATGGGCAAGTACAAATACAGCCACCATGAACATTTGCATATAGGTGTTTGTGTGCACATAGGTTCTCATTCTACTTGGATAAATAGGCTAGATGACTTTTGACCAAAGACCTGAAGGAAATACTAAGATAAGCCATGAAGAGAGTTGAGGAGATTTTTGCATTTGCACCATATTGATGTTTAGCCAAGTGAATAGGCTTGTGCTGCAAACTTTTTCTGTTTGGGTCATTATTTTCTTATTTGAATTATTTGGCACAGTTAGGGATAGGAAGGGAGGAAACCATTGGTTGGTTTACTCATTCATTCATTTATTCAACAAACATTAAAGCAAAAAATGACCAGTCCACAGTCTGTGACTCAAAGGAAGCCTGGGACCCTTGGATTCACACCAGAGCTTAATTTTAGTTGGTTTATCTGACATAAATTCCTTTCTGGGTTTCCTGAAAGTTAGGGTGAGAGAGTAATTAGTGAGTTTAGGGTTATCATCAATAGGGCTGTGGAGGCTTAAGCGTTTTTGACAGTTTTTACCTCATTATAAGTTCCAGAGACCCCTGCACAGGCCCCCGAGAACTGATACTCATTTGATCGTGGGATTGTCTTCATGAGATGGCAAGGAAATTTCTGGAAAGACATATTTAAATGAGGGCTCTCCCTGGATAAAGGGTCAGTGGGCAAGACTGTATCCTCCTAGGATCATGAGCTTTGTGGGAAAAACAAAAACAAAAACAGAACTGACAAAAAATAACTTGGGAACTTCTTCATTTCAGGTGATGCAACTGTGAAAAAGAAACCTACCCCCAAGACACCTCCGAAGGCAGGTAAGCGGCCATAGCTACATCAGGGACGTGGGAGTCGTCTGCCATGAAGGCTTTTTCCTTTACCCTGCTAGACTTAGCACCAGGTGTCCGATCCCAGGAGACACCCCCCGAGTCAAGCTCTGCATCATTTAGTCCAAATTCACTCTGGGACCGAGTCTGCACAGCCTCGTCTCTCACCCTCATCCACTACTTTGACTTTTCCTCTGCTTCCTCCCATGAGGACAGCATCTCAGAGAGCTAGCACTTCCCCATCCTTTTGCGGGATTCTGCCCCCTCCTCCCTCTATGACCCCTGTTCTGCCCGGTCTGTAGAAGAGCCACTTTGTGCTGTTTGGGGGCTTCGCTCTGTATCTGTGTATGAAGCCCTTGTCTACTTCTACTAGAAGACACATGAGGACATGAAACTCTGAGCCTGTCAGCCGGTGCCTTGGAGGCTGAAGACGAGGCACAGTTTGATTAATAAAGGAGTTAGGATACTGAGTCCAGAAATTAGGATGAGGTACAAATCCCAGAAAACTAACAAGTGGAGAACTGTGCTATGTAAGTTGCATGGGTCATTTCTGGGAAATCAGAATAAAGAGGTGAACAGACCCAGCAGGTCCATGAGCTCAAATGTGCTGGAGCGGGGGTCACTGCCCTCAGGCTTACCCTGAAAGTTCCAGAAGCCTGGAAAGGAGCCCACAGACCAACAAGGACGGCAGTGTCAGCTGAGATGAGAACGTCTGAGGCTCCCTCCTCCTGGCTCACGTTCCCACCTGTCCTCTCTTAGCCATGCCCCCTCAGATCATCCAGTTTCCTGAAGACCAGAAGGTGCGCGCAGGCGAGTCGGTGGAGCTGTTTGGTAAAGTGGCAGGCACCCAGCCCATCACCTGTACCTGGATGAAGTTCCGAAAGCAGGTCAGTAACAGAAGGGGGCCCGAGAATAAGCTGTACAGACCTGGGCCAACAGGGCTAAGAAACGCTGTGGTGGAGATAGCATCACCTGAATCGCTTAGGAAGTGAGACCCCTCGCCCACCATCACCTCGCCACTAAATCTGAGTTCTTACTCACCTTCTCTTCTGAATTGCAGTAAGCCCTGCTTTATAGACCACTGTATAACAGAGGAAAGTGGAAAGGTCAAAAATAGAAACCACCATGGTCCCATCTAATTTTGACGTCTCCATCTAAAATCCTGCTGAGAGCCAGGAAAATTGAACTGATGACCTGAGACTTCTCAGACTCTCTGGGCTTTCTGTGGGTCTGTGCCAGCCTACTGGTTTCTATCTATTTTAACAGCTTAAACTTAACACATGTTTAAGTGTTAAGAGTCTGGGGACCAGCAGGTGGCATGGTAGTTAATGTGTTGGACGCTGACATGGCTGACCATGGTTCGAGTCCCTGGACCTGGCGGCTTCTTTCTCACTTTCCCTCTCTTTCTCTCACTGTCTCTCTCTGGTGACCATGTATCTTTTAGCAAATTAAATAATAATAATAGTGATAAATTTTAAATGAAGTAAATAATTTTGGAAAAAAAAGAAAGTGAATCTGAATATTTGAATAGATAGGTTATATGTTAAGTACAATTTTAGCCTACTGGCCCAGAAATCTAGCTATGATTTATAGTACTGGTTCCTATGGGAAATGTTTGAATTTCCAACAAGCAGCTTTTAAAGGAACTTAGGAAGTCTGGCAATTTCACAACACCCTTATGCAAATAGTGGGTAGGCACTGAACCAGGAACTCTGCAGAAGGTGCAAAGATATATTCTGAGCCCTCTGTTTGTCTGTTTCCAAAACATTCAAATTGTCCTCGGCCCAGGGATGAGCAGCTAGTACCAGGAAGGAAAAAAGGGCTGGTCTCAAATGATGGAGAAGAGACATTGGCCTTTAGCTTTCCAAAGTATGTTTGCCCTGAACTGTTGGGATGATTAAATATGTTTGGACAACTGTTGTGTGAGATCAGATGGAATTGGGGCCAGCAGGTGGCACGGTGGTTAAGGTCTTAGAGTGCTTAAACATGACCCGTGTCTTGGAGTCCCAGACCTGGAGGTTTGAAAATCATGCTGGGCCCATGTATGTATGCCCAGAATCCTGAGGGATGAATGGAGGGTGACTTCTCATTTTCCCTCTCCCTGTATCTCTGTGAGAAGTGTATGCACCCTGTGGCAAAAACTTAAAATGAACAAACAAAGAAAAGATGGGCTCTCACCCCTTTTCAGAGACATCTAAACAAGTTCCAGCTCTGTCCATCAGAACTGTCTGGGATGATGGAACCATCTGTGTTGTCCACTCAGTAACCACCAACCGTACATATGTAACTGCCGAACACTTGAAGTGTGGCTAGTGCAACTGAGAAACTGAATTTTCATTTTAATTAATAAAATCTATTTTCTTAACAAGTTTTAAAACTGTTAGGGCTAAAGTCTCTTTACAATCTAAATGATGTATAGTGATTTAAAGTGTGAATAATAATTTTAAAAAATTAAAAAAAGAATACCATAAAAAAAATGAACAAAATCACAGGAGTAAGTCCTCATCTACCATGAATAACCTTGAGTAGGGTCAGATGGTGGTGCAGTAGTTACACAGCTGAACCCACATGAGAGGGTCCCCGGTTCATATCCTGGGCCTCACTCTACATGCTTGGGTGTACAAGCACTAGTGCCTGATTCAGGCTGCTGAAGCTGGGGGTAAATTGTGGCATGAAAAAAATCCTGTTAAGGGTGTTTTCTCTCTCTCTCTCTCTCTTGGCATAAAAAAAGAAGAAATAAATAAGTAAACTTAAAAAAAAAAAATAAAGAATTGTTAGGGCCAGGCAGTGGCATAGTGGTTAAAAGGCAGCAGGATCCCACATGACTGACTGTGCAGTTCAAGTCCCAGACCTAGTGGCAAACATGCCAGGCACATGCACATGTGTGCCCCAAATCCTGAGAGGAGAGTGGAGGCAGAGGGAGGTTGGTGTGGCCATCCTCCCAGGGGATGCTTTCTTATTCCACCCTCCCTTCTCTCTCTGATGAGCACATGCAACCTACAGCAAAACTTAAAAAAAAAAAATGTAATTTAATAGCTTTGTCACACTATACTTCATGTATCATACAATTAATCCTTTTAAAGTGTACAGTTTAGTGATTTTTGATATAGTCACAAGGTTGTGCAAGTATCATCATTAACTAATTCCAGAATATTTTCATCACCTCAGAAAGAAACCCAGGCCCTCTGACAACCTGCTTTCTCTCTATGGAATCTTTGCCTATTCTGGACATTTATATAAATGGAATCTGTAGTGTGTTGTCTGTCATGTTGAGCTTTTTGACACTGAGTATGATGTTCTCAGGGCTCATCCTGACCCACGCTGTAGCATGGATCAACACTTCCTTCCTTGTCATGACTGAGTGACTTCCATTGTCCAGATATACCACGTGCTTATCTGTTCATCAGCTGATGGACATGTCCACTCAGTTCCAATGCATAATTGATGGCCACGTGTAGCTAGTGGCTCCTGCACTGGACAGCACAGCGGAGGTCAGAACTTTCTGGATGGGCTTCGTGAATGACTGCCCAGATGTGTCCTCCTAACATCCCTTCCCAGAACAGTTGAGGGAGACTGGGATGCTCCTGAACTGTGTTCTGGAAGCCATAGATCATCTAACCCTGCCTACCCCAGAGCTGGACACCTCGGGGATGCCTGGTTCTAGGTGCAGGAGAGGAGGGGCCTTGGGGGACGCTTGGAGTCCAGACAAGACCAAGCCCCCACAACTCCTCCAGCTCCGTCCCTCAGGGAGTAGGACGTGGAGGAGGGGCCCTGTCTTTCCCTGCCAAGTCTCCCATGCCTGCCGCACTGTCCCCCCAGATCCAGGACAGCGAGCACATCAAGGTGGAGAACAGCGAGAACGGCAGCAAGCTCACCATTCTGGCTGCACGCCAGGAACACTGCGGCTGCTACACGCTGCTGGTGGAGAACAAGCTGGGCAGCAGGCAGGCCCAGGTCAACCTCACCGTCGTGGGTGAGTCTGGGGCCCGGGGGCTGCGGAAGTAGGACACCCCGCCTGGGACAGGATGCATGAACCTCAGGATTCCCCTGGGCTCCTGCTCCTCTTTCAGCACCTGTTTTCTGCCATGGCCTCTGTGCTTCCAGCTTTTCCTGTCCCGTGTTTCACACCACTCCTGTTCTTCAAGCTCATTGAGAACCCTGCACCCCTCGCCCCCAGCACTTGGCTCTTCCTGAGTCCCATCCCAGCTTCTTTCTTTCCACTGGAGACACTGGGCACCACTACGCCAGGCCGTCTCATGCTTGTAGATTTACTCCCTCTCCCCTGTGTTCACCACCTCCCCGACTCTTCCTGCAAATCTTCACCCTGAGTCAGTGCTACCTTCCAGCCTCACTGCTCAGGCCTGAGATGGGATGTGGGACCCTGCAAAGGGAAGATCACATCAAGCTGCCGGGTCATTGCTAGACTCTGCCGCCCTCTAGGCCTCGGTGAGGAGTCAATGCTGTTCAGAAAGCCTTTTCCTCTCCTCTGGTCAGTGCCCTTTCCCATCCTCTGTGATAGCTGGTGCTTAAGTTCCCCACCCTGGGCTTTGGCCTCTGACTTCCTTGAGAAATGAGAGATGCAAACTCGCTCAGCCTCTTGGGCCCTACGCAGTGCCCGCTTCTGTCTCCATCCTGACTCCTCACTCAGGATGGCCCACCTCTGTCCCGTCCAAAGCTGCTTCCCTCGCCTGTGCTCTGGGCCCCAGGCTCTTGGGGGCTCCACCACCCCGTCTTTTCACTTCTCTTCAACTTCTTCTTCTCTATTGGCTCCTCCCAGCGGCCTAAGTCTTCTTGGTCAACCCTCCGTCTTCCCAGCACCCTCTCTCCACAGCCAAGTCCTCTGCTGTTATCAGGTTATCATCAGAGAGCCTTGCTCCAATTCTGCTTCTTCACTCCTCCCCACAACCTGGCACTCCTCAGCTCCCTGCAGCCTCACCCCCACACCCCACTAGACTTCAAGTTTCACACTTCTGAGGTCGCCGGGACCACCAAATCCTAACTCCACACCCTTTTCTCTTGCCTACATTCCAGTAGTGAGCTGCGTCTGTCTTTGGACTGTGTCTCAAGTTCACTTTCTCTTCCTTCCTAATCAATCACTGTTTTCATGCCCTGGTCTGCTCTTTCCTGCAACATCAAAGCAGCTTTCTAACTGGCGCCCCGCCGTCGGCACGCTCAGCTGCAGTTGTTCCCTGGTGCAGGCGCTCAGGACAGCAGAGGAGGATGCAGATGAAGGAGCACACAGACAAGTAACCCGTGCTCGCCTGTGGTCTGGGGGCCTCCTGTGCTGTGCACATGAAAGCATGAGCGAGAGTTTATGGACACAGACATGAGTCCTGAGGGGTTTTCCATTTGTTCTCAGCTTTCAAGCCTAGAGGTACCTTTGGGAAAATTACAGAAAGGGGCTCCTCTGGGCAGAGAGAAAAGGCCGTACTGCAACCTCACCCCAGGGCTTACAAAATGGCCTTGGGGGTGCAGTGGTTTGGCATAGTGGTTAAGGTGCTGGACACTCCCACATGATCTACCTAAGTCTTCTTGGTCAACCCTCCGTCTTCCCAGCACCCTCTCTCCACAGCCAAGTCCTCTGCTGTTATCAGGTTATCATCAGAGAGCCTTGCTCCAATTCTGCTTCTTCACTCCTCCCCACAACCTGGCACTCCTCAGCTCCCTGCAGCCTCACCCCCACACCCCACTAGACTTCAAGTTTCACACTTCTGAGGTCGCCGGGACCACCAAATCCTAACTCCACACCCTTTTCTCTTGCCTACATTCCAGTAGTGAGCTGCGTCTGTCTTTGGACTGTGTCTCAAGTTCACTTTCTCTTCCTTCCTAATCAATCACTGTTTTCATGCCCTGGTCTGCTCTTTCCTGCAACATCAAAGCAGCTTTCTAACTGGCGCCCCGCCGTCGGCACGCTCAGCTGCAGTTGTTCCCTGGTGCAGGCGCTCAGGACAGCAGAGGAGGATGCAGATGAAGGAGCACACAGACAAGTAACCCGTGCTCGCCTGTGGTCTGGGGGCCTCCTGTGCTGTGCACATGAAAGCATGAGCGAGAGTTTATGGACACAGACATGAGTCCTGAGGGGTTTTCCATTTGTTCTCAGCTTTCAAGCCTAGAGGTACCTTTGGGAAAATTACAGAAAGGGGCTCCTCTGGGCAGAGAGAAAAGGCCGTACTGCAACCTCACCCCAGGGCTTACAAAATGGCCTTGGGGGTGCAGTGGTTTGGCATAGTGGTTAAGGTGCTGGACACTCCCACATGATCTACCATGGTTGGAGTCCTGGACCTGATGGCTTACAGTCTCGCTTCCCCGCTGTGTGTGTGTGTGTGTGGTCAAATTAAATAAACATAAATGAATAAATAAAATTAAACAAATAATTCTCTAGATAAAAAGAAAACTCTCAGCCGTGTGCGGGTCCTGACCGACTCCTAGGCTTTCCCCAGTGTGTCCCTGATGCAATACGTGGGCACACGGAGTGAAAGGGTCTGCTAGTAACAGGACTCCTGTGGCTACCAACGTTAGAGAGCCCCTGGAATCTCTTGCGGAGGTATCTAGACATGAAATTGAAGTTGGAGAAAGTGTCACGTAAGGGCTCTGGTAGCCCTGCCGTCCTTCGATCCCCTGACTTTGTGCCCAAGTATATTTCCTCCTCCTCTTTGTCTCGTACCCCGACACAGGACTAGGCTGGGCAGGACTGATACTTCCAGCCTAACCAAGGGGGAGCCTGGGGCTGGCGTAACAAGCACAGTGACAGTGCATCAGGGCCAAGTGGGAGCCAGCTCCCCGGCTCTCAGACACTGTCCTCCTGACGCCACTCATGGGAGCGTGAAGTGGGGCACAATATTACAGAAGGTAAAGGAGTCCTGCAGCAGGAACGTTCGTCCTGAGAGTGACAAGAGGGCGACCTGTCCACCTGCTGGGAGCTGTTGCTATTGGTCCCCACGTGTTTCTCACACTGAGCCTTGGGAAGCCCTGCAGCATCTCCCTCAGCCCCTGAGCAGCTGGGGACGAGAAAGTCCTTGTCCATCTGGGTGACTAGGGAAGGTAAGAGAGCAAGACACGGCGAAGCAGAGGTGGGACCACAAGGAAGTGGTCAACAAACTGTGCCCACACCAGCTACCGACAGACCACAGGTCCAGGCCCCAGCCTGAGCCCCTGCACAGGAAGTACTGCAGGACCCCGGGAGGACTGGTACTGGGCACAGGGGACCTGGGACAGGGGGTCACAGCACTGAGCTGCAGCACCCACTTCCTCCCCTCAGAGGTCCACGTTTCTCTCTGCCTGCCCTCCCTCTTGCCCTGCTCCTCTCCCCTATGTCATTGTCTTCCTCTTTAAAAAGTTTATTTCTTTCTGGGAACCAGCAGTTAGCGTAATGGCTATGTCGCTGGACTCCCACGTAGTTGACTGCAGTTCACGTCCCAGACCCGGTAGCTTAAAACTCACGCCGGGCACGTGTGCGTGCGTGCCCAAGATCCTGAGAGGAGAATGGAGGAGAAGGGATTGCGGCATGACCATCCCCTCTGGGGGGTGATTTCTCGCTTTCTGTCTCTCTGTCTCTCCCTGTCTGTCTGGCGAGTGCACGCGCCCTATAGCGAAAAAACTTCTCCAAAAAAAAGAAAAAAGTTTATTTCTTCCAAGGGAGATGAAGTTGGCAGACAGGCACTGCCAATGGGGGCTCCATGCCATGATCCAGGCGTGGGGACGCACTTTGCCCAGCGTGTGCAGGGAGGCCTCGGGATGCAAACCCAGGACCTTCCTGTGCAGGCCCAGCCTCAAGGAGTGTGCCATTGCATTGTTCTGCCGCCGTCCACCCTCCCTTCTTTTCTTCACCCCGCTCTGCTCCATCTGTTTCTCACGTCTGTAGTTCAATTCCATCTCCCTGGTCTCACCTGAGCCCTTCTGTTTCCTCAGGTCTGGAGTTTGAGATCTGGGAACGCTGTGGTACCGAGGGCTCCGGGAATGGGCTTTCCATCTCTGAAGGGGAAGAGGGACCCTTTCTCACTCCTGCTCTCTCTGGTGACTCCAGGCGTTTCTTTCTATCATCCACCACAGGAGTTGGGAGCTTCGGGGATTGGTGCTGGTGATCCAGTTTCCCTGTGGATTTAGACCTGGGCCCCTGTCCTATCAGCAAGCGTCAATGTCTACTTTTCCTGGTGTTCTCGCTCATCTGGCCTGCTGGGGTAGCTTTGGGGTCAGCTCCTTAGAGCTGCTTTTCTGTAGCGGTGCCCCGACGCGGGCTGGCTCTGTGTGGTGCCACACATGCCCCTCCCCCAGCACCACTGCCCGGGCCGCAGTTCTGGCCTTTTATGGTTTAGTTTCTTATTCTGCATGGCCAGTGCTGACAGGGCCATTGGCGTGGCCGCCCGCCAGCTGGCAGGAGCAGCATGTCAGATGCCGTCCTGGGAGGAGAATGGAATGGAGGAGGACCGGGCTTTCTGTCTGCCTCCCCCTCGCAGGGCTAAGAATAGCATTGCTCAATAAAGTGAGAACTCGCATTGATGGATACAGCCTTCATTCAGAGCCCGCGAATTTAGAATTAGTCCAAGGTAAACCTGGATTAAGCTCCCATTGACCTGTGCATCTCCAGGGGCATCTGCGAGTTATCTTCCAGGGTTTATGAAGTATATGAAATGTCAGTGGTACAGCAGGCATTGTTCAACCTACTCAGGACAGTTTTCAAGTACTTTCGAAGCATTTGTTTACAGACCGGCTACAGAAGCCCAGCTTCACACAACTCCTATTGGTTAGCAGCAGACCTCTCTTATATATTCTTGAAAGACCACGTTCTCTTCAGAGAGTCTAGGACTCCCAGCATTCTCTCAGGTGGTCTAAACGAGTGATGTTTAACTATTTTAGAGGCTTGTTATTATTATATTTTTAAGGAGGCAAAGGAATTTGTAATTAGAGCTTCTTCCTGCGCTTGCATCTGAAGGGAGTGGGGGAGGGCTCTGCAGGGGGGAGAGAGCAGCAGGCCCAGCAGGATCACGTATGTCATTCACCCAGACCACAAGAACAGGGCTCTCTGCCTGGCTCTAAGGAGGAAAAAACCCAATACCCATAATCCCCCAATACTAGCTGAGTTTGGAACTTGCATGACTTTTTTTTTTTTTTTTCCGAGAGAGAGATGACTGCTATAGGATGTGTGCACTTGCTGGAGAGACAGAGAGAGAGAGAGTGAGAACTCACCTCCAGGGAGATGCCCATGCCCCAACCCCTTCTCCTGCATTCTTCTCTGGGGATTTTGGACACGCATGCACGTGTGTCCAGTGTGGGTTTCAAGTTGCCAGGTCCAGGACTTGAACCACTGTCAGCCATGTGAAAGTCCAGCACCTTAACCACCATGTTACCTGTTGGGCCCACGCTTGCATGACTTTTAAAAGCGAGAGATTTTCCTTCTTGAGGCTTGCCCTCGAGCAAGATGCATTCTGATCTCCTTCTGCCTGATAGCCTGGAAAGTACCAAGCCCTGGACCGAGGGCTGGAGAGTTTTGGAACCTCCTTTTGGCTCTACCACTGACTGGTTGGGTTTTCTTGGGTAAGCACAGTGCATAGCCTCTGAAGGCTCACTTCCCGGGCTAGGATGATGCAGGTGGATGACTGCCACTGAAGTGCCGATGGACGGATGTGCAGGCAGGGCCGGGCACGGCCACAGCCATCTTCAAACATGCAAGTTCAAGGAGACCAACTGCGAGGGCGGTTACTCTAATGGGAAGCTTAGAGATGAGATCCTCTGTTTTCCCAGGAATGAGAGCATTTGCAGAGCAGAAAATCCTGGAGTTCATGCCATCGGAGACCCTTCCCTTAGACTCAGCATTTCCCATTCTGTTAGACAAGTCTCCAGGGAGCCCTGGGAGAATTCCAAGGAAGTGTAGAACTCTGGGCCCCGACACTGAGCCAGCGGCTCCTCTGCCAGGCGGTGTCCAGTGTGAAATATGTCCCTGGGAAGCAGATCCCACTGAGTGTCCTGTGTCTTTGGTGTCCAGAAAGGCTCCTGAAAACATGCTGTTCCGAGGGTTTTCCTAATCAGAGGTGGGCTCTGCAGGTGGGAAAGAGAGGAGACCTTGGGCTCAGCCAGTGGCTCCAAGGACAGGCAAAGGGACAGGGCTTCCAATCTCACAGGGCTTCAGACCCGGGCCTTTGACCAACTCTGTAATTTGGTCTCCAATTCCTTGGGAGTATTTTGCTTGAGACTAAAGTCCCCTTCCCCCAACTGTGTGTCTGCTGTCATGGTATAGGAGTTGTCACACCTCATAGGAAGTCCTCGCTTTCAGCCAAGACCTCTGTAACACCCAGAGGTACCTCCTCTGCAATACCCATTTCTCAGAGTTTTCTTTGACCAAGCAGAGGGGCAGAGTCAGCGTGGCGTGTATCTGTACTCACAGAACAAGCTGTCCGTGACTAAACTTGCCCAGCCACCATCTCCTCGGGGGTGGAGGAGAACAGGGAACTTTTCTTTCATTCCTCTTTAGGATTTTTTACTTCTTTAGCTGAGTCTTAAGGGGGCTTGAGAGTTTCGAGTTACAAACATCTTAGCCAATACTAGTAATGTTTCTGAAAAGACCAGTGTATCTTTCAGAACAAACAGTTTTTCTAAGAGAACATACTAAACAGCCAGTGAAAGTGGCTGCCCACAGGAGGCCTCCGAGAAGACTGCCAGGCCAGGCAGTGGCTATCACAAACCTAGACCCTCTCTCGGGGATGGACATTTTCCAGGTGCTGCCATCTGGGCTGCATGGAGAAGAAGCGGGGCCCAGGTGCAGGGGAGAACAGATAGGTATATGTGTATGTACACCTGTGTGCACACACATGTATGCACAGATTTTTTCCTTTCCCATATGCACAGGACCATTTGACTTTTGACCTTTCTGTCTTGCTGGGGGTGGGAGAGTAGGAGAGGAGCACTTTGACCTGTCAGTATTTGCTGACTTGATGCTTGCAAAAACCCTCAAAGGTGGTATGCGTTAGCACCGTTTTCCAAATGAGAAAGAGCCATTCTGGTCTTTCATTCACTGGACTTCGCATAGCTTAAAAGCACAATTTTAATTGCTGGTTTGTAAGGCTCTGTGAACTCCAACCCCACTAGGGAGCATAAGGGATTACTGAACACAGGTATCTGTCACTAACCCACCATCTGCAGAAATGAAATCTGAAAAATAAGAGGGTTTTATTCAGCTAAGCAAGTAACAAAATCCACAAAATGCAAGAACCTCATTAAAGCTTTGGCTTCCATGGTTTGACTGGAAGTTCCACTGTTACTGCTCCCGGGTCCAGGACATGTGAAGGAAGGCAGCCCGCCAAAGAGCCACTTCTTGTGTCCTCTGCTCATTTTTGTCCCTTAGTCAAAGATGGCTGTGATTTGCTATTGCTATTTTACGACAATGTGGTAGGGTGAAAAGAAATCACTATGTATTATAAAGGTAAACTCCTGCACTAATGAAGGTATAGTAACGGGTCAAGTCAGCCCCTTTTTAAAGAACTTCTCGATAATCGAAGTGCTGCTATTACCCATGTTTTACAGACAAGGAAACTGGGGACAGAGCAGTTAACAGCTACTGAGTGGGGACAGATCTGTACCCCAAACTGGAGCTGACTGCAGAGTTCAACCACCAGGCTTCAGTGTCTCTCAGGGGCAGAAAAAGTGGAGGCAGACCCCTAATTATGTCACAGGTCACTGGCCAAAGGCCCAAAGAACACACACACACACACACACACATACACACATATACTCACACTCTCAAATTCTGAATTCTCTCTCAAAACAGATTTTGATGGGAAACAGTCCACTCCTTTTGGGCAGCTTCCTAGATCTGTTTACTCTGAGAAATATGTTTATGACATGGGCAAAGTACAGGAAATCATGACTTGTAGACTGGAAAAATAGCCAAAAAAAAAAAAAAAAAAAAGGTTCGTTTTGTTTTGTGTGTATGTTTTGTTTTGTTTGAGCAAACAGTTATGTGTAGGGTTTTCTGTACAGGTGGGTGTTCACTCTGTTGCCCATAACAGAAAATACCAGAAACCGAGTGATTTGTAAGAATAGATGTTTATTCAGCTTGCAGTTTGGAGGTCCGAGGTCCAGAAACCACTTCTGGGGAGGTAGCATGTGGAAACCAGAGGCCAGCATGTCTGTCCTTGTACCTCTGTCCCCTCTCCTTGTAAACCCACCAAACTTCAATCACAGAGGACCTGCCCTTATGACTTGAACCCTCATTCTTCCCCAAAGTCCCATCCCACACTCTAGTTGGATTAAATTTTCACCCTCTCTCTTTCTTTTCTTTTCTTTCTTTCTTTCTTTCTTTCTTTCTTTCTTTCTTTCTTTCTTTCTTTCTTTCTTTCTTTTTTTGAGAGGTTTTTGCCTTAATGTGCATGCGCTTGCCAGAGAGAGACAGAGACAGTGAGAGGAAAACTGAAATCACCCCCGCGGGATCGGAGGGGATGGCCATGCCACAATCACTTCTCCTCCATTCTCCCAGGGTCTTGGGCACACACACACACACACACACACACACACACACACACACAGTGATTTTCAAGCCATGGGATCTGGACTCAAACTGTGGTCTGGATTCAAACTGCAGTCAACCATGTGGGAATCCAGTGAATAACCACTATGCCATTTGCTGGGCCCAGGTTTTCATCCTCTTAATCCTGATATAAACATGAAAGCTGGGGGGACATTCTAACCATTGCAGTGGGTTTGTACACAGCTGTGACTGATGTATGGATGAGGAAAGAGAGCCAGAAGCAGGGTCCTCAGCTTGGGTTGTCTACGGTGCTTCTCCCCCATTACAGAGCTGATTAAAGTCCTTCTTTCCCCACTGTTCTGGAGAGTTTGAGTGATGTTGTGTTTCTTCATCCCCAGATAAACCAGACCCCCCTGCTGGCACGCCTTGTGCCTCTGACATCCGGAGCTCCTCGCTGACCCTGTCCTGGTACGGCTCCTCATATGATGGGGGCAGTGCCGTGCAGTCCTACAGTGTTGAGATCTGGGACTCGGTGGACACGATGTGGAAGGAACTAGCCACATGCCGCAGCACCTCTTTTCACGTCCAGAACCTGCTTCCTGACCGCGAGTATAAATTCCGAGTCCGCGCAGTCAATGTGTATGGAACCAGTGAGCCGAGCCAGGAGTCTGAACTCACCGCGGTGGGAGAGAAACCTGAGGGTAGGCTGCCTTCACTTCATCACAGGCTTGAGATAAATGTACATAACTGACCTTGTGTATGGGACAAGCTGACTGTGAAGGGTTCTGAAAAAATATTAGTGATAACTGGCAGGGCCTTGAAAATCAAGAGATTTTCAAAGTTATGATGTCGATCCGTACTTTAAAAAAAAAGTAACTATGACATTTCAAAAACACTGAACCTGTAATTTCGGTATACTGCCACCAGGGGTGATGATGTATTCATTAGGAGCACAGAAAGCAGGAGCTCAGGTCCACCTTAATTCTCTAAGCTGCCCTCTACCCCAACTCAGTAAGAATGCCTACTTTTTGTCCCAATATCTATACTTGGGACAAAAAGATAAGGTGAGGAGCCTAGAGTCTGGGGGCAAATTTGTGCACGGCTCACAATAATGAGATGGGAGGTACCCTGTTACAGTGGTATAGACAAAGAACCAAGAAGGCATAGTAGAATACATGAAGAATCTTGCCATAGAGGCTGAGGAAGGCTTCCTAGAGGAGGGGACGCTTAGGCTGAGTCCCAGAAAAAGGAATAGGATTCCAAGAGGCAGAGAAGATAAGGAAAGGCATTTCATGCAGAGGAAACAGCATAAGCAAAGGTATGAAGTAATGGAAACACACGGCATTTGAGACGCTCGCCTCAGCCAGTGCATATCTTGTGTGACATAGAACAGGAAGAAGAATAAAAGGGCACTTTAGGTAACCCTGTGAACTGCATCAGAGTTTTTTGGGCAGGGGATTGAGAGGATCACATCTGTTATTTAGGAGGAGAACCAGAGCAAGAACTTTGCTGTTCAAAGCATGGGTGTGAACCAGCAGCCTCGCCATCCTGGGAGCTTGTTAGAAAAGTACACTCTCAGCCTGCAAATCTCCCCGGTCCCCATTTTAACATGAATCGCTTCTTAGGGGAGGCCTATGTTTGGGAAAGTTGGAGCAGCCCTAGAGTGGAGGACAGATTAGAGGGAAGGAGATGGAGTCGGCCAGATACCAGATGGGCCTCTGTGAAGACAGTCCAAGAGAGGGAGGGTAAGGCCTCAGAAAGTAGAGTTGACCACTCCCAATGACTTTTTGGATAGAGCATTGAGGGGGAAAGTAGGAAAAGGCTAAGAGGACCCCTAGTTTCTGGCTTGAGTAACTGAACGCAAATTCTGTTGTCATAGAGGCTTATTGTTACGACTCATCACGGCCAACATGTACACTTGCTCTGTGCTAACGATGTTAAACTCCTTACACACAACACTTCACTTCATCCTTACCCAATGAAGTAGATACTGTTATTACCTCCATTTTACAGATAGACAAAATGAGGTTTAGAGGGGCGAAGCTACTTGCTCAAGGTCACAGAGCTTGTAAATGGTGAGTTGAAGTTTGAACTCAGAGCTATCTGACCTGAAGCCTGTGCTCCTTTGGTTAGACTGAGGGTAAAGATCAGGCTGCTTCCAGGTTCTTCAGGTGTGTCTCAGCTCTGGTCTCTCTCCCTGTTTTGTTTTGTTTTCTGCTTTTTTACTTTACCAGAGGGCACATGTGCTTGCTGGAGAGAGACAGAGAAAGGGAGTTTGGATAGAGCATTGAGGGGGAAAGTAGGAAAAGGCTAAGAGGACCCCTAGTTTCTGGCTTGAGTAACTGAACGCAAATTCTGTTGTCATAGAGGCTTATTGTTACGACTCATCACGGCCAACATGTACACTTGCTCTGTGCTAACGATGTTAAACTCCTTACACACAACACTTCACTTCATCCTTACCCAATGAAGTAGATACTGTTATTACCTCCATTTTACAGATAGACAAAATGAGGTTTAGAGGGGCGAAGCTACTTGCTCAAGGTCACAGAGCTTGTAAATGGTGAGTTGAAGTTTGAACTCAGAGCTATCTGACCTGAAGCCTGTGCTCCTTTGGTTAGACTGAGGGTAAAGATCAGGCTGCTTCCAGGTTCTTCAGGTGTGTCTCAGCTCTGGTCTCTCTCCCTGTTTTGTTTTGTTTTCTGCTTTTTTACTTTACCAGAGGGCACATGTGCTTGCTGGAGAGAGACAGAGAAAGGGAGAGAGAAAGAGAAAATGAGAAAGCATCCCCTGGCAGATGGCCATGGCATAATCCCTTCTCCATTTCTGCCTCCTTTTGGGTTCGTACACACATGCACCTGGTATGTCTCTTAAGCCGCTGGGCCCAGGACGTGAACTGTGTAGTCAGCCACATGGGATCCAGCTGCCACCAGATGGCCCCCTCTCCCTCTCCTTATAAAGCCACCAGAACCCAATCATGGAGGACCCACCAATAAATGTCATAATGAAAGAACTTGTGGGACTAGAAGAAAGGACCGAGAGGGGAGAGAAGCAAGAGGAAGCTGGAATAGTTACCCTACAGAAACAAGGGACGGAGGGAGGAGTTGCAGAGAGGGCAGTGAACTGCATCACATGCCAAATGCGAATGAAACAGATGGCTCAGGATTTATCCTTGGGTTGGTGGTAGTTGCTCTTTGAGGTCAAAGCCCATCAAGTTTCCCTAAGACGGAATGGCTGCCTTGGTTAAGGAATAAATGACAAAAAGAGAGACCAAAGTGCAGAATATTATTTCAAAAAGTTTCAGGTGAAAACCAGGAAAAAGATGTTACAAATTTAAAACAGAAAAAGGTTGGAGCCAAGGGAGAAGGTGGAGGGCAGCAAGGGAAAAGAGCTTCCCAAGAGGGAGAACATAAAGGTAAAGAGGTGGACCGTGGAAGACCAAGTATCAAAAGAGAGGGAGAAGGGACAGATCCTGCAGTAACCATACAGCCAGGGACATCATGAGCATGGAGACTGTTGTTAAGGTGTGCTCACCCTTTTTAGTTTTAAAAATTAGGCATAAATGGGACCAGCAGATAGCATAATGGTTATGTCTCTGGACTCCCATGTAGTCGGCCATGGTTTGAGTCCTAGACCCAGCGGCTTAAAACTCATGCTGGGTGTGTGTACATGCATGCCCAAGATCCTGAGGAGAGAATGAGGAGAAGGGATTGTGGCATGGCCATCCTCCCTGGGGTTGATTTCTCACTATCTCGGTCTCTCTGGTGAGCACACTCACCCTGTAGCCAAAACTTCTCAAAAAAAAAAAAAAAATTAGGTATAAAATAGGTGTTAAGACTACTTTGGGCCATGGCAGCGCAGGCAGTAGGGCACCACTGTGCAATACTGGAGCCCTGTGGAGACCTGGGTTCCAATCCCAGTCACGGGTACGCCCACCAGCATGATGATCCTAGCGGGTTAGGGAGCTGGGGGAGGGACTGCAGGAGGACAGCAAGATCAGAGGCTGGCGGGGGCTGGGAGGTGTGGTCCCTAGGAGTGCTGGGGAACAGTCCACAGGCAGGAGGAGCCGGGCCCTCGCCCTGTTCTCTGTGGCCAGCAGCCAGCGGCCCTCTTGTGGTCTTCAGCCTCCTCCCCTGCTGCTGCCCCATGGGCCAAGAGCAGACAAAGTGAAATGTTGAAATCACCCAAAATCCACAGGAGGGGTCCAGGCCACCCAGGGCCTCTGAACAGGAAGCTGCTCCCCAGGCAAGGCCCAGCTGGACGGTCCAAGGGGTGGGGGTGGAGCAGCAGAACAGTTGGCAGCGGCTAGGCGGCCAGGCAGTGAGTGGGGTCAGGTGGGAGTCCAAGCACAGGCCTCTGGGCTGCTCAGATGCTTGGCATCTAGGAGCCTGGGTAGGCCCTCTCTCTGCTCAGAGCGAAAGGGCTCTGAGAGGGTTGAGGGGTGTGAGCGCAGAGAGGGACTGGGCAGGAGGTCATGGGCAGTCATTCTGTGGAGCAGTGGAGCATGGGTCACAGCTAAAAGGCCATGCCAATTAGCCCTCACTTCAAGGCCAGCCTGTGTGAACTCTCACCTTTACCACCCACCACTCCGCCTCTCACCTTGGCAGCTTTGCTTTCTACTTCACCCTGACAGCTCAGTTCCATCCCTGTTTGCACCCGGCCTCACCCCATATGTCCTGCGCATTCACCCTATATGTCCTGTGCTCTTCCTGTGTCTGAAGCACTGCCACTGCAGTGGCCACTGAGAGCAAGGAACAAAGCAGGGGTCTCCCATCCAGCTTCAGCGACCTCCTTATGCCAGACCCTCCCCCTGAGATGAAGGCCCGTAACCTGACAGCTCCCCTCCCAGTCTCCCCAGACCCAAGTAAACAGAGCCTCCACCTTGACATGACCCCACTTTCTCCCACACCAGCCAGGTCTTGAACCTCCTCCCACCCTCATCCTGACTCCTACACCCACTCCATCCTGCTCCCATCCCTAATTCGCTCTAGTCTGTATAGCTATCAGCCAAACAGCTGGGACTGAGGCTTCTGGCTGCGTTGGGGCCTCCCTGCAACCCCAGGGCAGTTAGAAGGCAAAAGCATGCACTGCCAAGGCTGTCTCTGCGGCACGGGTGCCCCCTAGTGCCCACTGGTTGTTACAGTCCTCAGCCACGGAAAGGGACCGCTCCAGGAAGGACTGGACCTGTTCTGTGGGGGGTTCCTGAGCCTCAGCGGGTCCTCTCCCAAACACCAGACCAGGGTGACGAGACTTGACTGTTACAGAAATATCTCCAAACCTTCATCCAACTAGTTCTTCCGCTTAGCTCTCGGGTCTCCCAGCTCATTCCAAATAGATTTTCAATGCTTGGTCGAAGTCGCTGCCAGCAGTTTCGGCTCCTTCCTTAGTGGAAAGGTGGGAACCAAGCAGGCCCTTTCGCAGCTCTTCATGCCCCAGATCTCGGTTAACTGAACTGTGGTCTCCCCTCTGCTTCTTTCTTGCCCTTCCCCTGCATTCATTTTGTAGAATGGAGGGAGGACACTGAGGACAAAGCAGACGGGGACGCAGCAGCCTGGAATCTTGATCTGAGTCCCCACGGAGGGAAGAATGCAGTGCAGCCGTGAGCTAGAAACAGGGGCTCCGGTTCCCTGAGGATGCTCTGGGTCCCCAACCTGGCGCCAGGGAACATCCTGCCCTTCGGCTGCCAGGGAGAGCGGTGGGAGTGAGGGGCAGATGTGGCGTTTGTGAGGGAGGCTGGGGAGGCTAGCTCGCGGCTGCCTACCTGCTGTCAGAGCGAGGGAGAGGCAGTTCTAGAACCAGATGCCCTCCTCAGGCTCTCAGGAGCAGGCCACCGCCAGGTGGCTGGAAAGGCCCCCCAGGCCCACCACGCTGCGCCGCGCCTGCACTAGCAGAGTAAAACATTCCTCCTGAAGACGCCAGGCCAGAGAGCACGCCTTCTCTTCTGTCTCTCACCCACTGCCCAGAACACTCCAGTCCCCATGCCACATCGGGGAAGGTGCAGGAACATGAAGGACATGTCACCAGGTCAGAACCGCCGTCTGAGGTGGGGCACCTCAGGTCAGGACGAGGGGGCCTTCCTGACACTGAATGTCGTTACTCTGTCTTAGACCGAGTCTGGCAGCTGGCACCCACCCGATGTTCAGTTAGTGACTGGCTGGGCTCTCTCGCTTCCCTTAAAACCCTGTTTGAAATATCATCATGGAATTAACCTGAGTCTTTTATTGATCTCTCCCATGAGTGAGAGAGGAAGAGAGAGATGGGACTCCCAGCAGGGTCTGGACACCACAATCCACCCCCAGGCTTCCACCAGCCCCACATCACGGGCAAGCCTACACCTGGCATACTTAGGGAGGCTTCTGGACTCGAACCAGGAACCTCTCCACTTAGAATTGCCTTGCAGAGGCACTGTGGTTTACCCCTGCACCACTGTCTAGCCCCTAACCTAAACGTGTATTGACCAGATTCGTTATTCCATGGTACCTCTGGGTCTGTGAGTGCTGTACGCCTGCAGCCTTCCTCCTCTGCGGGGTATGGCCCTAAACGCTTCCCTCGGGCTACAGTATTCATGAGGTGATGAAAAGTCCATAACCCTCATTTCACCCTTGGCAACCATGAGATTTCTTTATAAATCATGTCTGCTCTAGACTTCTTTCTCAACCAGTCAGCACTGGAGCTGAGCGGTAGGGCGGTGAGCCTCTCTGTAAGGCCGAGAGCAGACACAGGCTTGAAATCTAAGCAAACAACCAGAGGAAAAGTAACACAGTTCCTTACGGGATAAGTACCTCTTGCTGAAAAAGAGCTTGGAGAGAATTTATAAACATGTGACCAGGAGCAGGAGAAGCTGTGATTTGTTTAGAGTTCTTAGAATGCTGCTGATAAAGTTTAGTTTCAAAAACTAAACACAAGTGGAATTGGGAAGAATATTTTATCTCAGAAAGGAGACTGCTATGAAAAAATACAAAAGCACAGGCCAGACAAGACTGTCCGGGAGTCTAGTAGATGAAGTGGGGGGGTTCACGGGAACTGCTGGGGTGGGGCCTGACTTAACTCCTCAAAGTCAGCATTTCTGGGCGTTGAGTGACTCAGATTCGTAGAGGACGACAAGGGCCACCAGAGAGCGATGCACCTGCAAGCCAGTCGGGGTGCCAGTATGCGGAATGAGCGCCATCATCCTTCCCCGTTCAGGGCTGAGCCCAGTTAGAACCCAGCAGAGGAGCGCGCTCCTCCGCCGCTGTCAGGCCCTCCGAAACCGACAGGGAAACGTGCGCAGGCCACAGCCAGGTATTGCGGCTCTGTAGCCTGTGGTAGCTCCGAGGGCCCCTTCTGCCCAGCCTACCCCGTTCTCCATCACGACTCGGACAAAGCACTGCCCAGCGCAGCTCGCGCCCGTGCAGCCCCTCCTCAGCTCGGCGTCTGACCAACCCTGCTCGCGTCCAGTCTGGTCTCTAGGAGATTCGTCCACCGGAGCCGCCCCTCTTTCCTCAGTCTTGCTCTGCTGGGGGCTTCAGCGGATCACACCCTTTCCCCTGAGTCTGTTCACTCTCACACACTCCCACCTTCCCCACACTCACACTCACACACACACTTACACACACACACACTTTAAAAATTCTTCTCTGGTCACATGGCAAACTGTGTGGTTCGAGTCCCAGACCGGGTGACTTGAAAAACACATAGGGTGCATGAGCATGAGTGCCCAAAATCCCGAGAGGAGAATGGAGGAAAAGGGACTGCAGTGTGGCCATCCTCCGGAGGTGGTTTCTCACCACCACTGTCTATCTCTTCCCAGTACGTACTTGCACCCTATAGCAGATTCAAAACCCTTCTCCGCCCTCTATGATTTCTCTCACATCCTTGTTATATTTCCTCAGGAAACCTCCCTTTGTCCATCCATCACCCAGAAACACAGCCCAGACCGTGGCTGAGAGGAGCACAAGGTGCCTACCAAACCTTTCATCTAGAGCTGGCTAGGACCTAGGACTCCTTCCTCCTGTAGATTAGTCCAGAACCTTCATCTCACCTCTGACCATTGCATGATTTCCATCTTCTTTTTAAAGAATTATTTTATTTAACTTTGTTTACTTATTTTAATTTGATCAGAGAGAGACAGAGAGAGAAAGAGAGAGAGAGGAAAAGTGAGAAAGCAAGCCACCAGGTCCAGGACTCAAACCATGGTCGGCCATGTGGGAGTTCAGCGCCCTTAACCACCACGCCACCTGCTGGCCCCAATCTCACCACTGACAATTGTGTGATTTTTTTAAAATCATGTCTGCTTTAGATTCTCGCCCTCCCCCCATAGGCGAGTCCCAGCCTTCTCTGATTCTTTAACTGGGCACACCTGCCTTTCCATGGCCCTCCAGGCCTCTCCCGATCCTTCACTACTTTCTAACCACCAACAGAGTTCCACAAACAGGTGCCCCAAGGCTCTAGCAGGGGCTACAGAGTCCTGATACCTGAGGAAGTCAGAGTCAGACAAGCCAAAGCTTAGCCAGGGCGAAGACGCCATCGCGGCCCTGTTGTCAAGGGACACACGTATATGGAGGCAGAGGGTGGCCCGGAGCTCTGAAGTGGGTGTGTTCTGCTGGACAACCTGCCTGGCCCCCGTGTCCCCTTTCACTCTGATACATCCATGTGAGCAGGTGACACAAGTGAGTCCGTTCCTCCTCACCCCACCTCACGGGCCCCTGTTGTTCTTATTTGAGCGGCATAACTCACCCTCCCGCATAGCCTATCCGTCCCTTCCAGGCACAGCCCAAAGCTGCCTCCTCCTAAAGTAACAGCTCTGGCTTTATCATTGCTGTTGGTGCCACCTCCCTCCACCGTGTGTCAGTTTGTACCATGATACCACACACTGATTCTACAGTGCTTCGTAATGGACATCTCAAGTGTATGTGCGTTCGCATCTCCGACTACATTGTAAGCTCCACGCGAGGAGAGCTCATCCCTCCTGTGTATACCGCATGCCCACGATAACGGGCAGGATACCTGGTGCTTACGAGAATCCTTTTAAAATGTGCAACAGAGGGACCAGCCGTTAGCATAATGGCTATGTCACTAGACTTCCACGTAGTCAGCCGCGGTTCGAGTCCCGGATCTGGTGGCTTAAACTCACACCGGGCGCGTGTGCATGCGTGCCCAAGATCCCAAGAGGAGAATGGAGGAGAAGGGATTGTGGCGTGGCCACCCTCCCTGGGGGGTGATTTCTTGCTTTCTGTCTTTCTCTGTCTGTCTGGCAAGTGCACATGCCCTATAGCCAAAACCTCTCCAAAAAAAGAAAAAGGAAAAAAAAAATGTGCAACAGATGGGTAAATGGATCCAATGCTAGAAGCCTTTGAAAGCTGTGGGCAGAAAGGGACTGTCACCGTTGTTTCTAGGTTCTGAAAGTCAAGAGGGCTGGAAGAGGTGTGGGGGCGGGAACATCTAGAGACCAGAGGTTAGAAGGGGAGGGATGGAGGCGAGACCTGGAGGGGCAGTTGGGCCGGGCAGGATGAGGTGGCCAGATCTAGCCAGTCTGTGCCTGTCCCTGCCCAACCCCAGGGGAGTGCCCAGACGTCTTGGCCTTGTTGCTGGGAAAGCTGGGGCCTGGCAAGGCCTCCACGGGGCTCCCGCTCCTCGGTCTTCATCACTAATCACCTGCGTCCTTGTGTCCCCCCAGAGCCGAAGGATGAAGTGGAGGTGTCGGATGATGGTGAGTGCTGGCCACCTGTCCTTGGGTCAGGCCCACAGGGTGGCGGGGACGAGCAAGGCTGGCTCACACTCTCTCTGGCCCATTTCCTGCAGATGAGAAGGAGCCTGAGGTTGATTACCGGACGGTGACAGTCAATACTGAGGAAAAAGTATCTGACTTCTACGACATTGAAGAGAGACTAGGATCGTAAGTGGAGTGGGAAGCGGCCTTGGGGCCCTTCGGGCTCCCTCTGGGGTTATGTAGTTCTGCCCAACCTGGGGCACACCCTTCCTTTTCCGTGCCCATTCGCAGCACGGCACTGAAGAGAAAGGACTGGGCCTTGGGATTGGCGTTACAGTGCTCTCCCTCTGACCCGTGCGTGTCCCCTGAGCCTGATGCACCACCATTCAGTGAGGCCGGCCCCAGCGCTTCACTCAGGCACAGTTGGCCGTAACCACTCCCATTGTGAGCTCGGTCCACACCGTTTACTGTGGAGGGTAGCCATGGGGTCAGACCCCAACCCTGAGCCCTCGCCACAGACAGGCTGTCCATCTACCCCAACTCCCCGCCCCTGGAGGAGAATAAGAGGTGGGACAGAAAGGAATGGAGTTCCGTTTTTACTTTTGGTGATTTCTGGGAATTAAAGGAGTGATGAAAACGCCCCACGGCGCTGTAGGAGTCTGCCCTGTCAGAGTGAGTTCTGTCACAGGAGACCCTCGCACGTCCCCCTCCCAGGGGTCTGAGACCAGAGGACCAGTGCTAGAGACGGGTGCAGAAGGAAGGCGACAGCTCAGTCGCTCTCTGGATTTGGGAAGGGCTGCCTCGACCCAGCTGCCCAGGTCCCCCACGGGCGGAGAGGGGAGTCCATTAGCCAAGGTGGTGAGTAGGTTTGTCAACGTTAGAAATGTTCGTTGATCAAGAGCGGGGCGGGCAAGCCTTTTCTGCAAAGGGCCAGGTGGTCAGTATTTTAGGCTGTGAGCCACACACCTGTCACTCACCTCTGCCACTGTGGCACAGAAGCAGCCTTGGGCAACGTGTGAACACATGGTGTGGCTCTGTACCCCTAAGTCCTTCTTTATGAAGAGGGGTAGGCCAGACTGGTCACAGGGGCAATAATATGCCAACCCCAACTGAGTGGAAAGTTTGGCTAAATTTGACTTTTCTCTCCTCCTTTCATTTGCAGTGGGAAATTTGGACAGGTCTTTCGACTTGTAGAAAAGAAAACTGGAAAAATCTGGGCAGGGAAATTCTTCAAGGCATATTCAGCAAAAGAAAAAGAGAATATCCGGCAGGAGATCAGCATTATGAATTGCCTCCACCACCCTAAGCTGGTCCAGTGTGTGGATGCCTTCGAAGAAAAGGCCAACATCGTCATGGTCCTGGAGATGTGAGTGGCCCGCGGCAGGGCAGCCCAGGCTCCATGGCTTGGGAGCCTCCACTTGTGTCTCCCCACTGTCCTCCCCTGCTGCCTCTGCCCAGGGTGGAAAGCACTGCAGACAGGGGTGTGACATGCAAGGTGCTCACCAGACATGGCCGGGCTGACCAGCCCGGACCCGAAGGTCTGTGCTCAGTACCAGTCCGCCCCTCTGAGCACCAGTCCTGTGCTCATTTCAGTAACAAACAGGCAGATCTTTGAGAACCCCCTTCCCCACCTTTTCACCCTCTTATCCCTGTGAAAGGGACAAGGCTATAAGACTTCTTGGTTTTCTTTTTTGAGAGGTTTTTGCTATAGGGCGCATAGTGCTCGCCAGAAAGACAGAGAGACAGAGAGATAGAAAGCGAGACATCACCCACTGGGGGGATGGCCACGCTGCGATCCCTTCTCCTCCATTCTCCTCTCGGGATCTTGGGCATGCACGCACACGCACCTGGCGTGAGTTTAAGCCGCTGGGTCCGGGATTCAAACCGCAGTCGACTACATGAGAGTCCAGCAACATAGCCATTACTCTAACTGCTGGTTCCAAGACTTCTTGGTTTTCTTCAGGGTCCTTTCACCTGTAGGTGACTTACAGCTGACCGAGAGGGACAGGACGGCCTCCCTGACTTCCCTGAGCATGGGTGTCACCTTGTGCCCTGTGCCTCTGTGTGCTCCCACCCCATCTTTCCTCCTTTGACTTCTCACTCACTAAAGCTTAGTGCTTTCTTTGCTGCGTTGTACAAAGGCAGGGGTTGGATCAAATGACCTCCAGACAAGGCTTCCTCAGACTCCATTGCCCCTTCCACATCCCAATCCTCTGCCTCCCTCCCCTTTGAGCTGCCATGGAGGTGTGCACACACGTGCATGCGCACACACCTTGGCACCAGTCAGCTGGGCATCATCCATCGTGTATGTGTTTTCCAGGATCTGATTTTTTAAGTATATGATACAGTCACATCAAAAAATATAAAAGAATATGCAGCACGGAGCCTCATTCCTATCCCTGTCTCTATCCCACCTGTTCCTACCACCCCACCACCACAGGCGAACAATTGATTGGTTTTGTCTGGATCCTTCTCAAGCTTCTTTATGAAGTTATAAATATATACGATATCTGTATGTTCTTTTCCCACCTTTTAACACAAAATGTAACTTATTGTTCTCACTGTTGTGTACTTTGCTGCTTTTTCAGCAACTCGTTATGAGGAATCGTCCCATATCCACACGCAGGGAGCTTCCTCACTCTCGCAGCTCCATGGGGATTCACCGCATGGGCAGATCACAACTTCTCTAAGCAATCTTCTTTTGATAAGAGGTTGGGTAGTTTTCAAACCTTTGCATTTACAAACAAGTCTGTGTATATCGGTAGGATAAATTCCCAGACAAGAGGGAGTGCAGGGTTAAAGGATATGTACATTTGACATTTTCAGAGATGTCGTAAAATTGCCTTCAGCCCCCCTGACTGCTCATCCTGAACATCCCAGGGACCTCGGTCTATTGGCAAGGACTCTATTGGCATCTTCCCTTCCCTCCCCCCCTCCCCTCTCCTCCCCTCTCCCCGCTTCCCTTCCCGTGTTCCTTAGCAAAGGCAGTTGTGGTCAGGAGAGCAGACTTGAGTCACATAACCCTGACTTTGACTCCCAGATCTGCCTCTTGTCTGACCTTGAACAGGTTACCCAAGCATGCCCATGTGTTTTCTTATCCATGCAAGAGGGTATTCAGACCTCCTCGGGAGTCCTGCAGGGTGAAGTGGCGTAACACAAGCCAGGCATAGTGCTCCACAGTGAGATGCGTGACATTTTCTATATTCCGGTCTGTTCCCACCTGAACGTACTTGGTGAGCATGGTGACACCTGAGGTGTTGGGCAACAGCTCCTCCTGGTAATCAGGAAGCCAGGCTTCAGGTTCTGCCACTAGCGAGTCGTGATTTTGTAACTGTTAAACCCTGCCAGTGAGAAGAGGTGTTTGGATTAAGGTCATCAATCCCAAGACTCCCCTGTAGAAAATTTTGCAATTCTGTGGAACCATGAAAAACTCCGAGAAAACCTTCGTTTGCGTCTTACAATCTGTTTCCAGTCCCAAATTCAGACTTTCCTCCCTGCCTTCAGGAAATATTTAGCCCATGTCTGTGGCCTCATTCGCTACCCCCTCGCAATAGCCCCGTGGGCTGCAGCTCTTCACATTTATTCTAGAACGGGCTGCGGAGTCCAGGCTGTGTGGGCATGTGAGGACATGTGGGGAAATGTCTTATCTTTAGAACTTAAACCTTGAGCAAGTTTGTGAGAGGGTACAGGGAGGAGGCAGGAGGCCACCAGGCCTGGGCACAGTCGGGCAGCGGCATCAGTGGGCAGAATACCATACTTAGCTTGGAATTGGGAGTTGGCAAGCTGGATGGAAAAAGCAGGGGGAAAATGTAAGAAGGCTTCAGCTGGCCTGGCTTTCGTCCCCACCCCACACCTCCCCCGTGGAGAGGAGCGAGTCTTCCATGCACCGATGCCAGGAGACTGCCCCTGGATAGGAACTCAAGCAGAGAAGAAAGGGGCAGGTTGTCACTTCATCTGTCTACCCTTCCAGCTTAAACCATTCTGAGAGTTGGCCACTGACAGGGGAAAGGTTGGTTTTCAGCAGCACAACTTGCTGTGTCCTTCCTTGTTTGATGGGAAAAACTGAGATTAAAAAAATAAATACTTGAAATAAAAATGATTAAAAAAAAAAAGATAATGCAGGGTCAGCAGATGGCATAATGATTATGTTGTTGGACTCCCATGTAGTCAACCACAGTTCGAGCCCCACACCTGGCAGTTTAAAACTCGCGCCAGTGCCGTGCATGTGCATGTGTGGCCAAAATCCCAAGGCAAGAATGGAGGGGAAGGGATTGCAGTGTGGCCATCTCCCCTGGAGGGTGATTTCTCGCTTCCTTTCTCTCTGGCAATCACACGTGCCCTATAGCAAAAATCTCTCTCTCTCTCTCTCTCTCTCTCTCTCTCTCTCAGGGGAAAAAAAAAGGATAATGCCTGGTGATATAGAAAAATTAAGGGGCAGCAGGCGGCATGGTGATTAAAGGCACTGGACTTCTACATGGCCAAGCATGGTTCAAGTCTTGGACCTGGCGGCCTGCTGTCTCACTTTCTCCATTTCTCTTTCTCCCTCACACTCTGTCCCTCTCTGGTCAAATTAAAATAAATAAGTAAATAGATAAAATTGAATAAAATAATTATTTGAAAAATGAAAATGTATTCCAGGGTCCCAGCCTTCAGTTCAGCCACTCAGATATCATGAGAAGCAAGAATGAAATGGTGTCTTCAGCCCTACTGACTCCAGTTACTGGACACCTCCACAGTGAGATGCGTGACATTTTCTATATTCCGGTCTGTTCCCACCTGAACGTACTTGGTGAGCATGGTGACACCTGAGGTGTTGGGCAACAGCTCCTCCTGGTAATCAGGAAGCCAGGCTTCAGGTTCTGCCACTAGCGAGTCGTGATTTTGTAACTGTTAAACCCTGCCAGTGAGAAGAGGTGTTTGGATTAAGGTCATCAATCCCAAGACTCCCCTGTAGAAAATTTTGCAATTCTGTGGAACCATGAAAAACTCCGAGAAAACCTTCGTTTGCGTCTTACAATCTGTTTCCAGTCCCAAATTCAGACTTTCCTCCCTGCCTTCAGGAAATATTTAGCCCATGTCTGTGGCCTCATTCGCTACCCCCTCGCAATAGCCCCGTGGGCTGCAGCTCTTCACATTTATTCTAGAACGGGCTGCGGAGTCCAGGCTGTGTGGGCATGTGAGGACATGTGGGGAAATGTCTTATCTTTAGAACTTAAACCTTGAGCAAGTTTGTGAGAGGGTACAGGGAGGAGGCAGGAGGCCACCAGGCCTGGGCACAGTCGGGCAGCGGCATCAGTGGGCAGAATACCATACTTAGCTTGGAATTGGGAGTTGGCAAGCTGGATGGAAAAAGCAGGGGGAAAATGTAAGAAGGCTTCAGCTGGCCTGGCTTTCGTCCCCACCCCACACCTCCCCCGTGGAGAGGAGCGAGTCTTCCATGCACCGATGCCAGGAGACTGCCCCTGGATAGGAACTCAAGCAGAGAAGAAAGGGGCAGGTTGTCACTTCATCTGTCTACCCTTCCAGCTTAAACCATTCTGAGAGTTGGCCACTGACAGGGGAAAGGTTGGTTTTCAGCAGCACAACTTGCTGTGTCCTTCCTTGTTTGATGGGAAAAACTGAGATTAAAAAAATAAATACTTGAAATAAAAATGATTAAAAAAAAAAAGATAATGCAGGGTCAGCAGATGGCATAATGATTATGTTGTTGGACTCCCATGTAGTCAACCACAGTTCGAGCCCCACACCTGGCAGTTTAAAACTCGCGCCAGTGCCGTGCATGTGCATGTGTGGCCAAAATCCCAAGGCAAGAATGGAGGGGAAGGGATTGCAGTGTGGCCATCTCCCCTGGAGGGTGATTTCTCGCTTCCTTTCTCTCTGGCAATCACACGTGCCCTATAGCAAAACTCACACCCTCTCTCTCTCTCTCTCTCTCTCTCTCTCAGGGGAAAAAAAAAGGATAATGCCTGGTGATATAGAAAAATTAAGGGGCAGCAGGCGGCATGGTGATTAAAGGCACTGGACTTCTACATGGCCAAGCATGGTTCAAGTCTTGGACCTGGCGGCCTGCTGTCTCACTTTCTCCATTTCTCTTTCTCCCTCACACTCTGTCCCTCTCTGGTCAAATTAAAATAAATAAGTAAATAGATAAAATTGAATAAAATAATTATTTGAAAAATGAAAATGTATTCCAGGGTCCCAGCCTTCAGTTCAGCCACTCAGATATCATGAGAAGCAAGAATGAAATGGTGTCTTCAGCCCTACTGACTCCAGTTACTGGACACCCCCCGTCATTTAGCGCCAGTGTTCTGAGGCAGTGGTTTCTTCGGGGCCCTGGCCTGGAGCCTGGGCTTGTCCTTTCAGAAACGCTTAGGGCATTCCACGTGGTGGTAGGACCTGAGTACTGAAGCTGACGTGAAGTGCAGCCTGAGTTGTCCATGGTCATTCTTACTTTTAGGCCACCATTTGCAAAATTTATTACGCAACGCCCAGCTGGCTGCCAGGAGACAAGGAGCAGAGGGTCTGGGTATCGAGTCCTAGGTGGCACCATTCCTTCTGGCTGCCAACGAGGGCTGGCTAGGATCTAGAGTTTGGAGGATAAATTTGATCCCCTGGGATAAGGCAGCCTTGGTGATAATAGGGGTGTATGCACTCATTCATCCACTCAATGTACATTTATTAAGCACTACTTCCTCTGGCCAATCTTGGCCTTTGATATGATCCCAACTCTGGGTGGTGGTCTCTTCCTATTGCATTAATACTTTCTACCCATGGTCTTGAGCATTTTGAAGAGAAACCTACAAAGTCATTAAATACTTTCATCCAAAAAAGCAGACCATAGGAATAGTTTTGAAAACGTGTTAAATATATTTAAATATAGGACTGAACCTATTTGAACTGATACTGAATGAGTTGCCTGTAGAAATGCAGTGGTAATGGGACCAGCAGTTAGCGTAATGGCTATGTTGCTGGACTCCCACGTAGTTAACCTTGGTTCGCGTCCCGGACCCGGTGGCTTAAAACTCACACCGGGCGCACATGCGTGTGTGCCCAAGATCCCGAGAGGAGAATGGAGGAGAAGGAATTGCAGCGTGGCCATTCCCCCTGGGGGGTGATTTCTCGCTTTCTCTCTCTCTGTCTCTGTCTGTCTGGCGAGCGCCCGTGCCCTGTAGGAAAAGCCTCTCCAGAAAAATAAAAAGAAATGCAGTGGTAATTATCTCCATGGTCAGACTTCTGTCACACGTTGCCTTTTCTAGACCACTGAAAATAATAATTGCTTGCTTTTCCAATATTTTACATTTAAAAGCAAACAGTTTGGGACCAGCAGGTGGCATGGAGATTAAGGTGGCTGGATCCCACATGGCCGACTGACTGCACTCCATGGTTGGAGTCCTGGACCCAGCAACTTAAAAATCACACCAGGCACAAATGTGTGCATGGCCTAAATCCCAAAAAGTGAGAACAGAGAAGGGATTGTGATGTTGCCCTTTCCTCGGGGGGTTGAGGGGGCGATTTCTCACTCCCTTGCCCCGCCCCCACCATCTCTCTCTCTCTCTGACAAGCACAGATGCCCGATCAGCAAAAAACTAAAAAAAAAGAAAAACCTTGCGGGAACCTTGTCTATGCCAGATATTGCCAGATGCAAGTGAGTCTAGAGCTGAGCCCGGCCTTTTGCAAGCACGTTCACAGATAACTTTAAGACAAGGTGGACTCAATACAGAAGAGTGCAGACGTGAGGACACCTGGGAAGAGAGATGGCTTCATATGGCGAAATAAGAGAGACTTCTCAGAGAATGTGTATTTCAACTGGTCTCCCAGGCCAGCTGAGTAAGCCAGTATTTTCCAAACTTGTGTAATCATAAAAATGACAAGGGATTCTTAGTAAAAATATGAATCCTCAGGGCCAGCAGGTGGCATGGTGGTTAAGACACTGGATTCCCACAAGATCGACCGTGGTTCGAGTTTTGGACCCAGTGGCTTAAAACCCACACTAGGTACATGTGCGTGTGTGCCCTTTTCCTCCAGGAGAGAATGGAGGAGAAGGGATTGCTGCATGGCCATCCCCCGCCCAAGGGAAGATTTCTCACTTTCTGTCTCATTGTCTCTGTCTGTCTCTCCAGCAAGCACAAGTGCATCTCCTGTCCATCTGTCCCTGTCATGTCCCTGTATATGCCCTATGGCAAAAACCTTTTGGGAAAAAAAAATATATATCCTCAGACTCCTTCCAAGGTTTTTCTAAGTCAAAACTTTCAACCAAGAAGCTTGGGAAGTTCAACGTTGTTCCAATTTTTTTTAAGTTTTACTTTATTCATGATAGCACATGTGCATGCGAGAGGGAGAGAAGCAGCCTTGCAGGGTCCTGTCTGACAGTGAGTCTCCTTCCCCTCCCTCCAGCATGCCTGCATCTTGGGCACGTGTGTACACGCCCGGCAAACACATGGTCGGCCATGCGGCTTCCAGCACTGCAGTTCAGCTTACTGCCGGCTGTGCCACCAGGCTGGCCCCAGGTGATTCTTTAAAATAAAAAACCGACAATTAACATTGCTCACTTATGATGTGCCTGGCACTCTTCTAAGTACGAATGGTATTAATTCACCCAGCCTTTACGGCAACTCTGTGAGGCGGTGCTGTTTTTATCTGCACCTTACACATGAGGAAATTGAGGCACCGAGATGTTAAGAATTGCCTGAGACCTAAGAATATAAAATAGAGTTTGACATGCAGTGTTCAGAGAGAGCAATGGAAATGGAGCGTTTAAGGACAAGAGGCGCCACCTGCTGGCGGTGCAGGGACCTTCGGGTTGGTTCTAAACTTTCATTTCTAGCTCCCTCTAGTGGCCACTCTCCTCACTCCGCCCTTCAGAAGTATGAGTGTGCAGAAATGTAAGCAGACCAGTGTGCTGTGCTGGGGCCCCCAGAGCAGCCCTGTCTGTCTGTCCCACAGGGGTCAGACGAGACCCACCTGACCTACGACGTGTTGTCAAACAATATCTAATATGTACTGAGCATCTACTTTGCATCAACCATGAAATTTTACAAAGGTTCCTACACTCCTGAAACTATGAGGTGGAGCTCAGAAAGTAACTTAAATAACTTGCCCAAGGTCACACAGCTTTTCAAAGTTAGAGATGGGGGGCAGCAGGTGGCATAGCAATTAAAGTGCTGGTCTCCCATGTGGCAGACTATGGTTTGAATCCCAGACCTGCTGGCTTGAAACTTACACCAAGTGCGTGTGCATGCGTGCCCAAAACGCCAAGAGGAGAATGGAGGAGAAGGGATTATAAACTTGTATCTCTCCCTGGAGGGTGATTTCTCACTTTCTGTTCCTCTGTCTCTCCAGCAAGCACACACACTCTATAGCAAAAATCTCTTAAGAAAAACATATATGGTTAGAGACAAGATCCAAACTCAGCCCCTCTCCTCTTCACGATGAATCCCTTTAGGAGAGAGAACCCTTTCCCTTCAGGGGAGCGGGAGCACAGGCCCAGAACAAAGCCTCATTCAGTTGTGGACCTGCGGGCTATTGTAGAAATGTGGTCTTCCTGATATCCAGATGCCCCGCAAACTACCCAGGAGATTTTTTTGTCAAGAGAGAGAGATTTTTGCTATGGGACATGTATGTTCACTGGAGAGACAGAGATAGGAAGAGAGAAATCACCCCCTGGTGGGATAACCACTCCACAGTCCATTCTCCATTCTCCTCAGGGATTGTGGGCAGGCACGCACACACACACCCAGCCTGAGTTTTAAGCTGCCGGGTCTGGGACTCAAACCACGGTTGACTATGTGGGAGTCCAGCAAAGTAACCATTACGTCATCTGCTGGCCCCACTGAGGAGATGCTTTCAGCGTTTTAAGCAGCGAGCAAGCTTGGAATAGATTGGAGGGCTGGGACCGGACAGCAGAGTCACCCGTGTGACAGGCGGCAGGGCTGTGCACTTGCACCGGAGGAGGCGTGCTGGCTGGCTAGGGCCTCCATCCAGAGCACGGGGTTGAGTAAACATGGCCAGGATCCAAAGTCTCTCCAGGTAGAAAGTCTTACATCTCCTGCCTGGGCAAGGAAGGGGTCCAGGCGAGGCAGGCTGGTTACAGCTGAGAATAAGCCCATGCCAGTCTAGCCCGAGTAAGCCAGTCTCACCACCACAGGTGCAGTGCGGCCCACGGACTTCAGGAAGTCTGCCGAGGCGCCTTATTGAGTTGTTTTTCTGTTCCTGGCTATGCAAAATAAATGTTTATGGGAACAGTGAGTATTTTAAACTTCACTTCCCCGTGGTTCAAAGACACGACCAGAGAGCAAGAACATTCCTTTATGCATCTCAGGGAAAGA
>NW_006159920.1:2718763-2733006 GCF_000334495.1 Tupaia belangeri chinensis
GACTGCCCCGAGGTCACCGTTTCTGAATCTCCATTCACAGCCACCTCCAAAACGACCTGACCCAGATGCATCCCTGAATCCCCCAGAAGCTCATAGGTACAGGGCAGGGTCTCCCCAGCAGGAAACCAGGAGGCCCCGACCCCCCTCCTACTTCTACAGTGGAAGACAGGGACTTAACAAGCTGCAGAACACACTCATCATCCCGGCCCTGGGCTCTCCTGCCAGGGTCCCGACCCAGGCTTCCTTCTGCCAGACCCCTGCCGCCCGGCCTCCATGGCCCGGTGGCGTGACTGCCTCCTGCTGTCCCCACAGCGTGTCGGGGGGCGAGCTGTTCGAGCGCATCATTGACGAGGACTTCGAGCTGACGGAGCGCGAGTGCATCAAGTACATGCGGCAGATCTCGGAGGGCGTGGAGTACATCCACAAGCAGGGCATCGTGCACCTGGACCTCAAGCCCGAGAACATCATGTGCGTCAACAAGACGGGCACCAGGATCAAGCTCATCGACTTCGGTCTGGCCCGAAGGCTGGGTAAGCCGTCGCCTCTCCCTGGCGCCCCCTGGAGTGGGTGTTTGTGTTCCACACTCTGGCAGCAGCGGGAGCACACAGGATCGGGGGCCACAATCAGGACCACGGAGGCTGCTCAGGACCATGCCGTGCACAGGACGTAAAGCGGGGTGGCAGGGTGGTTAGCAGGGCCAGCTGAGCTAATGCAGGTAAAAGGACAGCCCCACGGGTCCTGCTGTGGGCTAGGCAGGTGCTGGGACTGGAATAAGAACCCCGGCCCGCCTCCGGGCTCTCTGGCACCTCTGCTGTTCCCACACATGCAGCAGGGAGGGGAGGAGGTTGCACCCAGCCCTCCACCATCAAAGTCATTTCCGTGGGCGACTGGCTACCTCACATACGCCTACACCCACCCCGCCCTGCAGCCCCTCGGCGTCTCAGCAGGTGGGGAGACAACTTTGCCCTCCTGTCTCAGCCACTGCCCGGTCAACAAGCTAGACCAGGGCTAGGCCAGTCAGACTGTCCATCTCCCTGGGGGCAGAGGAGGGGCTGGCGGAGCTAATGCCACCCAGTATACCCAAGGATTCCTGGTCCTCCGGTTAGAGAGGAACGCAGGGACGAGGTCTTGACAGACCATGGCTCATCTGGTGTCAGCACTGGCAGCGAGGGCACCCCGCTGGGCAAACACACCTGTTCTGCCCCCTCCTCCCAGCGGCAGAGGAGGGCAGCAGCTGGCGGACAGGGCACGGTGACCCTGATGCCCTAAACAGCCAGGGGGCACTGGCCTTGGGACTGACGGAGCCCACGGAACACAGGCTCAAGTCCCTTGGTGACGGGGTGCTATGGGGACAGCCATGTCCGCCCAGAACCAACCGGGAATGGCGAAAGGTAGCAGAGGGGGTCCAGGCGAGGGCTGGAGCAACTTCCGCCTCACGAGGGCTGTTACATGCGATGCTGTGGAATGGTGCCCTGGGCTCTGCGAGGCTGGACGAGCCACACGTGGCCCACAGGCCAGGCTTGCCACCCCCACCCCACCCGACGAGATTCTGCAGGGGCTGGTACCTCACAAGGTGCCCGCCTTCAGCACGTGCCGTGAGCATCGCTGGCCCTTCATGGCTAAGAGGCACCACCCTGGGGCTCAGGCCTGTCCTGACTGTCCTCCCGCAGCTCCCGGGGGAGGGAGGGGAGTGGAAGTGAACACGGCTCGGGAGTTCGAAGTCCTGCCTGCCACGTGCTGCCTGAGCGGGGAAATCACTCCGCTTCCTCGGGCCTCCCTTTTGTCCCTGGACAGGTATAAGACCCACTTCTTCAGACTGTTGAGCATATTCAATGGGACGGTCCTCACAAAGCTGGTGGCAGGCTACACATAGCGAACGCTGGAGTTATGTCACGGTCCCTGCTCAGAGAACTAACTCGTGGGAGAGACACACACAAAGGGCTGGGGCAGGGACAGCAACACCACTGCTCCCCACCGACCTGCTCGGGAGGCAGCGCGAGCACACGGTTGCTGGCCTCACTGGTGTCCGAGGCCCGTGCTTCACAAGGAGCCCACGCGTCTCTGTGCCGTGTAAGGACAGAGTGTCCAAGCCCACGCTCTTGTCTGTGTCCCTCCTGAGTCGGGGCTGCCTAGCTCAAGCTGGCCCTGCAACGTGCTGGCGACTGACCCCTCCCGTGCTGGTTTCAGAGAATGCAGGCTCTCTGAAGGTCCTCTTTGGCACCCCGGAGTTCGTGGCTCCTGAAGTGATCAACTATGAGCCCATCGGCTACGCCACGGACATGTGGAGCATCGGAGTCATCTGCTATATCCTGTGAGTCCTGGGGAGGGCGCCAGGCGCCCTGGTGCTGTGAGGGTGGGTGGGTCATTGTGGGAGCCCGCCCCAGCAACAGGGAGGCAGGCTCCCACCCCCAGCCCCATCAGCCCGCCTTCCTCCTGGGCTCCTGACAAGCCAGTGGCCTGCATCACACTTCTGTAGCTACGTGTACCTCCACACTCCAAAACTGTCATTCTGGGTCCTTCAGGTCACCAAGCCTGGCCAAGCCGGGCCTTCGGTCAGGTGAGTGGGAAGTGTGGCTGGCGCTTACGTGGGTCCGTAGAGTAGCCCAGAGAGGGAAGGACCCCGGTACACATCTAAGGGTATCATCATTGTGTTCTGGGGACAGCACCCCATCCTCAGGAGATGTGGACCCCATTCCAGCCTGGCCTCTGCGTGCAGTATATGGGCTGATTAATGAGCACTTTGGATAACCGCCTTCAACAGTCATCCCATAACTGTGCTGGAGAAAGGGGCGCTGAGACCCGTGCTTCGCGAGCAGTAGACACGTGAGGCACCGCCCCTCTGTCAGCTGGAGGTTGCCCTTCAGGCCTGAGTGCCCTGAGAGTCACACTCTAGCAGGCTCCAGGTTGCCAGTGGTGCTGGTGTAAGGAACGGAGCTCTGCAGTGCACTTTCTCGGGGGGTCTCGGTTCAGCCACTGATGCCCAGGACTGCAGACAGTCATCTTCCTCAGAGGCCGCCCCTGAACTTGTGGGTTCAGTTCAGGGTGGTCTCCCCGAAGATGCAGATACACTTGCATTCATTAAAAAGCAACTTTTGTTGTCAAAACAAGAGGAAAAGTAAGCGTTTTCATAGGAAACTAAGAGGAGCTCTCAGAACACTTTCTCAGACCCCTGGGTCTTCAGACCCCAATGTGAGAAAAGGTTGTGGGGGGGGGTTCTGAGGCACAACCAGGTTTAGAAAAACACTGCTACAGAAGTTTTAGCACAAGTGGGGTGATCTTCATACGATGTGGTTTTTTTTTTTTTTTTAGAGGTTTTTGCTATCAGACGTGCGCACTCGCCAGACAGACAGACAGAGACAGAGAGACAGAAAGCAAGAAATCACCCCCCAGGGGGGATGGCCATGCCACAATCCCTTCTTCTCCATTCTCCTCTCAGGATCTTGGGCACACACATACACACACCCTGCATGAGTTTTAAGCCACCGGGTCTGGAACGCAAACTGCGGTCAACTGCGTGGGAGTCCAGAGACACAGCCGCTAACTGCTGGTCCCGTGAGATGTGGTTTTTCCGTGTTCAGGAGTTTCATTCTCCCCATGGCTGTTAGGACAACTTTCCTCAGTGAGCCTGCCATGGGTTCTGTACCCCAGGGAGTCTTCTTCCCTTCCTAGGCAACCCCATCACTACGGGCTGCCCCAGATAAACAGAGAACCCCTTGGCAGGCATGCCCGCCCTGCCTCTCCCTACCCCAGCCCGCTCCAGGAAAGAGGGAGCTGGTTAGGAAGACAGCTGAGCCCAGTGCTTTACGGGCTCCCATGGTAAGTGACAGCAGGGTGCTGGCCCAGTCCCTCCTGCTGCCCCAGGCCTGGACAGTGCTCCCACTGATCTCTGTCCCCTTGAGATCGCACGGCCCTGGAGAAGCGGTCCTTGGTCAGCTCACTCTGCTCAGATCCCAGCTGCCCGATCGTCCTTGTCCGGCCGTCACGCAGCCTCGCTCACTGTGCTGTTCCATGGGCTTTCCAGCCGCGGTGGCCTACAGGACGGTACAGCCACAGATTTCCTTACGGGATCTTGTTTGATCCTCTGAACAAACGTGGGAGTGGGACATGGCAGGGGTTCGGCCTTCATTTGGCACCAAGGCGACTGGAGCCAAGAAAGCCCACATAGCTACCCTTCCCACAGTCCGCAGGGCCACCAAGTGTCCCAGTTTGGCCAGCACGGACGGGGTTCCCAGGAAATGGGATCTTCAGTGCTAAATTCCCACACCTAGGCAAGCCAGGCAATAGGTCTCTCTGCTGCCAGTGACCGAGCGGAGACTAGACTGCTCAGTAGGGTTTGCAGTGAGCACACCCACAGAACCTACTCCCAGATCAAGAAGCCGAACATGGCCAGGGCACCTGCAGCCCCGCACACCCCTCCTGGATACTGTACCCCAGAGCTTGCCATTGTCCTCAGGCCAATGTCATGAGTCAGTTTTCCCTGTTCTGGAACTTCACGTACATGAAACTGTACAAAAAGAAGCGTCTGGCTTCTACTCAGCGTTGTGAGTCAGTCGTAGTTATTATTGTAGTTATAGAGTTCTCATTCTCGGTGCTATGTAGTACCTCACTGTGTGACTATATCCAGTTAACTCATTCATTCAGTCTTGATGGGCTTTCGAGTAGTTTTCAGTTTTGGGTATTATAAACATTTTGATACATTTTCGTATGTTATTGTGAATTTATTTAATGCATTTTTGATGGATATATGAGGTGACTTTAATAATATCATGGAAAATGGGATTAAAGTATACACACAAAAAATGTTGAAATCCATCCCTAGTTTTTTCATAGTATGCATCTTCCATGAGGTTGTTGACAACCTCTTATATAACCTAGGACCAAAATAACTAGGTAATCCTCCTCTCAGGATTTTGAGCACACATGCACGCACGCCCGGTGTGAGTCTTAAGCTGCCGGGTCCATGACTCGAACCATGGTCGACTCCATGGGAGCCCAGTGATATAATGATTACACCATCTGCTGGCCCTGAGCACTCTGTTTTAAAAATGAAAGTTTGTGGGCCAGCAGATAGCATGGTGGTTAAGGCATCGAATATCTGACAACTTGAAAAACATACTAGTCCGTCGTATGGGAGTCCAGCACCTTAATCACCATGCCACCTCCCACATGGCTGACCAAGGTTCTAGTCCCGGACACAGAGGCTTGGCTCAGGTGCATGCCTAAAACCCCGTGAGGAGAATGCAGACAGGAATGGGACCTTTGTTGCTCCTTTTTCTCCTCCCTACTGATTTCCTCCACACAGACTCCCTATTTCAGCTCCTTTCTTGAGCTCCCACTGTGGTCCAGAGAACGGGAGAGACTTTCCATCAGGTGTAGCCGGGAAGGATGCCAGGAAGGGGGGAGAGGTGTGTGGGAGGACAGCAGGTGAGCTGTCCTGGGGGAGGAGTCCCAATGCCTCTGTAGACTGGTGTCTGGATAAGAGGCCGCACAGAGGGGTTGGTAGTCTGTGCTTTTCCCACCAGCCCCTGCCACACCTCTCCCCTGCCTCTCCCCTGCCTACACACACTCCCTGCTTCCAGCCCTGCACATCAGGCTCCCTGCTTCCTCGCCAGTCCTAGGCACCACCTTCAGGCATTGCTGCCCAGGAACCCGAGCTGCAGCTTACATGGCTAAACCCCAGGCCGCTACTCCAAGGCACTTGCACAAAGCAGCTCTCAGCTCTTCCCTGGACCGGTCCAGCCCTCTGTAGACCTCCCACCAGAGCATCTGAGGGCTCAAATGGGATTGCAGACGACCCCTCCCTAAGCACCCAGTGGTTCTGCTGGCAGCTTTGTGGGCCCCTTGGCTGGCTACACATGCAGCAAGGCCGTCTGCCTGCTGCTTGGAAAACCACACAAGAGGCATTTCTGCAGCCTCGGCCCTCCTGACCTGCCTTGAGAGCAGAACAGGCCTCAGCACTAGATTCCCAGGGTGAGCTTTGGCTTCAGTAAGATCAAGAATTAAGAAATTGGGGCCAACCAGTGGCATGGCAGTTAAGGCGGCTGGATCCCACATGGCTGACTATGTGGTCTGAGTCCTGGTGGCTTGAAAAACACTGAGCACATGTGCATGCATGCCCATAATCCCAAACGGAGGCAGAAATGGAGAAAGGATTACGGAGTGGGCATTCCCCATGGTGGTGGGTGCTTTCTTACTTTCCCTATCGCTCTCTCTTTCTCTCTCTCTGTCTCTAGCAAGTGCATGTGCCCTCTAGCAAATTTTTTTAAAAAGAAAGAAAGAAATTAGGATGCCCCGCAGTGATAACCTTTGTAATTCATCAGCACAAAGACTAAGACTGGACCATTAGAAATGGACATTAAGGGCCAGCTGGTGGCATGCTGGTTGAGGCAGCTGGGTCCCACATGGCCAATTATGTAGTTCAAGTCCTGGACCAGGTGGCCCGAAAAAACCCACCAGGCGTATGTGTCTGTGTGCCCAAAATCCCAAGAGGAGAATGTAGGAGAAGGGTTTGCAGTGTGGCCAGTCCTGTGCGGGGGATGCTTTCTCTCTCTCTCTCCAATGAGTGCATGCATCACATAGCCAAAGAAAAAAAAGAAAAAGAACATGAAGTCTCTGTGTACACTTGAGATATCAAGTGAAGAAAAAGTAGAGCTTCTAAGAACTGGTCCAAACTGATCACAATTTTGTAAAAATCAAGATAAATATGTTGGTTAAAATGAGGTAAGACTGACCAGGGAGGGACATTTTTCTTTATTTTAATTTCCCAGAGAGCATGTGTACTCACAGGAGTCGGGGTGGGGAGTGAGACCCTCCTGCCCACCAGTGAGGGACGGTCATGCCACACAGCCTCCTCTCCTTTCTCCCTCCCTCCTTTCAAGCTTATGGGCATGAACACACCAGGTCTGGGACCTGAACCACACAGTCCGCTGTGTGAGATCCAGCTACCTTAACCACTGGCTGGCCCAAGTTGTGGTTTTAATACTAACATTATTGTATTTGTTGATTGACTTATTTATTTATCGACTTATTTATTTCGTCCATAAGTGAGAGAGAGACAGAAAGGTGTCACAGTTTGGAGTAAGACTCAGGAGACACCATCTCAAGAGAAAAAGGAAAGTGTATTGAGCAAGAACACCCAGGGGTCTGAAGCCTGAGGTTCTTTAGTTCCTCCTTCGGAAAAGAGGAGGGTCTTTTTTTTTTTTTTTGGTAGAGGTTTTTGCCTTAGGGCGTGTGCACTCACCAGAGTGACAGAGACAGAGACAGAGGGAAAGTGAGAAATCACCCCCCAGGGGTGATGGCCATGCTGCAATTCAGATCACCAGTTTTGGGACTCGAACTGCGGTTGACCATGTGGAAGTCCAGCAACATACCCACACACCATCTGCTGGCCCCAGAGGAAGGCCTTTTGATAAGGAAAGTGATCAAGCTATTCTGGGAGGCCGTATGCCACATTTCACACGTACCACACGTGTTCTGGTTGTGCTGTATTTGGGGCTGTTGGACCCCGTGCTCCTTTGGTGTCCATGTGGACTGCTCCCCAGATCCGCGTGACCCTGCAGTGGCAGAGCCTGGAATGCCGGCCCCTCCTAAGGCCATGTCTTCAGAGGTCCAGCCTTGGTTCTTTGTCAGGCCTGGAGTGACCCCAGGTGCTCAGAGAGCTTTACTCAGTGTGAGCTTAGAAAAGGGGAGAGAGGGCAACCCCAACAGAGTCGTGAGGCCCTGTACCCGCAGCCTCACCAGTCCCCAATCATGGGTGTGTATGCATATGCAGGTCTCTGAACATGAGCCTGGAGCCATCCCATATCGGCCGGCTCCATAGAGCATCACATTTTACTTGTATGCCACCATTCAGCCCCTGAACTTTTTTTTTTAACAAATTATGACCTTTTTAAAAATAAAAAGACACGTGATCCCTTAACAAATTTTCTAGCAATAAAGAAAAAGTCCAAAAACAAAGTTAAAAAATAATCCTGCAAAATTCCACCATCTAGAAACAGCATTACAGAAGGCTGGAGCACCTCTGTCATCCTGTGCACGTGCTCCACGCTTTAGTCAGACGTTCTCTTTAACGGGAAGAATGTGGGGAGCTCCGTGGGCGAGCACCCAGCAGGGCGGGGAGGGTACTGCAGATGGATGAGCTGCCAGCAAGGAGGAACGCCAGAGGTCAGAGGTGAGGAGGCTCTCCCTGACGAGATTAAGGCCCATCTGCAGGATTACAACTCCTAATTAGGAAAGGAGGTTTGCAGAAGAGGACTGTTGAGCATTCCACAGCAGAGCTGTTTGCTTTTCCTGCCATCTTCTGGGGTGCTGCAGGACTTCCTCCCTCTTTGTTTCAAATGGAAAATAAAAAGACAAGAAGCAGCAGGTAGCAGACAAGCCAGAGGCAAACTGTCTAGTGATGGGGCTTGTTCAACCCACATGGGACTACAGAGTCGAGAGCTGGGAGGTCCCTAGCAAAGCCGGTTCAGTCTCCTTCAGTACAGAAGGGGGACTGAGGGGAAGGGAGAGTAACGCAACAGTGCAGACTCAGGGACTGGTAAACCTGCCTTCCTTGGGAGGCCACGACCAAGGAGGATTATCTCTGCCTTCTTCTTTTAATTTGTTGTTGTTGTTGGTGCCAAAGGGTGCATGCACTCACCAGAGAGAGAGAGAGAGAGAGAGAGAGGAGGGAAAAGCACCCCCCAAAAGGGCATGTCCCTTGTGGGACACAGATAAGATTTATTAAGCTGTTGACAAGGATGTGTGTGGTGGTCTCAACTGGGCTGGACTGAGGTGTATATCCTGCTGGGTAAAGTCTCTTCACAATCTAAATGATGTATAGCAATTTAATGTATGAATAATAATAATAATAATAATAGATAGATAGATAAAAATTTAAAAATAGCGAACTAAAAAAAATTAAAAAAAAAAGAAAGTTTTTTAAAAGGGAGGCGGGTGTCCAAGGCACAGTCCCTCCTCTATTTCTCTGTTCCATTGGGAGTTGGAGTTGGAGCATGCACACACACATGCCTAGTGTGTTTTTCAATCCTGCTGGGGCCAGGATTCAAACCATGGCCAGCCAGGTGTTATTCCGCTCCCTTAACCACTAATCCACAGGACTGGCCCCCTCTTTGCCTTCCTGAAACATAAATCAGTGTCCTGCTTTAAGAAACTGCCATCTTCAGGGCCAGCAGATGGAGCAGTGGTTACATCACTGCACTCCCACATAGTTAACAACAGTTCGAGCCCCAGATCTAGTGGCTTGAAACTCACACCGGGTACACATACCTGCATGCCTAAGATCCCAGGAGAAGTGTGGAGGAGAAGGGATTGAGGCACGGCCACCCCCTTTAACACCCCTCCCCCCGACTTTCCCCCTCACTGTTTCTGTCTCTCTCTTTCCAGTGACCACACATCCCCTAAGGCAAAAACCTCTACCAAAAAAAAAAAAAGAAAGAAACTGCCATCTTCAAAACCCTATTATTCAAAATCACAAATGTTGATTAGGATGAGATAATTAACCTTGCAAAAGCATTCTTCTCTTTATAAAAGGTCTCACCAGAGGGTTCTTCCTACAGCAAGTTTCCCCGCTGTGTCAGTGGGTTTTGTTCTACTAAGGTCAGTGTCCTGTGAGTGTATTTCATTAAGCGGAGGCTTCTCAAATGCCAAAACAGCTCCTGAAGCTGTTAGTGCATCATCACTTACAATGATGGATTCATGAGGATTTGGGAGAAGGGGTTAGGAGTTAGAAAACTCCTAACTTCCTAAATAAGAGGTTGATGGCAAGAGGGCCCCAGATCCATCTTAAAGGGTTCGGGTGGGGACGGGGCAAGGCCAGCCACATGACTTGCAAAATAAAAAGGCGGAGTACTTATCCAAGCTTTATTGAGAGTTTCCAGGAGGCCAGATGGTGGCACAGTAGTAAAACTCGATGCTCTGGAAGGCACACCAACACGGGAGGTTCTGGGTCTGCATCTGGAGACCTCTCTGAGTACACCAGGCCTGTGCATGCTGAAGGGTGCATGCACTCACCGGAGAGAGACAGAGAGGAGGGAAAAGCACCCCTCCAGGGCTGGCTGAGGCTGGGGGGTGGATCGTGGCACCAAGACCCTGTTGGGGGTGCTGTCTCTCTTGCTCATGGAAGAAATAAATAGGTAGAAGTTTAAAGAGAATTTCAGGATGGCGGCAGCAGACAGTAAGCCAAGCGTGGGGCCTGCCTGGGGGTGGGCCTTGGCAGCAGAGTAGGTGACAGGCCATGAGGCAAGCTGCAGGTGGGCGTGAGTGGAGGCATGGACTGTTGATGTGAAAATGAGGTGCACAGAGGTGAGAGGCATAAGCCATGTACCTGACAACTCTGAGGTTGATGTTTATTTGATTTAAGCTCCTGGTGGATGAGTCACTCCTGCAGTCCCAGGTTGGTGAGGCAGTGGAGTGATCTGGACGAACCATGCAATATCTGTGGGCATGGAGTAAGCATACTGGGACCAGGCCAGGGGCTGGTGCTGTACACCACCATTTACTGAGCCTTGTGGAGATAGTGGTGTAATGCAGCAGTCGAGAGGGCAGCCTCGAGAGATGGATGCCTGGGTTCAAATCTCGTGGGGTGTGAATTCTTGAGGTTACTTACCTATGTCTCAGCTTCCTCATCAGTAAAACAAAATAATAAGAGTTAAGTGTTGGGACCAGCAGATGGCATAATGGTTACATCACTGGACTCCCATATAATTGACCGCGATATGAGTTCCAGACCTGGTGACTTAAAACTCGCACTGGGCATGTGTGCGTGCGTGCCCAAGATCCCAAGAGGGGAATGGAGGAGAGGGGATTGCGGCGTGGCCATTTCGCCCTGGAGGCTGATTTCTCACTTTTTGTCTCTCTGTCTTTCTCTGTCTCTCCAGTGAGTGCATGTGCCCTATAGCAAAAACCTCTCCTTCAAAAAGAGTTCATTGGGAACCAGCAGTTAGCATAATGGCTATGTCGCTGGACTCCCACGTAGTCGACCGCAGTTCGTGTCCCGGACCCGGTGGCTTAAAACTCACCCCGGGCGCGTGTGCGTGCGTGCCCAAGATCCCGAGAGGAGAATGGAGGAGAAGGGATTGCGGCGTGACCATCCCCCCTGGGGGGTGATTTCTCGCTTTCTGTCTCTATGTCTCTCTCTGTCTGTCTGGCGAGCGCATGCGCCCTACAGTGAAAATCTCTCAAAAAAAAAAAAAAAAAAAGAGTTCATTGTCATAGGGCAGTGTTGATATGAATGAGCGCATCTATGGTAAGCTCTTTCTCAGTGCCTGGCACTTCGGAAAGGACCAGCCTAAATAGGCTGGGTGTGGTGGTGTATACCTGGAACCTAGCTAACTGGGGGTCTGGGGCCGGGGGTCGTGATATGGTGAGGCCCAAGCTGTCTACCTGCCTTTCCATCACTCATGAAAAAAGAAAAAGTTCACTGCTATCATGATGAAGCTAATGCCGAAGCCCAAGTCGAGAACCACGCCGTAATTAAGTATGTTCTCCATTCTAGAGAAGGAGCTGTGGCTCAGAGACTGGGGGGTTACCCAGGATCACACAGCCAATGAAGAGCCTACGCTTTCCTCTGCCTCCCGCCTCTCAGGAAAGCTTCCTAGTTTGGCCTCAAGGCCTCTGGTCCCCTAAGCCCATGTTGCAGTATCCTGCGTGCACCGCTGTGACTCACCTCAGAGCTGAAGATGTACAAAAAGAAGGACGGGGTGCAGTGCCGACCACTGTACCCCGTGACTGGTCCGTGGTGTGGGGCAGGAGCATGGGGGAAGCAACTAGAAGAGGCTTTGTGAGGGGCTAGTGCCGGCAGGGAAATGGAAGGCAGGAACAGGCCTCACCAGCGCTGCTGGGTACCACGTGCCAGCCCTGCACTAAGTTAGCCCTTCTACCTCAGCCTCACAGGCAGGAGGTATTAGGGGGCAGGTGATGCCCTGAAATACAGCAGGCATCTGAGCAGAGGCAGGGCCACGAACACCTCCAGGAAGCCACACTCTTGCCTTTCCATTGGTGGAGAAAAAATCTTTCCTTTCCATTGGTGGAGAAAAGGCAGGTGCAGGTGCCATACAGGTGTTTGGGGTATGGACAAGCTTGGCCAGATCTCACCTTTGACCTCAGCACTCACTCCTAACCTCTCCTCTCTGCCAGCCTCCCCCAAACACACACGATCTCCCCCCAACCCCACTCACCTGCTCTTATCTCCCCAGGGTCAGTGGACTTTCCCCCTTCATGGGTGACAACGATAATGAAACCTTAGCCAACGTTACCTCAGCCACCTGGGACTTCGATGATGAAGCGTTCGATGAGATCTCCGATGATGCCAAAGATTTTATCAGCAATTTGCTGAAGAAAGACATGAAGTAAGGAGCTGAGAGTTCATGCTGGTATTGGGAGGCAAGGATTTCCCTTGCCCGTTGGGGCTCCTTCCTCCTCACTCCTGGCTGCAGGCCAGCCCTGGTGGTCTGTGAGAAGGGGAGGATGGGTATTGTGAGGGATTTTGTGTGGGGAGCAGAGAGGGGCTTCCCGGCTACTAAACACCATATCCACTTATTTATTTATTTGTAATTTTTTGGAAAAATCCCGAAAGGAGGAAAAAATGGAGGAGGGATTGTAAGGCGATCCTTCTCCAGGAGTGCTTTCTCACGCCCCAACCCACCATGAGCACGCATGCCCTTTATTTAAAAATAAAATAAATTTTAAAAATGAAAAACTGCCTGCCTGAATATGGCCAGAGTCAGGGCACTAAGTTCAACCCTCTCTCCCCATGGCCATGAAAGTTCAGACTCCTGGGTTTCCCAGTCTCTGCCTCTTGGGGTTCCCTGGGGCTGCCCACAGGGTCAGTGCATGTCTGAACAGTAGGGGGCCTAAGGCCCTGGGGAAAGGTCAGGCCATGACCTGGGGCCCACAGATGTCAGGGAAAGAATGGAGGCCAGAGTTGGAGGAGTGGGCCAAGGGGGTGACTGGATGGAATTAGTGGGGAGGAACCAGCAAGAAGGTGAGAGGGGCGGCTGTGAGGTGTAGGCAGAGCTGTGGGGGCTGGGGGGAGCAGTGAGGTTCAGGTGGGCCCAGCTGGCCTCTTGGGCACCTCAGCCACTCTGAACGTAGGTGGCCAGATGAGGCAGGGCCTGGCTCTAGGAGCCTTGAGGGTTTGGAATTGTCTGGCAGTAGAGAGGGTTGTAACCTTGCCCTAGTAGGGTGAGGTTGAAACCGGTGCTGTACTTGAGGCTGAGCGGTGAGAAGCAGCTGGTTCCAGGGGCTGGCAGAGGCCTGCATTCCCCAGCTACATTGGCAGCCTTGGTTTGCCTGTCTGCCTGGCCCTCAGACCCCCAACCCCACCCCTCTGAGGGAAATGCTGTCTGGGTCAGGAGAGCGCCGTTGATAAGGAGCAATGTTGGACAGTCTCCGAGTGGTTCTGTCCAGTTTCCCTGTTACCCACCCACCCCTTGGTTCTTTTTAACTATCTCAGAGCCACCTCCCCACCCCCCAAGGGACTACATTCCATGCTATTTGACAGTTAAGTCGTTTTGTCTTTTGCCATTGTAGTCCTTGGAACAGAAACTGGTGGGCAGGACCCAGGAATATTTAAGATGTTGTAGGGTGCCTAGATTTACTTCCAGTGTGAGGGTGTTCCTGGTCCCAAGGTGCCTCAGGAGGTGGCAGCCTCCCTCCTGATGACTCTGATCCAAGCATGGCTTTTGTCAGCTAGGTTTCATTCCTTAAGATTTCGGTAAATGAGGTATTGTGTATACACATTATTTTCTTGAAATGATTTCTTGACTTGGAAATAGTTCAGTAACAGGCTGTGTTGGGTCCCTCTATACTGGTGAAATAGACCCACCGGAGAACTGACCTTACTCATGTAGATCAGGACACTAGATTCCCATAATCTCTTAGGCCCAACATCTCTTCAAATAGCTCCATCCATCAGCATTTTAGAACATCTTTTTCTATTTAAAACTAATACATGTAGGGAACCAGCAGTTAGCATAATGGCTATGTTGCTGGACTCCCACGTAGTCGACCGTGGTTCGCGTACTGGACCTGGTGGCTTAAACTCACGCCGGGTGCGTGTGCGTGCATGCCCAAGATTCTGAGAGGAGAATGGAGGAGAAGGGATTGCGGCGTGACCATCCCCCCTGGGGGGTGATTTCTCGCTTTCTGTCTCTATATCTTTCTCTGTCTGTCTGGCAAGCGCACGCGCCCTATAGCAAAAACCTCTCGGGAAAAAAAAAAAAAAACTAATACATGTAAATTAT
>NW_006159920.1:2733374-2741318 GCF_000334495.1 Tupaia belangeri chinensis
GACCATCCTTTCTGTGGGTTGATTTCTCGCTTTCTGTCTCTCTGTCTCTCTCTGTCTGTCTGGCAAGCGCACGCGCCCTATAGCAAAAACCTCTCGGGAAAAAAAAAAAAAAAACTAATACATGTAAATTATAGAACATTTTAAGAATTTAAGAAAATTTCATTCATCCATAGTCACCTTATCTAAAGATCACTACATTTTGCTATACTTCTTTCCAGTATTTTTCTATGATATGGTTCTTTGAGTATTTGGTTTTATTGGCTTTATTAGTCTTACTACAATTAAGGTTTTAATCTTGAAATATTTCTGGATTCCCAGGTCTCTCAGAAGATTGGGTGAGTTTCTTTTACTTTTTTTTGGAGAGGTTTTTGCTATAGGGCACATGTGCTCACCAGACAGAGAGAGACAGAAAGCGAGAAATCACCCCCCAGGAGGAATGGCCACACCATAACCCCTTCTCCTCCATTCTCCTTTTGGGTTGGGCATGCACACATATGTGCCCGGCATGAGTTTAAGCCACCAGGTCTGGGACTTGAACCGCGGTCAACTACATGGGAGTCCAGTGACACAGCCATTATACCAACTGCTGGTCCTGTGTGAGTTTCAGTGTAGTTCTAAGATTGCCATAATTTGTAGATTATATGTAGGACATACCTCTTAGAGTCGTAACAGGAAAACTTCATATCCAATCAAAACATAAGATGAAAGTTCATTGATTTTCAGAGGTTTTATCCTCATGATTCAGTCTCCCACCCTCCAGTCAGGGAGGTAGAAGGACTAAGCCTCCACAGGCCCCGTGTGACCAGTGGAATGACCCCACACTGGAACATGCCAGCCACCCTCAGGCGTGTTGGCCCTGCCAGCCCATGGGACTCCAGTTGCTTTCTTGGTGGTTAGGCCTTCTTAACACTGACCTGTGCTGGGTCTGCTCAGTAGAACCCAGACTAGGAGTGGAAGAAGATAGAGCACAGTGATCTTGATCATGGTGGACAATTGGAAGCAGGAGGCCCTGGGCTTTGCCCTGTGTGACCAGGGACAAGTGAGCTTCCCTCTCTTATCTGACTAGTGGTCTCTAAGGGCTCCTCCTACTCAAAAATCCTCTGATCTCTGCCTCCATCAGAAACCGCCTAGACTGCACCCAGTGCCTTCAGCATCCATGGCTAATGAAAGATACCAAGAACATGGAGGCCAAGAAGCTCTCCAAGGACCGGATGAAGAAGTACATGGCCAGAAGGAAATGGCAGGTAATGCAGGGCCACTTGGACTAGCATGTTAGCCCCCATGTGTGCTCTAAAGTGACCCCTTATTCCCAACTTGCTCTGGCCTCACTCCAAGGAGGTTTAAATTTGTCTCTGAAATAATTTGGGACCAACCTAGGCAGCTGATAAATGTGGAGCATTACGCTTAGTCCTAAGCACTGGGAACTCTGCTCATGGAAAATTGGTTTCTGACTACAGCTGTCCCTCGGATACTGCTCAGCTTCATCCCAGGGGGTGGTGACCGAGGCCTGGAGCAGCCCAACCCCTAATCCGACTAAGCCACTGCAACGTCTTCCTTCACGGCTAGGGACGAGCAGTGTGACCTTGATCTATTTGGCAGCCCTGGAGAACGTGATCTCCTGGAAGGGTGTGTCATGGTCTTACACTTCTTCATGAGGAAGGAGGAGGCACATGGTCTAGGGAGAGAGAGAGAGACTCAGTCTAGGGAGGTTGTAATTAACAACCATAGGTACTTCAGCTATGGATTCGTTTTCTCACCTGGAAAGCGGGCATACTCGTAGTGCCCACTTCACAGCACTGTTGTGTGAATCACGTGAGATAATCTTCACACGGCCTTTAGTGCGAGGCCTGGCACACGGCGAGTGTTCCAAAATGGCAGTGGTAGCTCATACGTCTGGAGGGCTAGCCTCGTGTCAGGGACCTTCAAAGCACTTGCTGTGCATTAATTCTTTTAATCCTAGACAGGTACTATTATTATCCCTGAGGCAAACCAAGGCACACGAAAGGTTAGCAAAGACTCCCGGAGTTAGACGTCTAATAAGTGAAAAGCCAGGATTCATACCCAGAGCCTGGGTCCACAGCAGAGTCTTAACACCACCAAACCGCCTCCGGTAACAAAATGGATAAAATGGTCATCCCAGCCCAGGGTACTCATCGCTATCATCTACTTCATTATTATTATTATTATTATTATTATTTAATTTGACCAGAGAGAGAGGGAAAGTGAGAAAGCAGGCCACTAGGTTCAGGACCCGAACCATGGTCAGCCATGGGAGTGTCCAGTGCCTCAACCACCATGCCACCTGCTGATCCCCATACTTTATTACTTTCATTATCACAGTTAGTATCATAGAGTTCCTGGACTACCAGGGGGGACGTGCTTTCTGTACTGGGAAATGTATAGTGTGGTGAGGAACTCGGGCAAGTAGACATAAAAGGACATAATGCACACAGCAATTGTAAACGCTCAGTAAAGCCCTCCGCATCCATATAATCAAAACATAAGATGAAAGTTCATTGATTTTCAGAGGTTTTATCCTCATGATTCAGTCTCCCACCCTCCAGTCAGGGAGGTAGAAGGACTAAGCCTCCACAGGCCCCGTGTGACCAGTGGAATGACCCCACACTGGAACATGCCAGCCACCCTCAGGCGTGTTGGCCCTGCCAGCCCATGGGACTCCAGTTGCTTTCTTGGTGGTTAGGCCTTCTTAACACTGACCTGTGCTGGGTCTGCTCAGTAGAACCCAGACTAGGAGTGGAAGAAGATAGAGCACAGTGATCTTGATCATGGTGGACAATTGGAAGCAGGAGGCCCTGGGCTTTGCCCTGTGTGACCAGGGACAAGTGAGCTTCCCTCTCTTATCTGACTAGTGGTCTCTAAGGGCTCCTCCTACTCAAAAATCCTCTGATCTCTGCCTCCATCAGAAACCGCCTAGACTGCACCCAGTGCCTTCAGCATCCATGGCTAATGAAAGATACCAAGAACATGGAGGCCAAGAAGCTCTCCAAGGACCGGATGAAGAAGTACATGGCCAGAAGGAAATGGCAGGTAATGCAGGGCCACTTGGACTAGCATGTTAGCCCCCATGTGTGCTCTAAAGTGACCCCTTATTCCCAACTTGCTCTGGCCTCACTCCAAGGAGGTTTAAATTTGTCTCTGAAATAATTTGGGACCAACCTAGGCAGCTGATAAATGTGGAGCATTACGCTTAGTCCTAAGCACTGGGAACTCTGCTCATGGAAAATTGGTTTCTGACTACAGCTGTCCCTCGGATACTGCTCAGCTTCATCCCAGGGGGTGGTGACCGAGGCCTGGAGCAGCCCAACCCCTAATCCGACTAAGCCACTGCAACGTCTTCCTTCACGGCTAGGGACGAGCAGTGTGACCTTGATCTATTTGGCAGCCCTGGAGAACGTGATCTCCTGGAAGGGTGTGTCATGGTCTTACACTTCTTCATGAGGAAGGAGGAGGCACATGGTCTAGGGAGAGAGAGAGAGACTCAGTCTAGGGAGGTTGTAATTAACAACCATAGGTACTTCAGCTATGGATTCGTTTTCTCACCTGGAAAGCGGGCATACTCGTAGTGCCCACTTCACAGCACTGTTGTGTGAATCACGTGAGATAATCTTCACACGGCCTTTAGTGCGAGGCCTGGCACACGGCGAGTGTTCCAAAATGGCAGTGGTAGCTCATACGTCTGGAGGGCTAGCCTCGTGTCAGGGACCTTCAAAGCACTTGCTGTGCATTAATTCTTTTAATCCTAGACAGGTACTATTATTATCCCTGAGGCAAACCAAGGCACACGAAAGGTTAGCAAAGACTCCCGGAGTTAGACGTCTAATAAGTGAAAAGCCAGGATTCATACCCAGAGCCTGGGTCCACAGCAGAGTCTTAACACCACCAAACCGCCTCCGGTAACAAAATGGATAAAATGGTCATCCCAGCCCAGGGTACTCATCGCTATCATCTACTTCATTATTATTATTATTATTATTATTATTTAATTTGACCAGAGAGAGAGGGAAAGTGAGAAAGCAGGCCACTAGGTTCAGGACCCGAACCATGGTCAGCCATGGGAGTGTCCAGTGCCTCAACCACCATGCCACCTGCTGATCCCCATACTTTATTACTTTCATTATCACAGTTAGTATCATAGAGTTCCTGGACTACCAGGGGGGACGTGCTTTCTGTACTGGGAAATGTATAGTGTGGTGAGGAACTCGGGCAAGTAGACATAAAAGGACATAATGCACACAGCAATTGTAAACGCTCAGTAAAGCCCTCCGCATCCATATATGTGAGTGTGAGCAGGAGACGGGAGCCAGTCATAGCCAGAGCTGGAGTGGGGAGGAGGAGGTGCTCCCAGGGCAGGAGTCTGGAATTAGGGGTGGAACGTGAGCTAGGACACAGAGAGGGTCGATCGCACAGGTGAGCAAAAGGCACAGGGTTGGCCCTGGACGCACCCCAAGATGTGGTGCTGGTCTGGGCAGGAGCAAAGTCATTTAGCTGGAGACTCACGGGACCTAGGTGCATTGAGGCCTAGTGATGTGGCAGAGAAGGATGGGAGGGACAGCTGGGACACTGGTCATTTGCTACATGGGTGACTACACCATGGTTCCCTCAGTAAGTACAAATTCACATGAAGGTTGAGAAAGAGCAGAGGTGAAGGAGAGAAGATGGGTGTGAGGTTTAAGGGCCCGCCATCCCCTATGCTGCAGGGGAAGTCACTTCTGTCCTCTGCCCCTGCCTCTTGAAGGTTTAGGAGGGCCTCAAGTGCAAGATGAGTTGCAATGTCTGTGTTGCTTACCTTCTGGTTCCATTAGGATCAGAGTGACAAATACTATTTTAAAAAAGAGGGAGCTCACCAAATCAAAGGTTGGTTTTATTAATGATCCCATGCCCAACAGATCTCAAAGAAATATTTACAGAAAGATAGGGCATCCGGAACCAAGGAGAGGCAGTCTTCAGAGCAGCAAGTCCTGCTAACTGGACTTGCCTGAGTAAGGCTGTGGGCTAAAGGCAGCCTTAGCTGCTCAGAACGTCTAAACGTGGACCACGGCCAGGAGGACACCTAGACTCAGGACAGATACAGAGAAGAGACAGGAAGTGGGAGAGGAGGCAAATGGCACTCTTCATTCAGATCAGTCAGGCAACCATAATTCATGCTGATATTTTAATAACTAATTTTTGCTTATTGTCTGTAGAGATACTATAGACAATTTCTAGAAGAATGGGGGGAAACAAAAGGGTAGACTTCTGAGAGGAAATCTTCATTTCACATTTTAATATACATGGCAGCATTCAGAAATGATTTTCTACAAAATCAGTGGCTGAGTTTTAGAAATATGCAGACAAAGGTAGCCAACGAAATCCCTTTCAACATATAATGTCCCTGAAGCATAATTTCACTGCTAATTTCAGCTGTGTCTGACCATGGATTGTCATTTTAACTTCAGTCACCAAGATCGAGCTCCCCCTGGAATAGGGGTCCTCTCTCAGAGCCAGCACAGTCCTGTGTGGTGGGGCGGGGTGGAGTTCAGTGGAATGAAATAGAGTGGGGTGGACTGTGGCAGAGGGACAGGGACTGGCACGGGGAGCCAGAACTCTACCGCTACACAAGTGAAGGTACCTTGCTGTGTTCTGGTTTCCATGAAAGACTCTAGAAGGAAGTAACATGGCAACAAATCCCAACAAGTAAGGTGGGGCTACGTACAGATGACCGATCAACTTACTGATCTTAGAATGAAGGTATTCGGAAAGAAGGCATAGTTTAAGTTTATATTCGAGGAATTTTACAAACACGTCGACGAGCAGTGTTCCTGGGGTAGGTCAGTGGAGCAGGATAACCGAGCTTCCGCATGCACACCAGAAGCAAAGGACTAGGATTTGGGATCTTCACCTCCTAGGAACCACAGACTCCAGGCATGTGGACCGTAGGGCAGTAGGGTCCATAGGCTCAACTGGCCATCACATCTGGATTTTATGCACTTCTCAGGGGAAACCACAGTCTTGGGGCTGTTGGTATGTATGTGGGGTCTTTTTTCATCTGCTAAAAAATGTCCCCATGTGAGGCCCATTTGTTTGTTAATGTTTTTGCTACTTCCTATGAAATATTACAGTATAACTCTTGTCTCATTCTGATAACTTCATATTAGCCACTTTATTATGAAAAAAAAATCAACAGAAGACAGCATCTCTCCACACCGCACAAGGGAAGACCTCTCCAATCAGTCCCACTTCAGATGTCTGGAATTAGGGAGCCCGTGGGCCCAAGGGTGGTGTTTCCGCTACACACTGTTGTGTGAATCAGCCGTACTGTAGAAACCCAGAGCTGCAGGGGGATTAGAATGTTCTGGTCAGAGGACTCCAAAGCTCAGAGTGGGGAACTGATTAGCATAAGATCACAGAGCAATCAGGAAGTAGAGAACTGACCTGTGCCTTGTTGGTAATGAACTCTCTTGGGCCTAAAACACCAATCTGCTGGATTAAGGGCTGGAAAGCTGAGACACAGAGTCTGAGAGTTTGGCTGAACAGGAAGTAGGCTGGTTTGACGTGACCCTAGAGGGGTTGCCGTGGCCAGTAGTACCACCTCTTCCCATTCCTGAGGGCAGGGTATGCGCCCATGAGAAGAGTAAGGTCTCCCCACACTCCACAGAGATCCAGGCCACCAGGCACAGCCTCTCCCAGGGGAGCAGGAAAGGTCCCAAGTGGTTCAGCCTGCAGGGGCATTCTCTGCAGGGCCACGGCGCTTCTGCACTCAGTTAAGTTGGTCACTGTCTTGTTATCCCCCCTCCACCTCACCTCCCCCGGGGCCTCCTGGGTTCTGTTCAAAGCTTTACGGTGCTAGCAGAGGGCCAGCAGCATACCCACTCCACACAGTGATGTGTGCGTGGGCACATGGCCAGAGGACAAAGCAGGACGAGATGTCTGTGCGAAGCACGGGAAGACAGGCTGCTACTAGGAGGATGGGCACAGCAGAAACGTGCCCATGTCCGCAGCAGGAGCTCTCTGCTTGAACCGTACACGCACACGTGTGTACACGCACACACCCTCAACGTGCTGTGTGATTTCTTAGCATCCTGAAGTTCACTTTCAAAATAATCATTTTACTGAAGTACACTGGCTTCTCAGATAGGACAGAATTGTGAGGCTTAACTGGAACACTTGATATTGTGAAGTTAATTCAGGAGGAAAACGACTTTGCTGGCATAGTTTGAAGTCCAATAAGTTAGCACAAGCCACTTGTCTATGAAGAGGCTGTGTGGGGCTGCAGCACTAAAACATGACAGTCCGCAGAGCTAACCCACATGGGGAGGTTCTGTGCTCCGGCAGAGATCTCCCCTGAGTACACTGAGCACAGCCTTGCCTGTGATCTGGGATGGGCTGAGGCCACGGACGGATCGCAGTGTCAGGAGACTGTCTTTCTGTCTCTCGGTCACAAAAGAAATAAATAAATAAACTTTTTAAAACTCTATTCTTTCTTTTTTTTTTTTTTTTTTTTTTTTGAGAGAGAGAGAGATTTTCGTTATAGGGCATGTGCACTCGCCAGAGAGACTGAGAGAGAGAAAGTGAGAAATCACCCCCCACCGCCCGGTCGGATGGCCACACTGCAATCCCTTCTCCTCTCTTCTCCTCTTGGGATTTTTGGGCACGCATACACATGTGCCTGGCATGAGTTTTAAGTCACTGGATCCAAGACTCAAACCGTGGTCAACTATATGGGAGTCCAGTGATGTAACCATTACACCATCTCCTGTTTCCCAAAACTCTATTCTTAACGATAAAAATTAAGGGCCAGCCAGGTGCCAGCTGGATCCCACATGGTCAACTGCGGTTTGAGTCCTGGATCCAGTGGCTTGAAAATACACTGGGCACATGTATATGCCCAAAATTCTGAGAGAAAAATGGAGGGAACCAGCAGTTAGCATAATGGCTATTTCGCTG
>NW_006159920.1:2741430-2763148 GCF_000334495.1 Tupaia belangeri chinensis
CGGCATGACCATCCCCTCTGGGGGGTGATTTCTTGCTTTCGGTCTCTCTGTCTCTCTCTGTCTGGCGAGCACACCCACCCTATAACGAAAACCTCTCCAAAATAAAAAAGAAAAGAAAAGAAAAATGGAGAAGAGATTGCAGTATGGCCATTCCCCCAGGGGGTGATTTCTCAGTTTCTCTCTTTCTCTGGTGAATATACATACCCTATAGTGAAATTAAAAAAATAATAATAATTAATTAAAATAAAAAAGATTGACTTTGTAACACAGCAGTTAGGCATTGTACAGAGGAAACCATATCCCATGTAACTAACCAAGTCCTAGACCCTTGGCTTGAAAAATATTATGGGCACACTTGCATGTACCCTGGATCCTGATGGGGTGAAGAACTGGAGGAAAAAGGATTGCAGCATGACCACACCCCATGGGAGGGGTTCTCTCTCTCTCCCTCCCTCCCTCCCTCCCCCCTGCGCCCATCACTCATGCATGTACACGTGCCCTCTAGCATATAGAGAAAAGAGAGGCTGACTCTTCCCTCTCTCAGAAAGGGACAAGTAGCCAGTCTGTGGTGACAGCTGCTCCCTGGTTGCACAGCATCTGGAAGCCTGCAAAAGAAGCGTTGGGTGCAAGAGTGGGTAGAATTGGTTCTGCCTTACTTTTCTTATCTTAGTCATTCCCATTGGCCTTTTAAAAAAGGGTAAGAAACTTTATCAGAAAAAACAGGGACATGAGTACACATTATTGGGCATTTCTTAATCTACAGTATACCTCATGGTTGGTAGAATGTTCACAATGCAAAGGATTTACATCTCAGGGTCTGCTCCTTTCAGCAGGCGTTCTGTCCACTCCCAGTCAGAAGCAGAGTGTGGTTGTTTTTCAATTGTTTTTTCAGTTACCCCATTTTTGATGCCTGATTGTATATCTAAGGAGAGCCCCCCACTCCCAGAACTTCCTTGTGCTGTCTCAGACTTGTGCCGGGGCCAGCCAGAGTGTTTCTCAAAATCTCTTAAGTATCTGAATTATAAACAGAACTGAATGGGACCATGCGGGGGATCATCTTGTCCAATCCCCTCCTTATGCAGAAAAGGAAACCAAAGCCTGGAGAGGTTAAGTGACTTGCCCAAGGTCAGCAGGATGCCTTCTCCCCCATCAGGAAGACCCGTGGCATCTGTAACTACGTTCTCTTGACCAATTACAATCCCATCACTGGCATTGTTTTATGAGAAACAGCCCCACTGGGCCCAGTAGGCAATAAGTCTTTGGAGCTGTCTCAGCCTGCAGTTGCTTTATATAAACTATCCCTTTTATGGGAGTTGAAGCACAGTATGAAAAGGGTTTTTGTCTAATGTTGACCTTGTTTAGTCACATTAACGCACACACCAGTTCCAGGCCCCATTCCATTCTCCGAACATCTTCGGCCACTCTGATAGTGCTGAGCAGAGCAAGGTTGGGCTCACTCCTCTGGCAGAACCTCAGCACTTGGGAGGCCCTTGCTCCAGGGAACGGCAGCTTTTCCTGAGCTGGGCCCCTCTCCCCAAGCTCCTAGCACTGCCCAGCCAGAACCAGGGACGCCATTCGAGTCCAACTCCAGTGTCTATTTTCCAGAAAACAGGCAATGCTGTGAGAGCCATTGGAAGACTGTCCTCTATGGCAATGATCTCAGGGCTCAGTGGCAGGAAATCCTCAACAGGGTCACCAACCAGCCCGCTCAATGCAGAAAAACTAGAATCGGAAGGTAAGGAGCTCCCTGGGGATTTTCTCCAGCCAGTTAATGGGGCGAAAGGCTTGGGGCGGGCAGAGGGGCATTTGGGTTTTGCTTTGGTTTGGTTCTTTTCACATACCCTCCAAGGATAAATTCAGAAGTCCTTTGGATTGCTCTGATGACCGTCACTAAGTATTGTAATCATTGTCTGTTTAACCACAGGTGTAACTAGTTTCCAGGGGAAAGTTGTTATTTGTCTGATAGAACTAGATGACCTCCGCTATTCTTTCTCCTATGTTTTATAAAAGGATTTTAAAAGGCTTTCTCTAAAGCTTCCTTTTTTTATTATAAAAGTAGTATTTATGCATTGATAGGCAAAAATAAAATTAAAATCATATGTAGTTGTGAAACTTCTTTTAGTATCGATTTTCTACTGTCTGTGTTTTTGTTTTAAATGAAAATGTGCTCGTCGAGTGCATATTCTGACATGATCTGTGCTGCTGAGATAGGTCATTTGAACTAGGCAGACCAGAATTGGCAGGCCCCTCCTGAAGATGAAGAGGACTCCTTTCTTGCCCACCATCTTTGAGATGCTGCCCTATCCATGCTGGTGGAGGCCTCAGTCTCTTCCTGCTTTAGGTGCATGCAGGCCTGGCCTTTATGTTCTTGAGGTGCCTCGTGTGACCAGAGACACCCCTCCATGCCCACTCTCTGTGCTTCTGGTGTCCACTGGCAGGAAGCTGAGTCCAGAGCCCTCTGTGCACAGAGGCAGGATAATGGGCAAGGCCAGCAGCTGGCTGCTCTGGGCTTCCTTGCAGCCCCGGGGACAGAGTCTGCAGCACGTGGCCTGGTCTCTCCTGAGCCGCTCCTGCCAGAGGGCTGAGAAATAGCCCGAAGGGCAGGCAGAAGACAAGGGAGCCCCCTCCCAGTCGTGGCTTTTCCCTGGGCCAGTCCCCCATCTTGGCCCACAATCAGGACATGGAGGCAGTGTCTGTGTGGAGAAGAGAACTTCTGGCGAGTTGAAGATGCCTCTAGACCTGGCTCCTCCTTCTAAGGAGCAGGTGAATGACCTGCTGCAGGAGGAGGGCAAAGGGGAAAAATGAGATCAGAAAGGCTGGTGAGGCTCTGTCTTCCAGGTACCCTCAACTACATCCTGAAACAGCATGAAATGCAGCCAAAAATCCTTTTTAAAGATGATTTCGTTTTTCAATGTGTCAGCATAAGGGAAGGGGGGAGCTGAACAGTTCCCCAGTTTGGGCACAGTTCTTTTCTGCCAACTACCACATGGCAGCAGGCCAGTCTGTCCCCGGGAGAAAGGCGTCCTCATGATTCAGTTCTCGAAGCTGCATTATTTGCAACTCTTGGGGGGTGGGGGGTGGATCAATTGTTTTAAACTAGGGGCGAGGCAGAAATGACCTGGTCCTCTTTCCTGTCTTCTAGAAGATGTCTCCCAAGCTTTCCTCGAGGCTGTGGCTGAGGAAAAGCCTCACGTAAAGCCCTACTTCTCTAAGACCATTCGTGATTTAGAAGTTGTGGAGGGGAGTGCTGCTAGATTTGACTGCAAGATTGAAGGTAAGCTATGGGTCTCTTCTCACACAGATGGGGTATGGCTGCTCAAGATGTCTGTTCTGTAGAACCTGGAGCAATTTCAGGAAGAGCCAAGCCTGGAAGGAAACTGGGTCAGAAGGAGTTGGGTCTATAAGGCCACTCCCTCTACACCACCCCCTGCCCTTCAGTGACTCACCCAGGGTCACATTTGCTGTTTCACCCACTTACGCCAGGCCCTAGACCTAAGGTTACCATGCGCCTGCTGTGGCTGTGGAGCAAGCTTAATGTGAGCTCCGCAAGCTGCTGAGAAGCGTGTGAACCACCCACAGCGGGCTCTAAAGGAAAGCTGGCACAAAGGGCACAGGACGTGCAGTGGGGGACTCTGCTCTTGCTAGCAGACACTGTAACCTGGGCTGGCGAGCTAACTCTGAGGTCAGGTCCTTTATCTGTAAGCTTGTATCTACCTCACTCAGTGCATCTGGGGATTCTGCAAGGCAATATCCAAAACAATTGATGTAGTTCAGCAGGTGGCATGACAGTTAAGGTGGCTGGATCTCACATGGTTCAAGTCCTGGACCTGGCAACTTGAAAAACATGCCAGGCATGTGTGCACGCAATGCCCAAAATCTCAAAAGGGGAGTAGAGAAGAAGAGATTATGGTGAACATCCTCTCTGAGGGTTCATGAAAAATGCATATGAGAGAAAAAGAGCTGTGCATGGTTTTCAAATTTTTTGCCACAAGATAAGCTCCATAAGTCAACTCAATTTTTGCATGAGCTTTTGGAAGTACCCTTGAATGTGAAAAAAAGAAATATTTTAGGTCTTTTAGAGACGTGGTGGAGTCAAGGAGAAAGTTGTGATTTTACGTGCAGAGACAGAACATGCAGTGTGACTTTAAACTGAGCATAGGCGGGATCCAGCACCTGGGGAAACCCACTGAGGCCATCTTACCCATGCTGCCTCTCTGCCTGCTGAGAACAACTGTAGCCATAGAACTGTGAGTGCTTAGAGCCCGGAGACGTCAGGGATCCGAGCGTGGTACCTGAGAAGGCGTCAAGTAGATGACACAGGAAGTTTCAGTGTCTACAGCAATCTTAGGAAGATGGGGACAAGATCAGACAGACCACCTTGCCTCAGGCTGGAGACTGACACGGGTCAGCCAGGGCTATCTTCATTTTGCTCTGACAGGATACAGTTAGGGAAGTTCAGGGAGCAGTTCTCCCAAGACCGCACAGCACAGCGCGGTGGTCAGAACAAACCAGGCCTCTCGCTTGCAAGTCCCAGCCATGTGACTACACAGTGAACACCTGCTGAGTAAAACAACCCAAAGTTAGGAATGAAAAAAAATCCATTTCTTCCTACCTCCTTATATTATCAACATGTCATGTAAATGCTTCGTCTATCATACTCTTTCTCTTTTTTCATCCAATTAAAAAGAAAAAGTGGTTGTGCTTCCTTTAATTATGGGAATGCTCTCAGATTGGGGCTCTACAGCAAGCCCGGGGACAACTGCTTGGAACGCACCATCACCATCATCTTTGGGTCTTCTCACGTTCTTTCCTTTTTCTGTATTCTTTTTTTTTTGGAGAGATTTTCACTGTAGGGCGCATGCGCTCGCCAGACAGACAGAGAGAGACATAGAGACAGAAAGCGAGAAATCACCCCCCAGGGGGGATGGTCACGCCGCAATCCTTTCTCCTCCATTCTCCTCTCGGGATCTTGGGCATGCACACACACATGCCCGGCGTGAGTTTTAAGCCACCGGGTCCGGGACACGAACCGCAGTTGACTACATGGGAGTCCAGCGACATAGCCATTACGCTAACTGCTGGTTCCTTGTATTAATTCTTTAAAAATTATTATAACGTAGTGGTTATCATCTTTGTACTTACTTTTCCCTTTGGAATTATTTCCTTGGTATATGTATAACTTCTGACTGGTGCTCTAATGAGAAATGAAAGCATATGAATGATGTTTTGATAGAAACAAAATTGTACTTGAAAAGAAAGCTAAAATGTCTTATCATATCATTTTTATTCTGGATGGAGCTACAATTTTTTCCCCATAAAAATAGCTTCCACAAAATTTAAGAGCAAGTGAGATGGAATATATTCTATATTTTAAAGGTATAGATGCACGTGTATGTATATGCATGTAAATACACATACAGGCAATGCCACTCACACACATGTACTATAATGTTAGGTGAGGTCATCGATACGGTCATGATGGGTTTTTGCATAGGAAAATACATCATGACTTTTCTGACAACTCAATATTGAAAGATGAGATTAAAGGATAGTTTTGGGGGTTTTTTGGTGCAAAAATATCTTGAAATCCATGTATCCACATTAGTTTCCCATAATACACATATTTCATGAACTTTTTTCTTCAAATATTTTACTGTAACAGCATGCGCTTAAACAATGATGTTACTTATTTACACTTTATAAAATCATGCCTATTCGACATAGTTTCTCAACCTGAAACTAACTACCAAATTATTTAACCATCAGTGCTAATGCATGAGTCTCTATATCTTAAATATAAATCAAAATAGTTCAATACCAAATAGGTATTTAAGTGGATATTTCATTTAAAATGAAATCAGAGACAATCAGATGCAGGTATAGGATTATGAGTCAATATTTCAATTAGTTAAAATTTTCGGGTTTTTTTTTTTCAATATTTCTATTTAGTTTTTCTTCTTCATCTATAACAATCTGTTTTAAGCTCAGAGTAGCATCTTGAAATCTAGGATTTAAGTCTAATACCTTCTTGAGATCTCCCAACGCATCATCAACCATCCCAGCTTATACGGCATCAGTCCCCTGTTGTAATATGGAACCTCAAAACTGGCTTGGACATCTATGGCCGATGTGCAGTCATCCATGCTTCCCAAGCTTCCACCCTGAAGTGCCGATTAGCCCCCGTCAGATGCAGTAGCCAAATCCTCGGGGCTGCATCTGCTCGCTGACGGAGGCGCCGAGGGACACTGGCGCGTGGAAATGGAGTACAGCCCTCAGCCTCAGCGTACTCGCCCTTCTCTAAATGAGCCTGGGCAAGCGCTGGGGGGCACAGCTTTCTAGCACCTGCTGCCTTTCCACAGTGGATGAAAACCTAGCTTTTGGTGTGAAATGGGGGTTGATCTCTGTGTGATTAGAGGTGGCACCAGAAAGCCACTTTTGCACTCTATAATTTGACCATCAGAACCTCTTTTTCATGAACTTCTTGAAGACCCTCTCTCATATATATAAACCTTAAAGTTTCTGATACGTGTGTATTACATGTGTGCATGTTTTATAGTTTTTAAGTGCTGAACTTTGCAGAAACATGACTACTGCATAAAGCAAGGCTAATCAATGAGGCCCGTTACTTACATGTAAGCAGACTACCTGCTTTGGTGCAGACTAAGCAAATATTGCTTTCTTTTTCTTAGCAATGTTATCAATTCCTCTAATTTATGGTTTTTGTTGTTTGTTTGTTTTTGAGAGGTTTTTGTTATAGGGTACGTGCACTCGCCAGAAAGAGAGACAGACAGAGAGACAGAAAGTGAGAAACCATAATCCCTTCTCCTCCATTCTCCTCTCGGGATCTTGGGCACGCACGCACATGCGCTTGGCGTGAGTTTAAGCCACCGGGTTCGGGACTCAAACCGCGGTCGACTACATGGGAGTCCAGTGACATAGCCATTACGCCAACTGCTGGTCCCTCCTCTAATTTATGTTTAGTAATAGCTACTATTGGCTCTGTTGTTGTAATTTATAATTTATATATAAATTTATATATAATTTATATACATCATAAAATTCACTGTTTTAAGTTTATGATTCAATTATTTTTAGTAAATTTATAGTCATGCAATTATCACCACAGTCCAGTTTTAGAACATTTCTCTTACTTCAAAAAGATCCCTCAGGCCCATTGTTCTAACTTATTTTTAATTTAAATGAATATACTTAAGTAAAACATTTACACAAGATCAAATATTTTACCTTTATCCAAGAAGACGCTGAGCTCTAGGTGTGCGGCTGGGCAGCACCGCAGGCAGCACTCCCTGACCGAAGGTGGATGTGGTGCAAGTCCAGCCACAGCGAGGAATGGGAAACCAAAATGCCCTATTTGGGGGCCAGCAGGTGGTCCTAGTTATAGTTCCAGACCCAGCGGCTTGAAAATCACACAGAGTGCGTGTGTGTGTCCAAAATCCCAGGAGGAGAAGGAAGGAAAAGGGACTGTGGTTTGGCCATCCCCCCTCAGTGGTGATTTCTCACTTCCCCTCTTACTGACCAGCACTTAGTATATGACTATGTTGCTGAACTCCCATGTAGTCGACTGTGGTTCAAGTCCTGGACCCGGCGGCTTAAACTCAAGCCAGGTGCGTGTGCGTGCGTGCCCAGGATCCTGAGAGGAGAATGGAGGAGAAGGGATTGTGGCGTGGCCATCCCCCCTGGGGGGTGATTTCTCACTTTCTGTCTCTCTGTCTCTTTCTGTCTTTCTGGCGAGCGCATGCACCCTGTAGCAAAAAGCTCTCCAAAAAAAATAAATAAAGTTAAAAAATAAAATACCTTATTTGAAGTTTCAGACATCTGTATTGACAATACATGTCCATATTCTAATGTAGACATCAAAATAGATGCCAAAGCCAGCAGCAGTTTTGTCCTTGACCCCCTCAATCAGTGGAGGCAGCCTTGGATGGGGTTGCTCCAGGAGTTAATAAGAAATTCCGAATAACAGTTTCTGCGACTTGTGTTCTCTCCCTGTGATCCAGGATACCCAGACCCCGAGGTGGTCTGGTTCAAAGACGACCAGTCCATCAGGGAATCCCGCCACTTCCAGATAGACTACGATGAGGATGGGAACTGCTCTTTAATTATCAGCGATGTTTGCGGGGATGACGATGCCAAGTACACGTGCAAGGCTGTCAACAGTCTGGGAGAAGCCACCTGCACCGCAGAGCTCATTGTGGAAACCATGGAGGAAGGGGAAGGGGAAGGGGAAGAGGAAGAAGAGGAAGAGTGAAGCACAGCCAGAAAGAAACAGTGTCCAAGTTGTATTTAAAGGACTATTTCTCTAAAGCTCCAAAACTCAAGATAGTAAAAGCACCTAGCGTAATAGGTTATGTAGTAGGCCATTTGGGGGTTGGTTCTTCAGCTGTAGCAGTTGATACCTACCAGCATTATTGATGGGCATTAATTTGAACGAGCTGGCACTTAAGATACCAGTGTAGTTCATTCGAGGAAATCCAACTTGCCTGACCAATTGATATTACAAAGAAAGTAACCAAAAGAAATGTTAATCTAAGCAAAGTCACAAACTCCCCCACTGAATGCACTCGTGAAAAACTAGGCCAAAACAAGTGCTCTAGGCCCTGCAGTCACAGCTCAGCCCAGAGGGTCCCTGGAGGTGCACAGCCTCTCACTCTGAGCCCCTGATTCCAGAGAACTGGGTTCCCTCCAGAACTCCAGCACTTCATCCTGAAAGCAGTTGAGCCATTCTGCCTTATAAGGCCTACGTTACCCCCAAGTCTACTGCAGGGGTTTGCGCTTGCCTTCCCCTCCCCCATTCTACTTGCTAGTCTTTTTGGATCTGAACCTGTCATGAGTTCGATTATAAAAACAGGCCCCCTGCTCGTGGATGACTGGCTTCTCCAGGAAAAGAAAATCTCCTTTCTTCCAAAATCAGTAGGAAATGTTTAATTATCCCCTGTCTGCAAATGTCTAGAAGCTTCAGACATTTGGGTAAGAATCCATGGGGGTAAAAAAAAAAATCCTTGCTAATGTGCTTTTCTTCTTAAACCAGGATTTATATTTGTGCTATTATAGAATATCAGTTCTGCATGTGTGGTAGATTTTTGTGTTTCAATGTAGGAAAAACCAGTTTGCTGAAAGGTTAGTCTTAATTATTTATTGGCCACTATGAAACAGATTTCTGCTGATGAAGAGCTACAGAACTCCATGTACTCTGGAATCTCCTTCAAGGCAGTCTGAGTTTGATACATCTTCATTCTCAATACTCTTCAAAGAACTTGACCGACCTTATGGGTTCCACAGTGTTTTTCTTCTCGAATGTGCATCAGTCATGCCTTGCCCTCAACCCTGAAATATATTCTTAGACCTGATAAATGCACTCAGACTTGCATCTTTAGGATTTTTTTAACTTTCTTTCACTACATTGGCACTTAAATTTTTTTCTTTATAAAACTTTTTGAAGGTCATAACCAAAGACCATAAACTGATATATCTAATACCTTTCTTCTCTCCCTCTCTCTCTCTCTCTCTGTGTGTGTGTGTGTGCATATAACATTCCAAATGCTTTCTTTTTCTTTTCCACTGTTTGTAAAGTGCAGCAATTTAATATTTCAAGGGACTTTTTAGCAGTTCCTTAAGAACCAATTTTAAATTACTTCAGTGCAATCCTACACGGTATCAACATTAGAATTTTGATATTAGTCTTACGTTATCTTCCTTTCTATTTTGATCTGCTTTTTGCTGCTAGTTTCAAATTGCCAGTACTTTTCCTTTTTGCTTTTTAAACAGTTACAATATTTTTCATAATAGCCACAGTATTGCCACAATTTATTATAATAAAGGGTTTTTAATTTGATTTAGAGCATTCAAAGCTTTTTTATCACTTTTAAATGAATTTAAAATATAATCTTTGTGTGCATGTCTGTTGTGTGTGTGTGTGTGTGCATGTGTGCTGTATTTGTGTTACAAGTGAATACCTTCCTGAAATTGTGTTATTGTTCTCTGCGTTTATTATGCCATCAGAATGGTCAACGAGAACACTACGACTGTAGTTAGCTCACAGTTTTTAAATAAAGGATACCACAGTGCATGCTGTTTGTTTCATCTTTGCCGACTTCTCTTTCCTTTCATGCCACCAGTTGTAGAGTACCAGCTACATCTCGGAGACTAAAGAACCACCGTGCTGCATAACTGTGAAGGATCGGCTTATACGGTTGTGCTTACTAAGGAACAGAAAGATGTAGGTAGTCTTCCTTTATTCAGCCAGTCTTGTTTACACATTTAGTTCAGAATTTCTCTTGAGTATCAGTTTGGTACTGTTACATTCTAGATGAATAGCTTTTTTTAAATATATATAGTATTAGGTCCTCTTAGTCCTAAAATCTACATGGCATTTTTTCCATGTGACAAAATCAACATCATCATCAATCTTATTTGCAGCTCTTGCTTTGAAGTGGTGCAGTTTGTTACTGGCAGCCAAATGCTTTTTCCATTTCATGATATTGAAACATTTGTTATCAGGAAACTGTCACTCCTACTTGTTAAGCCTGTTACCAGATATCAGATGGTGAGTCCCCCATGTCTTGAGATGTTCAAGCAATATTGTAGATGTTCTAGAAAGAACTCAAGACATGCTGTTCAGTGTTGGACTAGATGATCCTGTGATTCTGTGGTGTAGTCTGGAAAGAAACTATCCATTGTCCAGTTAATGTTTTATTCATTTTTTAAAAGGTAGTCACAGTCTACAAATGTTCCTAGCGAGGGATTAATTATTTTTAAAGAAAAAGACTATTTTTATTCTATGGTAGTGAAAATGTAGGATCAGGAGTTAGTGGCGTAGCAGTAAAACATAACACTCTGCAAGGCAGTTCCACATGGGAAGGTTCCTGGTTCAAGTCTAGGGACCTCATTAAGTACACTGGGCACAATTGTGCCCATGACTGGCAGAGGCTGAAGCTGAAGGTGGATTGTGGCATCGAGACCCTAGTGAGGGGTGCTGTCTTTCTGTCTCTCTTGCTCATGGAAGAGATAAATTAACCCTTTAAAAATGTACAGTATAAATTCTGCATCAGGAAAAAGAACAAATATACTTTCTTCCATTTTTTTTCAACTCAAACATAAAAAATAATCCATTGATATGTATATATATATATTTTTTTTTTTTTTTCAATTGCATGCCCAAAATCCCAAGAAGAGAAGGGATTGCAACATGGCCATCCCTCTGTGGGGGTGATTTCTCACTTTCCTTCTCTCTGTCTCTCTTCAGAAACCACATGCACCCTATGGCAAAAACCTAAAAGAGAAAAAGGCATTTCTATTTGTAGCTAGAAAGACCCTGAGTCTTGTCAGCTCTGAATTTATTTATATCAAGACTGCCTTTCTCCTTATCGCAAGGTTTGCTATTTGCTTTTCCTTCCCATCTCACGTGCTTGTGATAAATTAGTGCTAATGAGTATGAAGAAGGTAGTGGCTAAAGGAATTAGAAAGAGAGTCAATTTTCCACTTTGAAAGGGAGCACAAGCAGTACTGCTTTCTTTATCCCTTGGGAACACCTTCTCTGTATTTTGAAAGGGTTGGGGGAGGCTTATGTCTGTGGCAGTCTCTGCTGAGGCCATCTGCCCCTAGCGCAGAGGACTTAGTCCTGGCCCCACAGTGAGGTGGGACCATGTGAGCAGTGAGCGGAAGTGATGTGTGTTTCCTCTGGGCCAGGGCATTCAGTGCTGGTACAACATTCTTTATATGACTGGCAACACGTGAGATGGTGGCTCTTCAATCCACGTGGGTCTCCAGCCAACCCAAAATGGGCACACATGTACGCAAGAAGTAAGCCTTGTTTTCTTTTCTCTCTCTCCTTTTAATTTCTAGCAAGCATGTGTACTCACCAGAGACAGAGATAAATAGGGAAATGAGAAAGCACCCCCTCTCGGGGATGGTCACACCACAACACCTTCTCCTCTCTTTCTCCCTCCTTTGGGGGTTTGGGGCATGCACGCACACACAGCTGGGCATGTTTTTCAAGCCGCCAGGTACAGGACTTGAACCATGTAGTTGGTCATGTGAGATCCAGCCACCTTAGTCACTGGTTTAACCACTGCCTCCAGCTGACCCAGCTTTGTTCTCATAAACCACCAAATGTGACGGTCGGCGGTGGCTGCAGCGCAACCTAGACCATCCTGATGCAAGAGCATCCCTGGGTTGTGGCCCGTGCTAAGCGATACGGCCATCGGTAGTCGCAAGTGGCTATTTAAATTGAAATGGATTAAAATAAAGGAACACTCAGTTCCCCATTACACGAGCCACGTTTCATGTGCTCAGCAGCCACCCATGATTAGTGGTTACTGTCCTAGACAGCACCAGTTAGAACTTTCCGTAAAGCTCTATAAGCAAGAGGTAGAACAGGTGGAAAAGGGAAACTCCAGATTTGACCTTGACTATGAACACCATCTTCCAAACTATCATGCAAGTAAAACTTAAAAGCCCAAGTGAAATCAGTCTGGAGAGCTGGACTTACCGTTTCAATTGTATGGGTAATGTAGACTCCACTCAGGTTCTGCTCTTAGTTCGTTATTTCTATTCATACTTTTTCACTTAAGACATTCTGAAAGTAGCAATTCTGTGCTCCTAACCCCGCAATCTAAATAGAGCCATAGCTCACAGCAGCTACCCTGTGAGGTGAGATACCATCAAGGCCAGACTTCTCCACTGTCTCTTGAACTTGGTGCTCCTTGAGACAGGGGAGCATTCGGTGGGACACACGAGTTGGATGCAGAGAAAGAGCAAGACAGGGCTGCCAGGGCCGGAGTTCCTCAAGAGTGGGCTGGAAGGAAGGTGAGGGAGGCATCCCGGCAGCTACAATCATCCTCCCCTCAGCTAGCTTTGAATACAACTCCCTTCTCAGTAGGAACTGGAAACCACCAGGAATGCTTGAGGACAGCACTAGATTTCCAACTGCGGCTTGTTTGACATTGTAGCCTTTGGCGCTTGCCTGTATTCTAAGTGCTTGCACACTGCAGGAAGGGCCTCCTGCCAGGGACTACAAGCCCCAAGAGTCTCTACTTGAGGCCTGTGATAAATTTTCACAAGACATTATTTAACTCTTGGAAGAAGGAGGTAACAGACTGACCTAAACAAATGCCGTCACCCACATTTATTAACATCGTTTAGGCTGCCATCAGTATCCTCCAATAATTATGAGATAGATTGAGCTATAGGGCGCTCAAGGACCTTGCCCCAGATGGCACATTACAGTGAAAGGTGTTCTCAGACCAAATTATCCAACGTTTCTTAGCAGGTAGTCACATGACCAATTCGGCAAGCTCCGTGAAATCCCAGATCTGTCTTCGCTAGGCTTCTTAATACTCACAGAAGACAAAGGCCATAGTACGCTTGGGGACCGTCTGGCTGACTTGGGAAACAGCCAACACGGGTCAGTCCTACTTGAAACAATCCTTGGAACTGACTTGTCCAACTTAACTACAATTTTCACTGTAGTGTTCCTCTGCAAAATAGATGATCTCTTACCTCCACCCCTTACTGTGACTGGATAGCTGGTGGCTCAGTTCTGCCATTGATATAAGGGAAGTGATCATAGGTCCTCATTCATAGAATGACATAAAGTTTAATGAGCTCTTGCACAGTATCTGACCCTGGTAAGTTCCTACTATGACACTGAGACGCTAAGGTGTGTCAGAAACAGACTCTTCCAGGGATCAGCTGTTGGTATAACGGCTATGTCACTGGACTCCATGTAGTCAATGAGGTTCGAGTCCCGGACCCGGTGGCTTAAACTCATGCTGTGCATGTGTGTGTGCGTGCCCAAGATCCCAAGAGGAGAATGAAGGAGAAGGGATTGTGGCGTGGCCATCCCCCCTGGGGGGTGATTTCTCACTTTCTATCTCTCTATGTTTCTCTGTCTTTCTAGCAAGCACACACACCCTCTAGCAAAAACCTCTCCAAAAAAGCAAAAAACAGTCTCTACCCTCCAGAAACTTACTGCTTCTGCAGAAATAGTTTTATGGAACCTTCTAATGAAAAAGGGAAAGAATGACTTAACTTCTGTCTACCCCCCAAAAGAAGGACCTTTCGATGCTGAAAGTGTCCATGCAATTGCACACAAAGTAACTGCTGTGAGTTTGAGAATGCTAAAACTACCCTCTTATTCTTCTCTCTTCTCCCCCATTTCACCACTGTCTTCTGTTCTAAGGAAAAGTTTTTCCTCCCAGAGCCTAAATATTCCCTCCTTCCTAATCAAAGGAGAAAAGCTCATTTGAGTCTTATTTTTCAAATCAAAAGGAAATCTTCCAAGCTAGCTTGACTTTAAATTAATCGCACTTAACCTTTATCCCCAAAAGTTTCCTACGTTTTAATTGGTATTTACAAAAGTTAATTCACATTGACTTGTTTCTGACTGCATATTAACCAAAGAACAAATACGGCTCTGACAGGGAGTCCTGGGAAAAGGCCAAGTAGATTACTTTTTCAAAATGTCTAGGAACTTAAAACTAAGGCTCCCATTTTGGGGGGAAGTAGGAGATCTAGAGTTTATGAAATAGGCCGCTACGTGTTTGAGAGAAGGCCAGGCATGACTGCTGAAGACAAGCACTAATTTTGCACTCCTTAGAACTTACATTAGGCTGGTAGTAAAGGAATTTTTAAAAAATCAAAGCTATAAACCTTCAAATATGGCGATAACAGATGGAAAATGTCAGAATTTTGGACGATGGAAAGCTGGGGCGCTGACTTAGAGCAGAGAAGCTGAAATAACTTCCTAGGACTGCGCGTCAGTTTGCCCTGAATTCTCAAAAACTAGAGACTGGAGGGGAAGCAGCAGTTGACATAATGGCTATGTCGCTGGACTCCCATGTAGTTGACGTCAGTTCGAGTCCCAGACCCAGTGGCTTAAACTCACGCCAGGCGCGTGTGCATGCGTGCCCAAGATTTCAAGAGGAGAATGGAGGAGAAGGGATTGCAGCGTGGCCATACCCCTGGGGGGGGGGGATTTCTCACTTTCTGTCTCTCTGGCGAGTGCACTCACCCTATAGCAAAAAACTGAAAAATAAAAAAGCTAGAGACTGGCGGAACCAGGCATCGGTGAGAGGGCATGTCAGGAAACGTAGGGTATCAACTCACAGCTGCAAACCAAGGTCTTTACAGTCAAAGTCGGTCCGAAGTGCAACTAGGAGAGTAAGGCAGAGGAAGAGACTGCTAGGGGTTAGGACACCAGGGCCCCAAACCCAGGAGGTCAGCCTGAACATGTATAATAATACCCACATCAAAAAGTGCAAGTAAGAACTTGGCATTTGCTTGCTCAAGGCATTTAGCTTCTTTTAAAGTGATATCGGTTGTCCAAGGGGTCAAATCATTTGGACTATCAATAATGCACCCTATTAATGAACATTTTGTTCATATACCTAACGTAGAAACTCAGTTAACTAATCTCCATTCAACCCAACTTGTCCGATTAACCATAATGCTCTTTCCTTCTGTAATATAAACTAACTGGTGCCTACATACTTCTTTTCCCACCAAGTTGCATTACCAAGAGTCAACAGGTTTATCCTTAAACTTACTTATGCCAGTTGTACTTGTCATTTTAATTACATAATTTAGTTATTACATAAAGCAACAAAAATTGAGTGCTAACAAGATGAGTAGTTTTTTCGAGGGAAGCTAAACTGAGACTCTTGGTCATGCATGGCAGATTGAACACCTGCATTAACTCCTGTCTCTTCCCAAACCTTCCTTAAATGGACGTAATGGAATAAAAGGCATGAATAAACCCACAGGACAAAGAACATGAGAGTAGATACAGTTGACTTGAGTTGTTGACAAAATTTTGGGGTAGACTCACACGTAATTAATTTTTCATTTTGACCTGTTCTTCCCTGTAAGTGTCTGCCAAGGAGAAAACTTCAAATCTCAAGGTGATTCTTACCATAAATTAGCAGAAGTAGAGGCCCTAGACACTCTGCTGCCCTAGCCTACATACCCGGCTGACAGTGCTCTCCCCAATCCTGGCCGACCAGGTCTTTCCAAGTTGGATGGGGAACGTCTGGACTGCTGGACAACGGCACAGCTGAGGGTGGGAGGAGGCGACTCAGAAAACACAGGGAAGGGGACTAGCAGTTAGCATAATGGCTATGTTGCTGGATTCCCACATGGTCGACCGCACGGTTCAAGTCCTGGACCTGGTGGCTTGAAACTCACACCGGGCGCGTGTGCGTGTGTGCCCAAGATCCCGAGAGGAGAATGGAGGAGAAGGGATTGTGGCGTGGGGTGATTTCTCACTTTCTATCTCTCTGTCTCTCTCTGTCTGTCTGGCGAGCGCACACACCCTATAGCAAAAACCTCTCCAAAAAAAAAAAAAAAAAGAGGGGAAAAAAAAAAACACAGGGAAGGAGGAAGACGCGGACTGAACTTAAAACTCCAGCTCTCTCCCACCCCCTGCCAGAACACTGACTACCAGGCAGAACCAGCTACAGGATTTGCAGGCCCCGGTGCAAAGTAAAAATGTGGGCTCCCTCATTAAAAACAAAATTATTAAATTTCAAACATCAATAACAGAGCATTCAGCCAAGTGAGAGGCTCATCAAAGTTCAGCGCCCTGTGTGACTGCAAAGCCAGCTCTGGACAGGCAAGTTATTGGGGGATTTTTCTTGGAAAATGAGGCAATCCAGAGAATTGACCCTCATGCAACCTCAGGTGGGAATTTCCCAGTAAGATAGCCTGATTCTCATCCAATTGTCAGTGTATGTACTTTATGCATTTGAGGGTGATTTTCATGCACAAAAGAAATTATTCAGAAACCACTCTGGTCTTTTTAATTACCACTGTAGTTATTGCAAATTTAAAATTCTATTTCTTGCTTAAACTTTTCAATTTAATTTCCAAATCCGATTTGGTAGATTTGTAAATCTACCAAAATTTAATACTTTTACAGGGGCTGTTAGCATCTAATTAATTCCATTAAACATTTTGAAACTACATTTATAAATGTAATGAATACATTTCGCTTTCATTTTAAATTCTTCAACTATCTTACAACAAAACCTACCATGAAAAACCCCTAGCAAATACCTTCTCAAATAAGTCTCAGAAATATAGTACAGCTATAAATACAGTGGGACTTAATTTCTCTTAAGTGGTCCAATACTGTTATAAATTTACTAAGTGCTAAACTTTCAATCTTAAGTCTAAGTCAACTACACAATTTATGTTTTGAATTAGAATCACAGCTAACATGCTTTTTCTAATATGTATAAACCTCTTTAATACTAAAAATACCTAAAATAAGAATTATATTAACATTTAATATGATCAGTTTGATTTACTTCAGTACTTAACTAAATTCTAAATTCCATACAGTTAAAGAAACTTGTTCCTTTAAAGGAATATTACCTTCACGCATGGAGGGACATTCCCTTCTCAGCTGGCTGAGTTCACTCTTAACCAGAGACTTCACTCGGCTGGAGCCCTAGAATGCTAAGACACCCTGGTAATATTTCTTGTAGCTCTGATTACCAAGCTAAGTTCCTTCCTATAGTCACTATGTTTTGGATTCTAAAGTCCAGTCCTTGGGATTAAGTCCTAAATGTTCCTTTATTCCTAGAAGTCTGCAAATAAGATTGTAGGTTTATCATATCATGGTTTTTAAATCCCTACAGATCTCTTGAGCTGTGTTTCCCAAGTACCTCTAAAGATACTCCCAGCCATTCCATTGGATCCTTAAGATTCTTATGTAAGTCTGTGGAAATTTGGATTTAGTAGAATCCCATAATGTTTGCATATCCTCTTCTGCTAGGGCCACACCCCTACAGGCATTAAAACGACATCCAGCTGAATCCTACATATTGTGCCTTTGTCTGATAGCATTAATAAGGGATAAGTGTTGCTTGTTTGTTTCCTTTTTATTTTTTTGCTATAGGGTGCACACGCTCACCGGAGAGAAACAGAAAGAGAAGTGAGAATGCACCCCTACCCACCTCCATGCCCCATGGGGCATGGAGGGGAAATGGCCATGCTGCAATCCCTTCTCTTCCTCTAGGAATTTTAGGCATGCAAGCACACATGCCCAGCGTGTTCATCAAATTGCCAGGTGTAGCTCTTGAACTGTGCAGTCAGCCAGGAGGGATCTAGCTGGCCAGACATCGACTGACTGGCTAATAAGGACATTTTATTGACCATGAGTATCTTACAGCAAGGTACCTTCCTCTTAAACATAGGCAAACAGTCAAATACCATCAGCTCTGTGAGGAAAAGCTCTAACACGACGACAAAGAGGACAACACACATGAAAGAACTTGGAAAAAATAGAAACTACGTAAAGGGGAGTAAACAATAAATATTCTCAAAGACCGATAAGAAAATATTATAGCCAAGAAACAAAATAGGATGCTATTTACACAAAATAAAAGTTAAAGAAGCATTCAAGGAATTAGACTGCAAGACAAAATTACAGAAATCTCCCAGAAAAAAATGAATGAAAAGGCCATGAAAAATAAGAAAGAAAAGATGACCACAAGAGGTTCAACGTGTGAACAACAGGATACTGAAGCAAACAGAGATCAGAGCAGAATGGGAGTCAACAGCCGGCCTGACAAAGTATTCATTTTCTAGGTCGATGGTTTTCGAAAGGTAATTTAAGAGTCTTGGTGCTCTCCAAGACTGTTCCAGGGAAATGTGAAGTCAATACTATTTTCATGATGATACTAACTTGCTTTTTGGTCTTTTCGCCCATAAACATGGAGGGGAGTTTTCCAGAGGCTACCCAATGTGAAGTAATGTCACCAATCTGAGGGCTTGTTTTCTTCTTGTTTAATTTTTTCTTAGTCCTAACCATGTACATTCTCGTAAATTCTAAACAGTTCCTTGTCAAATACATCTCTGCAATGCTATTCCCCCAACTTTTTAAAATTACCAAAGGGCACATGTGCTAGAGAGAGAGAGAGAGAACCCACACTCCCCTATGGGACGTGGTCACACCACAATCCCTTCTTCTCTGTTTCCCCATTCTGTTGGGATTTGGGGCATGCATGTACACGTGCCCAGTATATTTTTTAAGCCACCAGGGTTAGGATTTGAACTATAGTCAGCTGTGTGGGATCTAGCTCCCTAAACCATAAGTTACGGGTCAGCCCTCCCCTGACATTTTATTTAAAACCTCTTCAAATTTAGAGAAAACTTGATAGAAATGTTCAATGAATACACATACTCGATTCTGGGAGATACCCTGAACCTCTCGTTTTTGCTGCATGGTTTAGGCATTTAAAACCAATTTTAGAATGTTTGTTTAAGGAGACATTCCAGGATAGTAACGCTTAGATGGGTTTCCCTTCTTGGAAACAGTGGAGAATAGTAAAGATAAAGAACTCCCCTTCCTGGAGAAGATGTGCTTCCATCCTAGAATAAGCATAAGCTGTTTCTCTGTCTCTGGAAGGGAAGATAGGCAGGTCGCCAGCAGTTATAAACGAGTCTCCTCACTTCAGGGTCTCTCTCCTGCAACGCAGCGCACCGCGTATGCAGCTACCATCTGGCCCTCGCTGCATCTCCCGTGTGGATGGGGCTTGGGAACCAACACAAGATGTTGCTCTGGCTGCTGCTTTGCCATGAGTGATACACCACGTTTGTTTCTCACACAGAGGCATCAATTTCTTTTATGTGTGTGTGTGTGTGTGTGTGTGTGTGTGTGGTGTGTGGTGTGTGGTGTGTGGGGGGGCAAGCTAACCTGTTAGCTGTCGAGTAGAGTAAAAATCTGACTCCATAATTTCTGACCTGTATATCATTTTTGTCGCACGTGCCCTTTGCCTACTATTTTCTGTTGTACGCTATTACACACACACACACACACACACACACACACACAGAGGTACATGCTATCTTTATATTTTTTCCTGAAGTACTTGAAAGTAAATTTCTACAAAACCATTTTTTTTTAGAGAGAGATTTTTGCTATAGGGTTCATGCGCTCACCAGAGAGACAGAGAGGGACAGAAAGTGAGAAATCATCCCCTGGAGGGATGACCACGCCGCAATCCCTTCTCCTCCATTCTCCTCTCAGGATTTTGGGCACGCACACGCACATGCTGGCGTGAGTTTTAAGCGGCCGGGTCTGAGACTTGAACTGCAGTCAGCTATGTGGGAGTTTAGTGATGTAACCATTACATCACGTGCTGGTCCCTGCAAAACCATTTCACTGGCCATATATGCTGTTTTAATTCTCTATCATAGTTCAACCAGTCTGTACCATCGAACTCTGAGACTGTTTCCAACAGTTGGGAATTCCAAAAGTTTGGAAATATGTAACTCTAAGTAGCAATCTGACAAGCTTTCATAACTAAATCCTTTTTTTTTGCAGATGGCATAATGATTATGTCACTGGACTCCCACATAGTGGATCACGGTTTTTGAACCTGGTGGCTTAAAACTCATACTGGGCACATGTGCATGTGTACCCAAAATACTGAGAGGACACTGGAGGAGAAGGGATTATGGCATGGCCATCCCACTGGGAGAGTGATTTCTCACTTCCTGTCTCTCTGTCTCTCCAGTGAGCACACACGCTATAGCAAAAATCTTACAAAACAAAACAAAACAAAGATTAAATTCCAATTCCAAGAAGGGTAATTGTTGGGTGAAAGAACACGTATAGTTTTACGATTTCGTCATGTATTGCCAAGCTAACTTTCAGAATATCTAACAATCTATACTTTTTTTTTTTAAGAGGTTTTTGTTACAGGGCGTGTGCGCTCACCAGAAAGACAGAGACAGAGAGATAGCAAGCAACAAATCACCCCCAGCAGGGATGGTCATGTTGCAATCCCTTCTCCTCCATTCTTCTCTTGGGATCTTGGGCATGCACACACACGCACCCGGCATTGAGTTTAAGCCACCGGGTCCAGGACTTGAACTGCGGTCAACTACATGGGAGTCTAATGACATAGCCATTACGCCAACTGCTGGTCCCAACAATCTATACTTTCATCATCAGGAAAGTTTAAGAATATCCATGTCGGAGCCGGCAAGTAACATGGCAGACAAGGGCACTGGACTCCCACATGACCAACCACAGTTCAAGTCCTGGACTTGGTGGCTTGCTTTCTCATTTTCTCTTTCTCTCTCTCTCTCCTTCCTTCTCTCTCACTCTGTCCCTCGCTGGTCAAATTTTTAAAATAAAAAATAAAGATAGAGAAAAATAATTCTTTTCTTTTTTTTCTTTTTTTTTTTGGGAGAGGTTTTTGCTATAGGGCATGTGTGCTCGCCAGAAATAGAGAGAGAGAGAAAGATGGAAAGCGAGAAGTCACCCCCCAGGGGGGATGGCCACACCTCAATCCCTTCTCCTCCATTCTCCTCTCGGGATCTTGGGCACGCACGCATACACTCCTGGCGTTGAGTTTAAGCCACCGGGTCCAGGACTAGAACTGTGGTTGACTACATGAGAGTTCAGTGACAGCCATTACGCTAACTGCTGGTCCCGAGAAAAATAATTCTTAAAAAAGAATACCAATGTCAGGGGAACCAGCAGTTAGCATAATGGCTATGTCGCTGGATTCCCACATAGTCGACCACGGTTCGCGTCCCGGACCCGGTGGCTTAAAACTCACGCCGGGCACATGTGCGTGCACGTCCAAGATCCCAAGAGGAGAATGGAGGAGAAGGGATTGCGGCGTGACCATCCCCCCTGGGGGGTGATTTCTCGCTTTCTGTCTCTATGTCTCTCTCTGTC
>NW_006159920.1:2763380-2768060 GCF_000334495.1 Tupaia belangeri chinensis
CGGGGGGCGCCCCGCTTCCTATAACAAAAACATCTCAAAAAAAAAAAAAAAAAAAGAAAAAAAAAGCATATCAATGTCATGGGGCCGGCAGGTGGCGAGGTGGTTAAGGGCACTAGACTCCCACATGGCAGACCGTGGCTCAACTGCTTTCTCACTTTCTCTCTCTCTCTCTCACTCTGTCCCTCTCTGGTCAAAATAAATAAATAAAGTTAAATTAAAAAAATTTTTTGGAGACATTTTTGCTATAGGGTGCATGTGCTCGCCAGAAAGAGAGGTAGAAAGTGAGAAATCGCCCTCCAGGGGGTGGCCACACTGCATTCCCTTCTCCTCCATTCTCCTCTCGGGCACACACGCACACGTGCCCGGCGTGAGTTTAAACCACTGGATCTGGGACTTGAACTGCGGTTGACTATATAGGAGTCCAGCGACATAGCCATTACGCCAGCTGCTGGTTCCAATAAAAATTGTTCTTAAAGTATACCCATGTCATTATGACACTGCCAAGAACATTATTTTTATCTTTGACATTTTGAATAATCAGGAGAAAAAAAAAAGAGGACATCAGTCTCATTGTTTTAATCGGGGTTTGTTCATGTGATTGAACTTTGCTGGATGGTCCTAAACCTGCAGCCTGAAGATGCCCATAGGAAGTCATCGAATACTAACATGGCAATCTCACAACCTCTCAGGTGCATCCCTTCTCTCTCCATGCTTGTACAGATGTCAGTTTCCCCAAATTCAGATCCTCAGAAGAATCCGATGTACCCTTTTCACGTTCGGTCATGTTGCCAGCCCATGCAAAGGCTGGGAGTGGAAAGTGGAATTTAGAGCCTGAGCCCTATCATCCACCTCTCCTCCCCTCCAAGGCTTTGCATGACAGTGACAAGGTCACCAGTTCCCATCTGGCAACTTTGCTATGCACTAATTGGATGTCCAGTCTTCAAAACAAAGGACACTGACTCTAGTTGGAGAGAAAGGGCATTTATTGAAACGGCATTGAATAGTTCACAAAATTGATGGAAAGGCTGAAGAATGAGGTTTTGGAAAATGGGCAAGAGCCATGGGAAACTAGGCAGCCAGAAATAGAGACCAAATCAATACACAGAAGTTGGTTAGGCTCCAGCAGCTTCTTTCATGGGCACAGCCACCTCCGGACACTGGATACAGATCTTCCTGCTTCCTCTACCTCCCCTGGAAAGATTCTAAACTGTCCTCTGCTTCTGTGTAACTCCAGAGTCAAGGTCCTAAGAAGGAGCATCTGATCGGAAGTTTCCATGCCCAAATTATAGAATCATGAGACCTGGGAAAGAAACTATTTGCTCATGCTTGAACTTCTTTATTGGAACTCTCGCCAAGTAGAAAGTGTGTTTAATTACTGGTTGCCCCAAAATTAAAAACACCTATCACAGGGAATATTAGGAATAAACATATCTGGCCTCTGCCTATACACATGGAGGGAAAAAGGCTAATACGATAGTTTGGGATGTTCAGTGGGCCATGTCTTTACTTGGGATAAGACTGTGCACAGTCACACTGAATTAAATTGAAATGCAGTGCCTTGCAGTGCACATTCTTCCTCTTTTCTAGTTGCTCTGCTTGTGAATGGGAATGGGGAGGGGATAGAATTCTGATCAGCCCGCGCTATGGGCCTGGCAGCTCTCTTCAGTTTAGGAGCACAGGGAGTGACCTTGTTGTATTCTCCCACTTGGCCATCATCAGAGAACCTTCCAAGACTGTTTTCAGGTGCCTGACCAATCATGAAGGGAGCTGCCATTTGAGTTCCTATATGGCAACTTTCTATGAAGACAAAAAGGCAAGGAACAGGAGTACTCACCTCTAGTCCATAAATACCCATTATTCAGATAATGATAAACATTTCATGGCTGTAAGTAGTCAGGGAAATGAGGATCATACGGCACAAAGTATGGTTCCTGTTTGCCAACAGGGTTTCCCTTAAACAGAGAGGCTGATGACTTTAGGCCTTAACGTTTTTTATTTATTATACCCATCTGAACTATACGATAACTTCCTGGATGATAACTCTGCTGCAGACCATTCTAAGTCCTACTATCTGGAGTCCTCCTTACTTTTAATCTATTATATAATACATATACATTTAACATGTAGAGTATATCTAACAGATGAAGCATATGTAAGTTAAGAGCATAAAAATGAAATGAACATTTGTGAATCCATACCCAAGAACATTACCAAAAATGGTGAAGCCAGCTGTGCACTTTCCCTGGATGTCATATCCCTGCCTCTCCTTGTGTTTATCATTCCTTTTGTTAAGGCAATTATTTAACGAATATTCCTGTTTGTCTCCCCTTCATCATAAACTCCTCTCTCTCCACCAGAGGTATCCACTATCCTGACTTTTGTGATAATCACTTCTTTGATTTCTGTATAGTTTCACCACTTATGTATATATCCCTAAACAACATCATTTCATTTAGACTGATTTTGAACTTTAGATAAATGAATCATACGGTATATAATATAATCAGTGTGTCTTACTTTCTAAGTTTATTTCTTCTAGGAAGAGAGAGACAGACAGACATGCACTCTCAACAGGGTGATTCACACTCTGATTCACTCCTAGCCTCAGCTGGCTAGGATCATGGGCATGCAAATGCATACCCAGCATGTACATGGGTACCTCAGGGCACGAACCAAGGACCATCCCGTGTAGCCTCAGAGTCACGGAATGCTGCTGGGCCGCTGCAACTGGCTCGTATCTCACTTCTTTTGCTCGATATTATGTTTGTGAGATTCATCCATGTTGTTAGTGCTGCAGCTCATTCATTTACTTCAATGCAAAGTAGTTCATTATAGGACTATACCAAAATGTATTTATTTATTCTATTATAAGCAGGCACTGTGTTATAGTCAGCATGGGACTAACATAATAATGTCTCTTTCAATACCCTTGCGTATTCTTCCTAGGGGGATCTTCAAGGACATCTACCTGGCAGTGTAGCTACAACTTTACTAGACAATGCCAGACTGTTTTCCAGAGTACACCAACTCATCCCCAGAATTTCTGATGTATTACACATCCATCAACAACTAGTGTTAACAAACTTTTATTATAATGAATCGGGAAGATAGCTAATTGGTCTCTCGCAGAGGTTATAATTCTCGTTTTCCTAACGGAAATTCCCATTTTCCTAATAATGAGGCTGAGCATATTCGGGTATGGTCATTTATAGTTTGTTGGTTCGTTCTTTCATTCATTCTTTCTTTCTTTCTGTCTGTGTTTCTTCCTTTCTTTCTTTCCTTTTCTTACTTTCTTTGTAATTACAGAGGGTGTATGTACTCAGCAGAGAGAGGGAGAAGAAGAAAGCACCCAGTGTATGGCGATCAGTACTTTCATTGGAATGAATGAGAGAGACTAGGTCTTTTTTTTCTGGGACTGCTAGAGTAAGCAAAAGTAACATACTGGCTCACTGGCAGGATAACAGATGACTCCCAAAACTTTGAAGACGTGAGTTATTAGGCCTCAAGGACTGGAACCAAGAATCAGTGTCCTAAAGACACACGCTCCCCTCATGTCTGCTTGATTTCTTTCTATCAACCATCTCTCTCATGGAAGGGAAGATGGTCGCTAGGAGCCTCACAGTTACAGCCTTTCACCTTTAACAATCCCACAGAAGCGTGAACAATATAACCCAGCATCTGTGTAGCGATTTCACAGGACTCTGGTGAACTCAGCTTATGTCCTCAGAGTCCTAAATCTTTTTTTTTTTTTTTTTCTTTCTGAGAGTATTTTTTGCTATAGGGCATATGCCCTTGCTGGAGAGACAGAGAGACAGAAAGCGAGACATCACTCCCCTCCCCCCAGGGATGACAGCCACACTGCAATCCCTTCTATATTCTCCTCTCAGGATCTTAGGTACGCATGCACACACACCCATCATGAGTTTTTAAGCTGCCAGGTCTGGAATTTGAATCACGGTCGACTATATGGTCCAGCGACGTAGCCATTAGGCCATCTGCTGGTCCCAGAGTCCTAAATCTTGAAATAATTACTTTTGTTAGTCAAACCATAATTGGTCCATACTACATCATGTTGACAAGTGGTATGTCAGGCAATGACAGGGAAACACACAAACACTCAAACAAACTGCCACCAAAATAAAAACATCATTTTTCCTGTCTTATAAAACTAGTCTGATGGAGAAAAGAAGTCACATGAATAAATATAAAATGACTGTGGTATATGTTATGAGAAGTACATGATGGTGACTGTAGCCTGAAGAAGGATTAATTCCAGAAATCCAAGGAAATTTCCCTTGAGAAAGTGTGACATTTATATCAGGCGGAACTAGTAGGGATGGAGACTGCTGTAGGTAGAGGAAATGGCATGTGCAAAGTCCCTGCGGCAGGAAGCAGCACTGCTCACCGGAAGACCTAAGGTAAAGCCAACATGGCTAGAGAGAGCCTGGTGTGAAATGTGACTAAAGAGGAAGGTAGGGGCCAAACCATGTAGACCATATGAAATATTTTACACATTACTTTAAATGCCTCTAAAAGCCATTTAAATATCTTAAGTAGGTGGGTTTGGAAGAGAAAGTAAGATGAACAAAGCTGTATTTGGAAAATATCAAGATCACTCTATTATAGAGAACAGATTGGAGTTGTGCCTACATGACTGCAAGAAGATAGAGTTTTTAATTG
>NW_006159920.1:2768091-2769922 GCF_000334495.1 Tupaia belangeri chinensis
CCAAGAGAAAGATGGTTAGGCAATCCTGCCTCCTCCCATTTCCCAATTAGATTATATTGGAGAGGAAAAAGTCAGTGAAATAAAAGAAAAAAACTTTTTGCTGAATGACTGTTTTCCAGAATGGTTGGCTTCTTTTGCAAAACACATTTCTTTTCCATCTGATCACAGTTTACAACTTGGGCCCACCAACTTGGTCTTTAAAGACATCAGGAAGAGCCGGCTTCAGGGCATGGTGGTTAAGGCGGCTAGATTCCACATAGCCAGCTGTGAAGTTTGAGTTCCTGACCCAGCTGTTTGAGAAACACACTGGGCACCTGGGTCTGCATACCCAAAATTCTGAAAGGAGGGAGAGATGGAGAAGGGATCCAGCATGACCATGCCCCCACTGGGGGCGTTTTCTCTTCTCCATGTCTCTCTCTCTCTGGCAAGGGTACACACCCTCTACCAAAAGAAACAAAAGTCAAGAAAGTAAGACAATAATTTTTAAAAATTTTGACCAGAGAGAGAGAGATAAAGAAAGAAAGCAAGCCACCAGGTCTGGGACTTGAACAATGGTTGGCCATGTGGGAGTCCACTATCAAAACCACCATGCCACCTGTGGCTCCCACAAATAAGGATTTCGAACTCAGCATGTAAAAAACAAAACTCCTGACTTCTAACTTCAAAATCACTTCTTTCAACTGAGATCTTTCAAGTGAACAGTTCCTCTTTTCCCTCAAACTCTTACATTTAATATATCCACAAATCTTATGAGTTCTACTTCTGAAATATGTCCAGAATTCAATTTAGTTTCCAACATCTCAGTAGCTACTACTCTGGCCCAAACCACTATCACTGGCCTGAATTACTGGAATAATCCTGTACCACTTTTCACCAATTAATATGCATTTGTCTTCATGTCGCTCCCTCTACACATCTCTGGAAGGCCAAGACCTTGTCCTTCGTTGAGTAATTGCTTGTTGAATGAATCCAAGAGTATTTTAATACCACCGCAGGGACAGTAACTCATTTAAGGAGATGTCTGTGTGGAAATCAAAGGCAGGAGACGTTTACAAATGCAGAAACCCCCAGAACAAAGCAATGAATGGAAAGTGGGGTCAGCGGGTTGAGGCAGTTCCCCTCAGCTGAGGTTCCCCACCTTCTATTTTCGGCCACTGCGGGATAAATCTCGCCCTCACCCCGCACCGACTCTCGGCCGACCGCCTCCTCGTCCAGCCCTCGCGACCGGGGAGCCCACGCAGCTTGGAGACGCGAGCTGCACTGGAGCACCCTCGCGGGCGTCAGGGACGACGCTGCGTCCGACCCACGCCGGCTCCTGCCGGGTACTAGCCGAGAACCCGGGAGCGAAGCCTCCAGCGCGGCCACCGCCCAGGGAGGGACCCTGCGGGCCTGGGGTTGACGGGAAGCGAGGTCGGCATCAATCGCCCTGATTCAAAATGGCAGGAAGCTCGGGCGAGGGTGTGTAGGGGTGAGGAGAGGGCCACCGAGACACGCCACGACGACGAAAGCGTGATCGTTTGTGTCCAGCATGGAGGCGTGATTGTGGGGGCGCGAAGAGCCAGGGCCTCCGAAGTATCCAGCCGGCAGAAACCGTGGGATTAGCGAGGGAGGCCAAGGCCACATTGACCTAACCCAAGATGGCGCGAGAGGTTGTTCCCGGGCGCGCCCGGAGGCGGGGATTGCGCTGATCCCAGACGGCAGCGCAGACTGAGGCTCCCCGAGGGGGAGCGCCCGGAGCGTCTTGCCCTCACCCAAGATGGCGGCCGCCGTGGGCGCTGTCTCCGGCTCCGCCCCCGGCCCCGGCCCCGCCCCTCCCTAGTCCCTCCTCCGC
>NW_006159920.1:2770276-2772952 GCF_000334495.1 Tupaia belangeri chinensis
GAGGGCCTGGGCGGACGGGTGGGCTGGCCACAGGTGCAGGCTGGGGGCTGCGTGCTGGCCGTCCTGCACCCGGGCAACCGGGGCGGCCAGTCCGGCGCGGAACGGTCGAGCAGCCCGGGGTGGAGGGAGCTGTGGCCGCACCGTGACCATTCATTCCGGCGGCTGTTTTCAAAATCCAGGCTGCGCGTGAGACTGAAAGGAAATGGAAAGCTTTGGAAGTTTTTGACCAGTGACAAGAGCAGAACTGTGCTTTAGATGAGTGTAGACTTTTTAGGGTGGATCGGGGCCGGGGTGTGGAAGAAACTGGGGGTGGAGGAGATGGTGACTGAGGAAGGGGAAGTAGGGACCTGGGAACAGGTTTTACCCTTCTCACGTCTCCGTCATTTCAGTCCATCCCTTACCACCGGCTTCTCAGTTCTGTAGAGTTCTGACAGGAGCCATGAGACTTGGGGTAAATCGCGTTGTGGCTCTCTTCATCTCTAAAAGTAGAGTTGGGCTAGGTGGTCTTCAGGTTTCCGCAGCTCTTACAGTTCTATGGTCCTGTGGTTTGGGCGAGGAGGATCACGGGATCAGACTATGTTACGTATTTTTTGAATCGTATTCATTTGTAAAAGAAAATTTTTTCATAGCATTTTTATTACGAAAATTTTCAAACATGCCGAAAAGTTGAAAGAACAATAAATAATAGTATACATTAGATTTAATTTCTTTGTTAAAATAAGTACTACCTTTGGCAGAGTTCAAAATGAAAAACATACACAAGCGCATTCAGGGAAAACTCTTTGCTCCCCCTTCCCCTCCACCCAGATGGAGACAGCTAATTTTGTGTCCTGAAGATGCTGGTACTAGCAAGTGGATATATACATCCCCATTTACACAGACTTTTTGAAACACAAGTGCTAATATATTTTTACAGTTTAGCACCTTGCTTTTTTACACACACACAAATACATCCCAGGAGGAGCTTCAGTTTATTGCTAGTATTTAAAATGGTAGGTGTTGAAAGCTAGGCTCAAAAAGGTTGTGACTTCCTTGAAATCACAGAACTTAAGTAGCAGTTCTGGATCTCTGGATCCATACTCATAAGAGAAATGAAAAATACATAGGTTTTTTTTTTTTAGAGGTTTTTGCCTTAGGGTGCATGCATTCACCAGAAAGAAATGGAGACAGTGAGAGAGAAAGTAAGAAATTCCTTTCCGGGGAGGCCAGCAGTTAGCGTAATGGCTGTGTCGCTGGACTCCCACGTAGTCAACCGTAGTTCGAGTCCTGGACCCGGTGGGTTAAACTCACGCTGGGCTCGTGTGCGTGCGTGCCCAAGATCCCGAGAGGAGAATGGAGGAGAAGGGATTGCGGTGTGGCCATCCCCTCTGGGGGGTGATTTCTCGCTTTCTGTCTCTCAGTCTCTGTCTGTCTGGCGAGTGCACACACCCTATAGCAAAAACCTCTCTAAAAACAAACAATAAAAGAAAGCCCAAATGGCCACACCACTATCCCTTCTCCTTGCGGAATCTTGGGCACGCATGCACCTACGCCCGCATGATTTTCCAAGTCCCTGGGTCAAAGACTAGAACCATGCCCACCTTGTGGGAATTCCACAACGTCACCACTACGCCATCTTTGGGCTCCCCGTAGATTGATTTTTATTTATTTTTACTTTGTTACGGGGCGTGTGTGCTCAATGGAGAAAGAAAGAAAGGGAAAGTGAGGAAATACCCCCCCGGGAGGATGGCCATGCTGCGTCCCTTGCCCTCCGTTCTCTCAGGATTTGGGGCACGTCATGCACACACATGCCTGGTGTGTCTGTCAGGCTCCTGGGTCTAGAACTCAAACTGTGCAGTTGTCCATGTGGGATCCAGCTTCCTTAACTACTAGGTCAGGAGACCCATAGATTATTATTTTTTTTAGAGGTTTTTGCCATAGGGTGTGGGCACTTGCCAGAGAGAGAAACAGAAACATTGAGAGGGAAAGTGAGAAATTATCTCCCACCGGGGAGGCCCATGCTGCAGTCTCTTCTCTATTCTCCTCCTGTGTCTTGGGCACGCTCAGACATACATGCCTGGTGTGATTTTGAAGCCACCAGGTGAGGGACCCAATGTCAGAGTCCAATGATAGAACTGCTATGCCATCTGCTGGCCCCCATAGATTGATTTTCTTTTAAATAAATTAACTTCATTTATTTATTTACTTATTTTAATTTGACCAGAGAGGGACAGAGCGAGAGCAAGAGCAAGAGAGAGAGAAAGTGAGAAAGCAAGCTGCTAGGTCCGGTACTCGAACCATGCGACCGGCCATGTGGGAGTCCAGCGCCCTTAATCACCGCACCACCTGCCGGCCCCCATGATTTTTAAATAAATTATTTTTTAAGAATTCAGGAATGGGGACCAGCAGTTGGCATAACGGCTATGTTGCTGGACTTCATGTAGTTGACTGTGGTTTAAGTCCCAGACCCAGTGGCTTAAACTCATGCCGGGTGTGTGTATGTGCCCAAGATCCCGAGAGGAGAATGGATGAGAGGGGATTGCAGTGTGGCCATCCCCCGAGGGGTGATTTCTCGCTTTCTGTCTCTCTGTCTCTCTCTGTCTTTCTGCCAAGCGCATGCACCGTATAGCAAAAACCTCTCAAAAAAAAAAAAAAAAAGACTTTAGGAATGTGGATGTGTTACTATATTGACTTCTT
>NW_006159920.1:2773701-2828663 GCF_000334495.1 Tupaia belangeri chinensis
CTGGCCGTCCTGCCCCCGGGCAACCGGGGCGGCCAGTCCGGCGCGGAACGGTCGAGCAGCCCGGGGTGGAGGGAGCTGTGGCCGCACCGTGACCATTCATTCCGGCGGCTGTTTTCAAAATCCAGGCTGCGCGTGAGACTGAAAGGAAATGGAAAGCTTTGGAAGTTTTTGACCAGTGACAAGAGCAGAACTGTGCTTTAGATGAGTGTAGACTTTTTAGGGTGGATCGGGGCCGGGGTGTGGAAGAAACTGGGGGTGGAGGAGATGGTGACTGAGGAAGGGGAAGTAGGGACCTGGGAACAGGTTTTACCCTTCTCACGTCTCCGTCATTTCAGTCCATCCCTTACCACCGGCTTCTCAGTTCTGTAGAGTTCTGACAGGAGCCATGAGACTTGGGGTAAATCGCGTTGTGGCTCTCTTCATCTCTAAAAGTAGAGTTGGGCTAGGTGGTCTTCAGGTTTCCGCAGCTCTTACAGTTCTATGGTCCTGTGGTTTGGGCGAGGAGGATCACGGGATCAGACTATGTTACGTATTTTTTGAATCGTATTCATTTGTAAAAGAAAATTTTTTCATAGCATTTTTATTACGAAAATTTTCAAACATGCCGAAAAGTTGAAAGAACAATAAATAATAGTATACATTAGATTTAATTTCTTTGTTAAAATAAGTACTACCTTTGGCAGAGTTCAAAATGAAAAACATACACAAGCGCATTCAGGGAAAACTCTTTGCTCCCCCTTCCCCTCCACCCAGATGGAGACAGCTAATTTTGTGTCCTGAAGATGCTGGTACTAGCAAGTGGATATATACATCCCCATTTACACAGACTTTTTGAAACACAAGTGCTAATATATTTTTACAGTTTAGCACCTTGCTTTTTTACACACACACAAATACATCCCAGGAGGAGCTTCAGTTTATTGCTAGTATTTAAAATGGTAGGTGTTGAAAGCTAGGCTCAAAAAGGTTGTGACTTCCTTGAAATCACAGAACTTAAGTAGCAGTTCTGGATCTCTGGATCCATACTCATAAGAGAAATGAAAAATACATAGGGTTTTTTTTTTAGAGGTTTTTGGAGGTTTTTGCCTTAGGGTGCATGCATTCACCAGAAAGAAATGGAGACAGTGAGAGAGAAAGTAAGAAATTCCTTTCCGGGGAGGCCAGCAGTTAGCGTAATGGCTGTGTCGCTGGACTCCCACGTAGTCAACCGTAGTTCGAGTCCTGGACCCGGTGGGTTAAACTCACGCTGGGCTCGTGTGCGTGCGTGCCCAAGATCCCGAGAGGAGAATGGAGGAGAAGGGATTGCGGTGTGGCCATCCCCTCTGGGGGGTGATTTCTCGCTTTCTGTCTCTCAGTCTCTGTCTGTCTGGCGAGTGCACACACCCTATAGCAAAAACCTCTCTAAAAACAAACAATAAAAGAAAGCCCAAATGGCCACACCACTATCCCTTCTCCTTGCGGAATCTTGGGCACGCATGCACCTACGCCCGCATGATTTTCCAAGTCCCTGGGTCAAAGACTAGAACCATGCCCACCTTGTGGGAATTCCACAACGTCACCACTACGCCATCTTTGGGCTCCCCGTAGATTGATTTTTATTTATTTTTACTTTGTTACGGGGCGTGTGTGCTCAATGGAGAAAGAAAGAAAGGGAAAGTGAGGAAATACCCCCCCGGGAGGATGGCCATGCTGCGTCCCTTGCCCTCCGTTCTCTCAGGATTTGGGGCACGTCATGCACACACATGCCTGGTGTGTCTGTCAGGCTCCTGGGTCTAGAACTCAAACTGTGCAGTTGTCCATGTGGGATCCAGCTTCCTTAACTACTAGGTCAGGAGACCCATAGATTATTATTTTTTTTAGAGGTTTTTGCCATAGGGTGTGGGCACTTGCCAGAGAGAGAAACAGAAACATTGAGAGGGAAAGTGAGAAATTATCTCCCACCGGGGAGGCCCATGCTGCAGTCTCTTCTCTATTCTCCTCCTGTGTCTTGGGCACGCTCAGACATACATGCCTGGTGTGATTTTGAAGCCACCAGGTGAGGGACCCAATGTCAGAGTCCAATGATAGAACTGCTATGCCATCTGCTGGCCCCCATAGATTGATTTTCTTTTAAATAAATTAACTTCATTTATTTATTTACTTATTTTAATTTGACCAGAGAGGGACAGAGCGAGAGCAAGAGCAAGAGAGAGAGAAAGTGAGAAAGCAAGCTGCTAGGTCCGGTACTCGAACCATGCGACCGGCCATGTGGGAGTCCAGCGCCCTTAATCACCGCACCACCTGCCGGCCCCCATGATTTTTAAATAAATTATTTTTTAAGAATTCAGGAATGGGGACCAGCAGTTGGCATAACGGCTATGTTGCTGGACTTCATGTAGTTGACTGTGGTTTAAGTCCCAGACCCAGTGGCTTAAACTCATCCCGGGTGTGTGTATGTGCCCAAGATCCCGAGAGGAGAATGGATGAGAGGGGATTGCAGTGTGGCCATCCCCCGAGGGGTGATTTCTCGCTTTCTGTCTCTCTGTCTCTCTCTGTCTTTCTGCCAAGCGCATGCACCGTATAGCAAAAACCTCTCAAAAAAAAAAAAAAAAAGAATTTAGGAATGTGTATGTGTTAATATATTGAATTCTTGTCTTAGCAAGGATATTAATGAGCATTGGACTAGAAAGGGATTTTAAGCTACACTAGGCTTTGAAAAACAAAAGAAATCTTTACTCCTGGGATAAACATAGAGAATGGGTGGAGGGTAGGAATTGCTGTCTTAAACCAAGAAGAGAATTTGTGATCACGGGAGTAAAGTCAACTTCTATCAGGCCGGCCGGTGGTTAAAGGCACTGGACTCCCACATGGCCAACCACAGTTCAAGCCCCGGACCTGGTGGCTTGCTTTCTCACTTTCCCTCTCCCTGTCTCTGATCAAACTATAATCCTTTAAAAAAAAAAAAAGTGAGCTTTTATCTAGACTGCTGATGCCTGACCAGTTGTATCATCAAGGAATTCACTTCTTCCACAAACTCTTATCTGATATCCTTGGGTGATTATTTCTAGAAATAGCATAGATCATGTACCCTGTTGTCTAAAGGAAGTTGTACATTTAAATAACGATTACTGCCTTTTAGGAGACAGCTTCGTAATAAGAATTCATTGGTTTCACCATGAAATTTAACAAATAAAAAATTACAAGGCCTGGAATTTATTTTTATAAAGGATAGTGGGACAGAAATACAGCATTCACACTTCGTGTCTGTGTGCTTCCCTGCTTTGTGTTTCATATTGATCGGAGTTGTTTTTGCGAAACTCAACTAAAAAACTGTTTTGTTTTTTCAATAGAATCTCATTATGTTGCAATACGCTTGCCTCAGATTTCCAATTGGGATTAGGCTTTTAGGATGGGCCAAGAATCAAACCTAGGCCTCCCATGTGGCTTCAGCCTGCCAGGTGCAGCATCTAACAGAGTGTACTACTGCAGCTGGACTGAGAAACTTTTTTTTTTTTTAATTTGAGTTTACTTATTTATTTCTTCCACAAGTGAGAGGGACAGAGAGAATACTCAGTAGGGTCTTAACATGGTCTATACCCCCAGCCTCACCTAGCCCGGATCATGAGCACGTAGGTGCCTGGCATTCTCAGGGAGGTCTCGAGACATACCTGGAACCTGCTCATGATGGCCCTGTTGCACACTGTCCAGTCCCTAAAATACTTAACACACACACACAACCATTTATTCTTGCTTCATTGTAAAGGCTAGATTTCAAAGTATGGGTATGACCTAGTAAAGCATTTATAAAAATAATTTAAAATATCTTTTCCCCACCTGATTATCTATTAAAGACCCTTACTATCACAGTGCATTTAGAATTTTCCTTCAACCGAATTGTTCTCCTGTCTCAGACTTCCTGGCACCTTATTTAGCTGCACAAGACCATTTTAGCTTATTCCCTTCATTTTGGGCTTGTTCTCAGCACGCTGGGTTGCCCGCAAATTGGAGCTCCCAGTGGGTGCGGTGCCACTGTCCTTTTGCCATGTGCTCTTGGTGTGGTGGTGTGGTGCAGCATTTCTGGTCTTCACAGCTGGGCATTTGAGAGCTCTAGTTGAGAAATCCTGAGTACTGATTCTTTGTGGTCACCTTTAGCGATCTGTCTTAGGTCTACATTTTTTCTGTTACCTTAACTCCTATTTACTTTTTATTTTCTTTTTCCTGATTGCTCTTTTCTCTTTTACTAGGTGGCTGGTTATAGCAGTTGGACTAGTGAGAGCCTACCTGGCCAAGGGTAGCTACCATAGCCTTTATTATTCCATTGAAAAGCCTTTGAAATTCTTCCAGACTGGAGCCTTATTGGAGGTAGGTCTTCAGCTTTGTTGTTGTTACTGAATTCAATTGTTATGAAGTATAAAAGATGCTACTAAATTATACTGAAGTCGTCGCAGCTCTGTTGGGTTTGATTTAAATTGTAGAATTTGCCTCCTAGCACACAATCATGTTGAATCCTAGACTATCTTTTTGACATTTGAGATAAAGTCAAATCTTATTTAACTTGTATTATTTGGAATGTCTGTTCCATTCTACTTTTTCTGGGAAAACCAAATGGAACAAAACTATTTTAGGATTAAAAAACATTCTAGGACTCTCCTAGGGAAATGGTGTCAAGCTCAGATACTTTCAGGGATCATATAATGCAAATAGTGATGTGGCGAGTGTAGGGTATTAGAAGTGATAGATATAAAAGATTGTAGAACCTGTCTAAAGGCATCCAAATTAAAAAAAAACCATTAATTAACAGAATCTTAGTGATTTCCCTGTTTTAATGGCAAGGTATATCTAGTCCTCTCTCTTGCAGTAAGTATAGGTTAAGACTTTGGAGTTATAAATGTTGGAAACCCAGTTCAAACTACTTTAAACAGAAGAGGAATTTACTGATTTCTATAACTGATAAACATACAAGGTTAACTTATAAGATCAAAAGAAACAGCTCAAGGACGACAGCCAAGGATGGGACATGGTCAGACCCTCTGTCTCTCACCTCTGCCTGTTTGTCTTTGAATGTTGGCCTTAGGCTGTCGTGCTGCATATAGCCATTTCTACTTGGTGGGAAACGGAGAGGAAGTTCAGTTCTCTCAGTATCTGTGCCACACACAGTTCTAGGGAAGGATTCTCATGGTCTACCTAAGACAACTTAGACTAGGGCCAGCAGGTGGTGCGCTGGTTAAGGCACTGGATTCTCAGATGGTTGACCGAGGTTGGAGTCCCAGACTCAGTGGCTTGAAAATCACGCCGTGCACATGTGTGTGCATGCCCAAAATCTCTTTTTTTGGAGAGAGATTTTCGCTATAGGGTGCATGCGCTCGCCAGATAGAAAGAGAGAGACATGGAGACAAGAAAGCGAGAAATCACCTCCCAGGGGGGATGGTCATGCCGCAATCCCTTCTCCTCCATTCTCCTCTCAGGATCTTGGGCACGCACGCACACACGCCCAGCGTGAGATTTAAGCCACCAGGTATGGGACGCGAACCGCGGTCAACTACGTGGGAGTCCAGCGACCCAGCCATTATGCTAACTGCTAGTTCCCTATGCCCAAAATCTCAAGAGTAAAATGGAGAAGGAATTGCAGCATGGCCATCGCCCATGGTGGTGGAGGGATTTCTCACTTTCTCTGTCTCTTTCCTGTGAGTGCATATGCCCTATGGTAAAAACCTTAAGGAAAAAGAAAAAAAAAAAAAAAAAACCAACTTGGACTCTTGCTAGTGATGTGAGACAGTTGATTAGCCAGGGTCGGACACATGCCCATCCTTCTGGGCAATGGATTCTAGACTTTGTTCATCGAAAACAGCAGTGGGGATAGTCTTGGGCACATAAAATCAGTAACTGCCATTGTTTTTGCCACAGTTCCTAATGGCAAAAAAACCATGCTGCAGGGAAGATCTAGAATTCAGTTCCACTTCACTTAGCCTCCGGCTCAAGTCCATCATGTCACTTTATGCCTCCGTGGCAAGTTTTAAAACCAGAACTGCAGAATGAAATTTAGGAAAAAACCACTTACCTCTGTGAAAGAAGATGTGATACCTCCACCTCTCACCCTCACTTTTTTTGTTGTTGTTTTTTTTTTGGAGAGATTTTCACTGTAAGGCGCGTGTGCTCGCCAGACAGACAGAGAGAGACATAGAGACAGAAAGTGAGAAATCACCCCCCAGGGGGAATGGTCACGCCGCAATCCCTTCTCCTCCATTCTCCTCTCGGGATCTTGGGCACGCATGCACACACGCCCGGTGTGAGTTTTAAGCCACCGGGTCCGGGACACGAACCGCGGTCGACTACGTGGGAGTCCAGCGACATAGCCATTACGCTAACTGCTGGTTCCTTCACCCTCAGTTTTGAAAGCAGAAAGTTGTAGTTTTTGCTTTCCTTTTTTTCTCTAAGAAAGCAAAGGGATTTCAGTACAGTTCATACTGTAACTGTTCATATTTTAAGTAGGTTATATGAAGAGATAAGCTTTCATTAGGGAATATTAAGGAAGTCTGAGTACCCTAATCTAACTTGGCTGGTTTTACCAGCTTACTCTGAATTTGGGCAAGTCTTTTTATCTTTTATCCACCTGATACTCTCAGTTGTAAAATAATTAAGTTAAAGTAGATTTCTAAAATCCCTTCCTGCCCTATCAGTTTGAGTCTCAGGAAATTTGTGCAAATTTTACAGTCAGCCAGTCAGCCGTATTTTTTAACTTAGGGCTTGACGTTTTGGAGGGAGGCAGCAGTACCTAAGCCACACTTGTCTCTCAGCATGGGCCAGCAGTTCCTTCCAACTACAGAGGAGCAAATTTGGAGTTAAGACCATCAGAAACTGCCCCAGTGCTTGAGAGAGGAGGAAGTTGTGCCCCTCTGGAATACTTTAATAATTTAAAGAGGATTCTATCTTTTTAAAACTGTGTATATTGGAAGTATAATCTAAAATTTTTAAGTATATCGTAGGGAAGGTAAGGGCATTAAACTGTGCAATACAAAATCCACTTGAGAACCAATCTTAGACTTTGAAGGATTAGTCCATTTAGCCCCATGGGATTTTTTAATAGGGATTTAAGAAAATGTTTGGGATTTTTTGGTTTTTATCTCCCTTAACCCAACTAAGAACCAATTAGATGACAAATCCTAGACTTGATTTTGGAAAAAGGACTATGCATAAGGAAGTGAAGGGAATTACATTGCAGGGTTCAGTGGTGACAGGAACCCCGCAGCCTCTGAGGGAACAAGCACTCTAAAGCTGCGTCTCCTCTGCAGTCGGCTACTGAGGGCTTCCTTGCCTACCCAACCTACATTGTGCAGTTAGATGTGCACACTGTTTAATTACACGTAAGCTATCCTTGTGGAAATTACCCGTGCTTGACAGTGTATTCTGTTTACAAAAGGAGAACGCAAACCCAGGGAGGTCAGCTGCTCGCTTAGAGCTGTGTGTGCTGAGTGTTACTCTTCAGCAGAGTCTGTGGGAGTTTGCTTCAAAAGGAAAAAGAAGTTACTTGTTCTCAAGGAACTTCAAATCTTCTTAAGACAAATACAAACATCTACCAAGCAAGCACAGATGAGCATGTAGTGGTGTGATACAAAAAGAAGCTTGCTTTCTGAGGAAATTAAATGGTTTCTTGCAAAATGGATACAAAGATACACCGATTTGGTGATACTTTCTAAAGAACTTTTTAATAAAGTGGATACGAATCCTAATTTTTTCTGTTTATCCATCCAAAAATATGTTGGGTTTGTTTTCGTTTTTGTTTTTAACTTTTATTTCTTTTTTGGGGGGTAGGGGGATGGCTATTGGGCCCATGCACTCACTGTGGGGAGAGAGAAAGAGAAACTGAGAAAACACCCTCAGGGGAGATGGCCACAACACAGTCCTTTCTCCATTTTCCTCTTGGAATTTTGGACACACATGCACATGCTCCTGGTGTGTTTTTCAAGCTGCCAAGTCCAAGACTTGAACTACATAGTCAGCCATGTTGAATCCACTACCGTAACCACCACGCCACTGGCTGGTCCCATCTTGAGTATTTTTCACAGATAATTTTCCAAATTGTTCATAATTTTCCAAATTGTTCCATAGCTAATCATTTAAATAAGGATATATCTGGATAATGGGTGCTTGCAGGCTGATCTCTTGCTAATAAGGAGCCTTATATCTCACTGGGTAGATGATTATACTAGGATCATTGGGTGGAGATAACAGAAACCTCATTAACTAACTTAAATAGCAAGAGGGGTTCATTATGAGGATCGAGGGTATTCCATGGAATCCCAGAACCGATACGCAGCTAGATTTAGGAATGGCCTGGAATTGGGGATTAGAACACCGTAGAGAACCCAGGGAGTATTTCTCTGCTGTTCACTCTCTGTCTCTGATTCCTTCTGCTTTTCTTACAGACTGGTTTTCTCAGTTGCTTAGTCTTCACGGCTAATGGAAATAGCTAGCTACTCTAAGGCTGTTGCTCTGGCAGTCCAAGGACCAGCAAATTGGAAACAGAATCTTACTCCCAATTCTGTGTTCCCAGTAAAGGGCCTGATTGGTCCACTTTAATCAGATGTTTATTCCTGGACCAATCATCTGTAGCTAAGACCAATCACGTAGCTCAGAAGGAGAAAAGGGGCAATTTCTAGTAACAAGGGTACTAGGTAGAAAGCCCAAGAAGTCGTTACAAAAGTACTCACGAGATACACAGTACAACATTATTATGTATGAGATTTAAAAATCGACAGAAAGTAAAGTACTGGTCATCAGTGTTGCGGGCTACGAGATGCGTGTATGGATAATGTGTTGAGTCTTGAGAAATCCTGGGACCTAATTAACATAGGTAGCAAACATATATTTTTAAAATGCTGTTCATGGATAAATGAAATATACACCCAGATTATAAAAATAAATGAATTATTGATATCATACCTTGGTAAATCTGGTTTCATGATAAGCCTTGAAAACATGCTGTGGGAAAGACAGTAGACACAAAGAATCACAAATCGTGTGATTCCATTGTTATGATTTGTCCAGAACAGAGGAATCCATAGAGATAAGAAGTAGATTATTGGCGACCAGGGCATGTGGGGAAGAGGGAATGGGGAGTAACTGCTGATGGGCACATAATTGCTTTTTAAGGTGATGAAATGTTCTTGAAATAGGTCATGGTGACGATTACACAACCTCGTGAGCATACTAAAAAACACTGAATTATACACTGTAAAGGGTGAACTTTGTGGTATGTGGATTATCTCAAGCTTTTGGATTTTTTACTTTTTTAAGTTCTTCCATGAGAGAGAGAAAAAGGGTGGGGGAGAGCCAGGCACCCCCAGCCGGGTCATCGTGCCATGATCCTCCTTCACCCTCAGCCAGCCAAGGTCAAGGCGCACACACACGCCCAGCATACACAGGAGCCCAGGACCGTCCGTGTGGCTTCAGCGTTTCAGAGCGTTGTGTTGTCACTGCTGCACCACCACGGCTGGCCCTAAATCTCAGGGTTTTTAAAATGCTGTTTATCTGCTATGAGTTGTAGGTACATTTTCTTTTTACTTCATTCTTTTTTCTTTCTTTCTTTCTTTCTTTTTTTGATCCATGATGTTCATTGATAAGGCAGACCATCTTTCCAGCTTTGTTGAGTAGGGTTGAAAGTTAAACATTAGTTGGTGGATGCTAGATTATGGCAGTTTAAAGTTGTGAGAGAATTTGGTTTCTAGATAGCTTTGGTTAATGTAACACTGTAATAATAGCAAAGATCTTGCAAACACTCTTGATTAGCTGTGTCTCTGTTGTGGACAGTGCAATTCAAATGGGCTAAGGATTGCCCCGCAAAGACATTGACCTGTGAGACTGGTTGAGACCGTCTTCAGTGTAGGCCTGTTGCTATATACGTCACTTTCCTACCACTGTCCATCTAGAAATGTTTAGTGGACCATAGGAACTCCCTTTCTATTCTCTTTTAGATCCTTCTGGTACTTAGAACCCTCTTATCTCATCTATAAAAGGGCAAAGAACAATCCAGTCTTATTTTTTTCATTTCCTAGCGTGACCTAGGGCCAGAACTGGTTCTAGAAAAGCAGTGAGGGAGAAAAGGCAGTGCTTGTTACGTCCCTGACCCCACCACCACCTCCTCAGCTGACCTCTGTGTTCTGGGCTGATGCTTCATGCCTCACCTCACAGTGCTCTTCAGATCCTTTCGTGAAATAGTCAGGAAACTGATTTGGAATATTTCTCTAAAGTATAGAAAATATTTTAAACAATTATTTAATTTTATTATCATCATTATTTTTCTTTAATTTGCTACAGAGCTCACACTCTTACCAGAGAGATACAGAGAGAGAGAGAGAGAAAGTGAGAAAGCCAGCTTCCAGGTCCAGATTCAAACCATGATCAGCCATATGGGAGTGCAGTACCTTAACTACCATGCCACCTGCTGACCCCATTATAGAGAATCTTAAGAATGCGTAGTGTTCTTAAGAAGAGGGCTTCTGTGTTGTCTCCCTGCTAGTTTTTCTATCCTTAGAGCTCAACTATGGATGATTTTAAATATATACTTTTAGGGACCAGCAGTTAGCGTAATGGCTATGTTGCTGGACTCCCACGTCGTCGATCGTGGTTCGAGTCCTGGACCCGGTGGCTTAAACTCACGCCAGGCGCGGGCGCGTGCGTACCCAAGATCCCGAGAGGAGAATGGAGGAGAAGGGATTGCGGCATGGCCATCCCCTCTTGGAGGGGATTTCTCGCTTTCTATCTCTGTCTCTCTGTCTGGTGAGCGCATGCGCCCTGTAGCAAAAACCTCTCCAAATATATATATATATTCTATATATATATATTCTATATATATATATACTTAAAAAAATTAAACTAATGACAGTGTGTGTGCACACATGAGAGAGAGAGAGAAAAATAGAAGCATGCTCTACAGGGTCTAACCATCTCACGATCCCTCTCCTGTAGTCCATCAACCTATCAGGTCCTGGACACTTGTGCTCGTGTGCCCCCGGTGTGTTCTAGGCTCCTCCATGGAGATAACAGGTGGCGAGGCCCTGTGGTGCTATTAGCAGAGCACTGGCTTAGGCACACTGTAGGTTACGTTTACTTTCATTCATTGGTCTAGGGCCAAAGCCGTCATCTGTAACGTACTTCCTCCTTGTGGAAACATGTTTTAAGGTACAAGTTCCAAACTTGTGAAGCACACACTGTGTGCGCATGTTAGACACTATATTCTGAAGACTCATTTTGATAAACAGACCTCTAAAAGGTACTTGGGAAAAGCTGGGAGGGCAAGTCATAGTAAGAGATCACTAACACAATAGAAATGGTAACAAACTCCAGAGAAACCAGCTTCCACAGCAATGTGAAAAACCAGAGAAGTAGAACTTGGGTGTAATCAGTAAGTGTCACAAGCTTAGAAGGGAAGAGGGAGCCTATAGGACACAGGAGCCCACCCACAGAGGCCTCCTTGCGTGACAGCTCAAGCACATAGAGGCAGATTGATCTGGTATTCAAAGCTGTGAGACAGCTAAGGACTGTGGAAAGGAATGTGCTGAAATTTCAAAAGGAACAGGAACTATAAATATCGGTGGTGGCAGTAGAGGGCAGGAAAGAGACCACAGTGCAGAGAAATGGGTGATACCAAAGAGTCAAGAAAGGCAGGAATTTCCAGTCAGAGCATCAGATAAAATAGATCACAGAACAGAAGCTACTGGGGAGTTTCCAGCTTATCTGAAACGTACAGAGAACATTACAAAATACGGAGTGCCGTGCACATCAGGGACATTACGTGGTGGTGATAGATTAGATAGTAGTGCGTGATTATCTGAAGAACAGAAAAACTAAATATATGGAAAAGTAGTGAAACTTACAGACTTACATAGTAATGCAATAGCACCAGTGTGTCTAGAGAACAGATTGAGGGTATGCAAGCTTTCAGAAAAGGGGAGCCAGATGGTGGCCCAGCAATAAAACCCAACGCTCTGTGAGGCTCACCCACACGACAGGGTTCCAGATTGTGTCTGGGTTCCTCCCTATGGAAAGGGTATAGAAGGGTGTACATCAAACCGTTAACTAGTGCTTGCCTGTGTGGAGGGGAATGGTATTATGAGGGGGAGAGCAGGAGAATAAAAGGAGATTGCTGGGACCAGCAGTTAGTGTAATGGCTATGTTGCTGGACTCCCATGTAGTAGACCGCAATTCGCGTCCCGGACCCGGTGGCTTAAACTCATGCCGGCCGCATGTGCTTGTGTGCCCAAGATCCAGAGAGGAGAACGGAGAAGGGATTGTGGCGTGGCCATCCCCCTGGGGGGTGATTTCTCGCTTTCTGTCTCTCTGTGTCTCTCTGTCTGTCTGGCAAGCGCACGCACCCTATAGCAAAAAAAAAAAAAAAAGCCTCTTTAAAAAAAAAAAAAAAGAGATTGCTACTATATACTTTACATGTCATCTATAGGAACCTTAGAGTAAAAAAAGGTATAATAAACTATAATGGAAAACAAAGAATAAATGAGGAAAGTAAGATTAAAAAGTTTTTTAAAAAGGAAGAAAATTGTGAAGTTAACTAGCTTATCTTTTGATTTAAAGAAAAATCGAGTTTTGCATCTTCCATACAAGTCCTAGTAAGTTAAAAAGAAAAAGTAGCAGCTGTAATCTGTAGGATCATGGAGTATAGCATAAACGCTATTCTAACGTGTATGCAAGTAGACTAATTCAGTTATCAAAATAAAAGGGCAGAATGGTGGTTACTGCTTTAAGAAAAGCCTGGAACTGGGCCAGCCAGGTGGTATGGGAGTTAGCTGGCTAGATCTGACGCGCTCTATGCATAACTGGAGTCCTGGACGTAGCAGCTTGGAAAATACACCAGGCATGTGTGGATAGGTGCCCAAAATCCTGAGAGGAGAATGGAGGAGAAGGTTTGCAGCATGGCCTGGGGGTTGATTTCTCCCTTTGCCTCTCTCTCTCCAGTGAGTGAGTACACATGGTCTACAGCAGACACTGAAAAGGCAAAACCCGCTGTGCGTAAGAGATCATCTAAGCTTACTAAGGGACAGAGCAGCCTCCACGACCACACATCAAGAAAAACAGGACTGCCCAGTCACGGCATACAATAAAGTTGATTTTAGAGGAGAAGCCAGAGAAACGCTGAAAGTTTGTCATATAGCAGAAATGTGGAGGGCGTGTTGGTGGAATCAGTTGATAAGTAAATTATTTTTTGAACAGAGAAACAAACTATGTAGAAGAGCTGGCAGAAAGCTATAAGCAAAAATAGAATTGTGCTTAAGAGGTGTCACAGCGTATGTACAAAAACACTGGAGACAAGAAATTTTGCTCCTAAATCTTGGTTTTTCTATTATTTAGCCCTATGGCTTTAGTCCTGACACCTTGGATCTCAATTTATTATGCGCATGAATACACTGGATTAGATGACCTTAAATCTCCCAATTTTGTTTTTATTTTTTAATTTTTGAAAGAATTTTGTTTAACTTTCTTTCTTTCATTCATCTTTTCTTTCTTTATTTTTAATTTGACCAGAGAGAGACAGAGAGAGAGAGAGAGAGAGAGAGAGAGAAAGTGAGAGAAAGTGAGAAAGCAGGCCGCCAGGTCTGGAACTTGAACCATGGTTGGCCATGTGAGAGTCCAGTGTCCTTAACCACCATGCCACCTGCCGGCCCCTGTTTGATTTTATATTTTATTTTGGCTATAAGATGTGTACACTCTCCAGAGAGAGACAGAGAGAGAAAAAGAGAGGGAAATCTCCACCCAACCAGGGATGGCCACACTGCCTTTTCCTCCATTCTCCTCTTGGGATTCTGGGCAGGCACGCATACCCACTGTGATTTTTCAAGCCACCGGGCCCGGGACTTAAACTGCACAGTCAGCCATGTGGCATCCATCTGCCTTAACCCCCATGCCACCTGCTGGCCCCAGTTTGTCCCTAGTTATAAGTCCTATGAGACTTCAACATTTTGCTATATGAAAATTAACCAAATAAATTATAGGGCTCAATATAGCAAGAATGGTGAAATTATGTGATAGTGGTAATTAAGGAAATTTTACCCATTTCTTCCTTTAAAAATGGATGTAAAGGGGTTTTGAATACACATTTGGAATCTCTGAGGGAGCCCAATAAATCACCCTCTTTGTCTTGCTTATGTTCTGAACATTGAGAAATAACTGAAAGGAGTTACGTAAGGATTCTAAACATCGCCTTTATTAGTGATAAAGACTAAGCTGGAGGACATGCCTTTGTGTGCACGCCAAATGGATTTGCTAACTGAACTCCAGAATTAGACTCACCACCCACCCTGTCCCAGGCAGCAGCAGGCGGGGTGGCTTGGAAGAGACCATGAGAACTTGGGGTTCACATGGGCCCCTCCAGGGAGGAGCTGAATTAGGCACACCCCATTTATTCTTCCTGAATTTACCGCTCAGATGAGTCCTGCTTACTTTCCTGGGTAAGATGATTGAAGGGTATAGAGAGACCAGTAAGATTTGGTAGCTGTCTCTTCTCACAGAAGCCAGAGGAGAGAAGAAAGGTATTTCCCTTTAATAATGAGTACTGTATATTCATTTTAGAAGACAGCCTCGATAATCATTAAGAAGAAAACATAGACTGGTCAATAAGCTTGCTACCTAAATGTAACCATTGTTAACATTTTGTTGTCTGTCCTTCCAGTCCACATGTTATATTATAGGGAAGTTGTAAGCAAAAATGAAATCATTTTTGCATATAGTAGGAGGAGATTTCAGAAAGTTCGTGGCAAAGAGGAATTAAAGCACTACTTTATTTTGATGTAAAAATTGTTGAAATTCATAGTTTTATATAATATGCATTTTCTGGGAATTTTTTTGAGAGTCCTCCTATGATAATTTCCAAAATAAGTCAAATACAGTTAAATGTAACTTAAGTTAGTCCTGGACTTCTACACAGGAAAAATGGTGTAGACACGTCTATGGGCTGCCCAGCGTGGTGCTTGATGCTCTCTGGATGTTTTCCTAGTTCTCAAGGCTGAACCCACAGCAGCTATATCTGTACTCCCCGGCTGTCTCAGACCATAGCTGGCTAATCTGGGGTACATACCTGTCCCAAACTGGGCTGGCCAGATTTTTCTTTCTCTCTCAAGAATTTGGAATTTTGAATTGAAAGACAGAAATGGAGGGCCAGCAGGTAGTATGCAGGTTAAGACAGATGGATCCTACCTAGCTGACTCCCCAGTTCAAGTCCTAGACCCGGTAATTTGAAAAATCACACAGAGTGTGTGTGTGTGTGTGTGTGTGTGTGTATGCCCAAAATCACAAGAGGGGAATGAAGGAGAAGGGATTATGGCGTGGCCATCCCCATTGGAGGGTGATTTCTTTCTTTTCCTCTCTCTCTGTGTGTTTTTTCTCTCTGGTAAGCATATGTGCCCTATAGCAAATAAAAGAACAAACAGACAGACAGATGGAGAATCACCACAGCCAAATCACTTTAAATTCATGAACTATAGTAGAAGTCTCCAAAGCGACTCAAGTTGCTGTTGCTCTTGAAACTTGTTCAACTCTGGGGAGTTTTGTTATTGTTGTTTTACCTTGAATTAAAAATGAAATTGAGGGACCAGCAGTTGACATAATGGCTAAGTCTCTGGACTCCCAGGTAGTTGACCATGGTTCGAGTCACGGACCCAGGCGCATGTGTGCACATCCCCAAGATCCAGAGAGGAGAATGGAGGAGAAGGAATTGCGGCTTGGCCATCCCCCCGGGGGGTTATTTCTCACTTTCTATCTCTCTGTCTCTGTAGTGAGTGCATGTGCCCTATAGCAAAAACCTCTCCAAAAAAGAAAAAAAAATGAAATTGATAAGGCCAACAGGTGGCATGGTGATTAAGGCGCTGGAGTCCCACATGGCCAACCACAGCTCAAGTCCCCAATCCAGTGGCTTGCTTTTTCATTTTCCTTCTCTCACTCTCTCTAGCCAAATTTTTAATAATAAATAAAATTAAATAAGTAATTCTTAAAAATAATGAAATTAAACAGATTTGTTGATAACTTACAAAAATAATTTCCTCAGTTCAAATCTTAGAAACCTTTTTAGAAAGTTGCTTCCAAATACCCTATTTTTTAATTGCAAAATGGCATTTGACATCGATGTTGAATTTTAAAACTAAAATCAGTTTATTGCCAGTAAGTGGAATGGAGAGGGCTCATGAGGAGTGTGGAGTTTCTGACACATATTTTCAGGAGTGATTTTTCTAAGTTTACTTATGTAGTTTCTTCCTTGAGAAAAAGAAACAGACAGTGACAAACACCCCCAACAGAATATTCAAACCACTATCACCCCCAGCCCTAGCTGCCAGGATCACGCACACATGCTCTGAGTATACAGGGAGACATTGGAAAGGGAACCGGTGACCTTCCTCTTTGGCCTCAGCATTGCAAAGCATTGTGTTACTGCGGCACCACTACGGCGGGCCTCAGGAGATTTTGAGTATGGCAAGTCTTCTTAGTTTTTTCCAGTGAGGTGTGCTTATCCTAGTCCAGTGATTCTCAGTGGATCTCATTAAGAGCAGTGTCACCTCTGTACAGTGCGTTTTGGAAAATTGCGAGGGTATTCTGAGTGCCACAATGCCAGGGGAGCTGCAGGCTGGATGTCCTGCAACCTATGGGACAGTCCAACTCGGTGAAGACCTGTTCTGTATCCTCTCTGCCCCCCTCCCTCCCAGCTAACCCCTCTGCAAATATAAATTGATAGCTTTTAGAGTTTGGGGTTATTTTTAGCTTTTTAAATTTTTGTTTGTTTGTTTTGTTTTGTCACTATGTTGCTTAGGCTGGCCTCAAGTTCACAATCCTCCTGCCTCAGCCTTTTAAATATTTTTTTTTGGCCCATATTAGCACTAAAAAGTCATCATGAGAAATTAAGCAAGCTTATTAAGTTAGACGATTGTCTTAGATTTTGCTGCATAGCAAAATACCACAAATTTCGCTGCTAAATTGTTCATTAGCTCACAATGATGTAGGTTAGAAGCTGGGACCGATGAGGTTCTCTGCGTGGGGTCTCACAGGGCTGAAATCTAGATGTCAGTTAGGGGGCTGAGCTATCTGGAGGCTATTCCAGGCACTTCAGGTCCTTGGCAGTTTAGTTCCTTATAGTTGTAGGTGTGAGGGCTGCACTTCCCTAATAGCTGTCAGCAGCAGGTCATTCCCAGCTCTGAGAGGCTGCTCTCCAGTCCTTGCAGGCAGCCCCATCATCTTCAAAGCAAGCAGCCGCATGTTGAACCCTTCTTGTTCTTTCTTTGGAAGTTTTTATTTTTTATTTTTTTTGTGGAGAGGCTAAGTTTATTTCTTTCTATTATGAAAGAGAAAGACACAGGGATTCTGCGAGGGTCTTGGCCACTCCATGATCCTCCCCACAGCCTTCCAGCCAGCCAGATTGGTAGACAAGCCCAAGGGCACACCTACGTATTCAGGTGGACGTGAGATCTGAACCCTGGGCTTTTCCACTGCACTCCAGCATCTCACAGTGGCATCTTTTCATGTGCATAACCACAGATAGATCTCTTCTCGTCCTTTGAGTAGCTTCAACTTCCTCTACTGCCACCCGCCAGAGAAAATTCTGCCATTAAAGGACTTGTGTAGTTGGTCAGGTTCACCCATATAATCTCTGTATGTTATAATTAGTTGACTTCAGACTTTAATTACATTTGTAAAATCCCTAAGGCACAGTGCAGAGCATAGGTTAGTGTTTCAACAGCTGAAGAACAGTAATTTAGGGGGTCATTTTAAGAATTCTGCCCATTACTGTCATTGGCATGAACAGGGAAACTTTAAGTAAAATTAAGGTATTGTCTCAGAGTAATTAAGTGATTTATTTGTTCTGCACATTTTGTTCCGTATATTTTATAGCATTTCTACTTTGCATATTTGGTTGAAAACGATCTCAGTACAGTAGTGTTATTACTGCAAGTACAATGAAACTGATTGAAAATATGAAACACTAGATTTGAAATTCCTGTCCAGATTTCAATGATTAAATTGGTAGAGATGTGTTGTGGTGATTAAGGCACTGGACTCCCATATTGCCGACCTCAGTTCGAGTCCAGGATCCGATGGCTTGAAAATCATGATAGGTGCTTGTACATGCATGCCCAGAATCCTAAGAGGAGAATGGAGTAGAAGGGATTGTGGTGTGGCCAGCCATTCTAGAAGGTGATTTACCACTTTCCTTCTCTCTGTCTCTCTTTGGCAAGCACAACCACCCTATGACAAAAAACAAACAACAACAACAAAAAATTAATAGAGGAACATGAAATACAGGGGTCTTAATGGTTTTCTTTGATATAGATTACTTTAGTAATCCTTCATATTATTGCTTCTATGTATATGAGTGTGTGGAATAACAAAATTTCTAGGTTGTGAAATGAAAATCTTATTTTGGGATGGCTATAGCTTTTTGTTTTATCCTAAAAGGATCCCCAGTCTATTATGCAACTGCTTTATTGCCTTTTGCATTACTGTTTTTTGTTTGTTTGTTTATTTATTTATTTATTTATTTGTCCAACCCACCTTCTATTTCTATGGCACCATTTAAAAAATATGGTTTCCACGACCTTGTTACAGACTAGAAACTGACCATATCAGAAGTCATCAGAAAATTCACAGGAAATGCGTTTCATGGAAAACTATGCATAGATTTCAAAATTTTTTGTTCTAAAACCAACTTGTACTTTAAGTCCTTTTTTTTTTTCACAAACTTTTTGCAGTCCCCTTGTATATCTGAACAGGATTCCAACTCTAGATAAGATTGCTTCTTCATTTCCATTGTTACGGAATACCTTTTTTTTTCTATTGCTGGTCTGTACCTCTGCCCTTTTATTTCCCTGTATTCACCCAGAATGGTATCTGACTTTCTTATTTTAAACTTATTTGTTGTAAGTTATTATATATAATTGACTACTTCATTGTGTTCCCAAACATTTACATATCAAATACATATATTTTTAAATAAATCACTTTCTTTTTTATATATCAGGGTTTTTTTTCTAGTTGTTGTTTTACTTCATTTTATGTAAGTAGGCCAAATCATCTGTAAATTTCATCTCAGGCTGGTCGAGGAGGCATCATTAAATGCATGTTATTAAAAAGGAAAGTTTGGGGACCAGCAGTTAGTGTAATGGCTATGTCGCTGGACTCCCACGTAGTCGACCGTAGTTCGAGTCCCGGACCCGGTGGCTTAAACTCACCCCGGGCGCGTGTGCGTGCGTGCCCAAGATCCTGAGAGGAGAATGGAGGAGAAGGGATTGCGGCGTGGCCATCCCCCCTGGGGGGTGATTTCCTGCTTTCTGTCTCTCTGTCTCTCTCTGTCTGTCTGGCGAGCGCACACGCCCTATAGCAAAAACCTCTCAAAAAAAGAAAAAAAAAAAGGAAAGTTTGGGTTTCATAGAACTGAGACTCACTGTCCGATTATGCGAAGAAAATGTGATGGCCCTTAATTGCTACCTGTCCCTTCTCGCAGTGGCCTATGAATCAGCAGCCTGGGTGTGTGGCACATGTGTGGATAGAATAGGTTATCTGTCTGGGCACTGTCATCTGTTCGGCTTATCTTGTAATATTCACTCACTTTGAGGTCCTTAGCAGTATTTTTTCCTAAAGAGATTATAAGATTTGTGATATGATAATTCTTTTGTTCTCTTATCAGTTGCAAATTTGTGCAGCTTGTTTTTTTTCATCCAAGCCTCCCTCTTCTCCCCCTCAAAAAATGAAGGAAAAAAAAAGAACTGAGAAATAACAGTTTTTGAGCACATAAACTGTGCATGTTTTAGATAAGCTGAGTCTTGTCAAGTTTTGGCCTCTCTCTACAATGAAAGAAAAAGCAGATAGATTGATTCTGGCCATCATCCTCTTGGGCAGGTTGTGTAGCTTGTCTGGCCTTGGTTTGCTCATCTGCAAGTACAGAGATATGTCCGCCTGTCTGTCATGATTATCATTAGGATCAATACAGTGACCGCTAGAGAAACATGAACATTCTACGATGCTCCATAGTAGCTGTTAGGTCTTATCACCTAGAAAAGTTTTAGCCATTAAATCAATCTTGTAGGTGGCTTGTACCAAGGCTAACAGAGTGCTATTAATATAAAAGATGCATTAGAAGGGGATTAAGATGTACCTGACTAGCCACTTGGATGGCCACAGTGGTGGAATGAAGAGGACAGTCCAACTCAAGGCATTCAAAATGAAAGTGAGGAAGACAGATCCTAGGAGCAGTATCAGGACTTGGAAACAAGCTGGACTTCAGGGTGAACCAGAGAGACTGGGAGGTCAGTCATCAGAGGCATAGGAGGTATGAAGGAAGGAAAAGGCATGTTTCCATGGAGGCTAGGCATAGATAGAGACTCCACAAGGCAGTTTAGAGTGTGGGCCTGGAGCTGAAAGAGGCAAGGCGAGAGGTTGGACCCGGAACACCCTGCAGTGAGATCATCCAGTGAGGCTAGATGGGACAGAAGGTGGAGCTTTGAGGGATGAATGTCTGCATTGAAAGTCCTGCCAAGTAAGAGGAGCCAACAATGCTTCTTCTGACCTTGCGGGCCATAGTCAGTGACAGCTCTGGTCTGTAGAGAATGGGCCATGGGAGAGGTGGTGCACTGACTGCTCCTACAAGTGAGTGTTACAGAAGAGGCCTTGACATCTGATAACCTCCCTCAGGAAATCTTCCCAAGATACACAGAGCCAAAAATGAATGAACAAACAAACAAAAAACTAAGCAAGAATTTACATTTTTATTCAATAGCCTGTAGCCAAGTTTAAAAATGGAATGTTCACTTTTCAAATTCAATACTTCTGGCATACACTACTTCTCTGTTCTTACTGAAAGACTAGAATTCTTACTAATTCTCTTTTTTCTTCTTTTTCCCCCTTAGGTTTTACATTGTGCTATAGGTAAGTATGGAATTTCCCCCACTACTATGTACAGTGGATTCTGCTTTTTTTTCTTAAATTGTAGATGATAGGCTTGATTTGATTCTCACTAAATATTGACAAAATGAAAGCATTTAATCACTATGTATAAAATTGTGGGTCAACTGGTGGCATGCTGGTTGAGATGGCTGGATTCCAGATGGCCGACTACACAGTTCAGGTCTCAAATCCAGCAGCCTGAAAAACATACCGGGCACATGTGCATGTGTGCTCAAAATCCCAAGTGGAGAATGGAGAAGAAGTGATTGTGGTGTGGACATCCACCTTGAGGAGGAGCTTTCTCACTCTTCTTTCCCTTTCTGTGTCTCTGGTGAGCACACACACTTATAGCAGATTAAAAAAAAAAAAAAAAATTGCTGGGACCAGCAGTTGGCGTAATGGCTATGTCACTGGACTCCCGTGTAGTCGACCATGGTTCGGGTCCCGGACCCAGTGGCTTAAACTCACACCAGGCGCATGTGCATGCGTGCCCAAGATCCCAAGGGGAGAATAGAGGAGAAGGGATTGCAGTGTGGCCATCCCCCCTTGGGGGGAGGGTGATTTCTCGCTTTTTGTCTCTCTGTCTCTCTAGTGAGCACATGTGCCCTATAACAAAAAACCTCTCCAAAAATAAAAGAAAAAAGACTTCTCATATTGGAATGCCATTTGGTTTTGAAAATCATAGTTACTATTTAGGTGTTATCATCGAACATTAAATGCCACAGCTCACTTCCCTGTCAGTTTAATAGAGGTGTCTTCTACCGTCTCAGTACAAGGGTACCACCAGCACATTTATAAAAATATGCGGGCCGTGCTGGAAAGCTGTCTCTGTAATCACTTAAATGGTGTATTCTCAGTCCTTATCTTTAAAATGGAAGCACTGCAGATATTGCCTATCTCCCAGTGAGTACTGTATGTATGTGAGAAGAATTGAGACTCAGTATCAAGGATTATACACATGAAAGGGATTTCTCTTCAGAGTAGATACAATGTGTTTTCTTTTCCTTTTTGTGGAGAGGGGAGAATCATCAGATTTTGCATTATTTCTAGTCTGAAGTGGCTAGACCTCTCTGGTTAAATAAAAATCAGCTTGGGGAAGTCAACGCCCCTCCCATAGAGCAGCCCATAGTGGTTGCTGTACATTACGGGGTTGTGTTTCAAAGGAGGATTTGAAGATGATGTTTGTTCAGAAGCACCGGAGGTCCGAACACTGGAGAGCTATGGATCCAGACCGTTAAGTCCTGCTTAGTGCACAGTTAATGGGTACGCCCTACAGTTCAGGGCCTGGCCCTGGGGCATTTGGGGATGAGACGCCACAAACTGTCCATTGTGGGTCCTGCAGAGGTTGCTGTGACACCTGACTCCGTTACTTTGTAAGGAGGACGAGTCTTCATTGCACATCTGCCTTTTCCCACTCCTTACCTGGCATCCGTGGGTGGAGTTCAGGGACCCCTCAAATGATGCACGTGGTTTTCATGCATGTTTCTGTTTATTTTGGCAGTGGGAGGAGAACTCACAGCTTTCATTAGATTCTCAGAGGAGTCTGTGGCCCGCAGAAGCCTAGGAAACATTGCATCGGACCCTTTGAATACTAGATTAGAAAGGGGCCGCACAGCTCGGGAAGGTGGGACCTCATTGGGAGCCAGATGAGTCTGATTCCAGAGCCTGCTGACTGATTTTATTTCACGATAGATGGGTTGTAGCTTTTGAGCAGTCATACGTTTCCTTTTCAGTCTTTTATCTGTAATGTTTAAATACATTTTAAGCATTAGCAAGCAGACTGTGGGATCCATGTGGCCAGAGTTCCAACACCACTCAGTCCTTCTCCCCACGATTCAACCCTGTGCCCCGCTCTCCCCGCTCTGTCCCCTTCAGCTCCCTCTGGGTAGAGCTCTAAGAGGTATTATTTCTCAAGTGTCTTAGGCCTTTCAGGCTACCATCATAGACAGGTTGGCTTGTAAACAGTAAATATTTCTCACAGTTCTGGAGGCTGAAGGTGCCAGCAGATTGGGTGTCTGGTGAGGGCCTGTTTCTCACTGGTGACACCTTCTTGCTTGTCCTCACCTGACAGGAGGGGAAAACGAGCTCCCTCGGGCCTCTTTTGTGTGGGTACCCATTATTGTCATGAGAACTCTTGTGATCTGATCACCTCCAAAAGACCTACGCTTAATGCAGTTGTGTTGGAGATTTCAGCACAGGGTTTAGCGGAGGACACAAACATTCAGACCACAGCACTAAACATTTGTGTCATTATTTTCATTACTATTCATTACATTTTAATACTCCACATCCCTTTATATGTCTTAGAATATATGCTTATACTGCTTTATAATATTTCTGTCTCTGGAAATAAGGTTTCTGACAAATCGTATTTGTTTATTCACACCTAAAAGAGTTACTGACATGAGATGCCAGGCTGTGTTGGCAGGACGCCCACGGTCAGGTAGCCAGCCCACCTCAGCTCCTCTGCCATAACGCACCGGTCACGCGCTGCTCAGAGGACTCAGTGGCAGGTTGCCTGTCCCCTCAGGCTGTGAGCCCCTTGAGGCAGATTCCTTTCTGTTCCTCTCTGCATCCCCGGGACCCAGTGTGTGCCTGACACACAGTAGGTACTTAGAAACCCACCTTACTTCGTTAAAGACCTTGATCTGCTTTTGTTTCTCTCTCTCTCTCCTGATTCTTCGTCCTCTGCCATCTACCTTCTCTGCTCACAAAATACTCATCTTTAAAAATTATTTTAACTTAACCCTTGACCCTACATCCCCCTCTCTGCCGCATCATTCCCCTCCCTCCCTTTTGCCAGGTTTACGATAGACTCTTTCCGCTTCCTCACTCCCATTTCTACCTTAACTGAGCAGTCAGGCTGCTGTCTCGCTTGTCCTATGAAAATCACCCTCTGGTCTAAAATGAACAACAGTTTCTGCTGAATTCTGAGACACGTTGGAACTTACGGGACTTCTCAGCTACGCTGGGCACTGACGAGCTCCTGCTCCTTCGGCTGCCATTATACTGAGCCCTCCTGGCTTTTCCTGCCCTCTGGGCACTCTTCCTTCTTCAAGTGCGTCTCTTTCCTCGCCCCTAGGCTGTGGGTGTCCCAGGGTTCTGTCGTAGCTCTTCCTGCTCCCTGACCACACCCTGTGGCTGCTCTCTTCCCTTCGTGGTCCAAGATACTATTGACACCCACTGCTCCCGCTCCTAGCCACACCTGGCCCTCTGGATACCCACTCCTGGATGCACACAGGCCTCCTCAGTGTGACCCAGACTCCCAGAGTTTTTCCAGCCTCCCGCATTCTCTTTGTCAGGGCCACCAGCCACCAGCCATTCCATCACTAGCCATTCAGTCACTGTCCCAGACACAGAGCTCACCAGTGCCACCACCTTCTCTTTTATCCCCACCCCTGTGGCCACACAGTTCGGTCTGTCCCGTTCCTAAGTATTCCTCAGATTGTTTTGTTGTTTTATCCCTTTTTGGTATGTCTCATCTGGACTCCAGATGGGCCTTCTCAAACTACTACTAAGTGCCACCATTTATTATTTCCTGTGTCCCAGTGCTTTGTATTCATTAGGCTATTCACTTCCCATGTTATAATTGATGAGACTTAGAAGGTTTTGTATCTTCTTTCTCACCTTGAATAAATATGTAAGGTACTGTGTCTGCCCATTAGTTTGATTTATCCATTCCACAGTGTATACCATTTTTAATTTTTAATTTTTGCCAGAGAGTGCATGCTCTTGCCAGAGAGAGACAGAGAGAGAAAAGGAGAAAGTGAGCTAGCATCCCCCATGGAGGAGGTCACGCCACATCCCTTCTCCACCATTTCTCCCTCCTTTCTGGATTTTGGGCACATGTGCACACGTGCCTGCTGTGTTTCTCAAGCCCCTGGGTGCAGGATTCAAATTGCACAGTTGACCATGTCAAATCTAGCCACTTTAACCACCACTCCATGGACTGACCCTGGATACATTTTAATTTTATTTATTATTATTATTTAAATTTGCCACGGGGTATGCACTTACCCAAGGGAAAGTGAGACAGCAAGCTACCAGATCTAGGACTCAAACCACAGTCGGTCACGTGGGAATCCTTAACCACCATGCCAGCTGCTAACCCGTTGGGTACATGTTTTAAATAGCACATTGTATAATAAGAGGAAAGGTCTCATAGTTGGCCAAAGTTCACGCAGTTGACAAGCCCTCAGGCCTGGAACTGAAACAAGGGCCATGTGGCTCTAATCCAAGCTCCCTACTGCCCCCAGAGAGCTTTAATTAAATTACCTTCTGAGCACATCACTTCCCTGCTCAAAACCCTTCCTTGGTTTGAATTTCTTAATGATCTGGACCTGCCCACCTCTCCTGCCTTACCCGTGTTCACTCCCAGCCTCCACTCCTCTCTTCGGCCCTGCCCTTCTCGGGAGCCCCACGTACCATGCCGCGCATTCCTTGTCTCGGCACGTGGACCCACCACTTCGCTCTTCCTGGCATGGCAGACCTTTGGCTGGCTAACCGCTCCTCTTGCTCCGGTATCCGCTCTACCCCACTGGCTGGATCAGGGGCCATTCCTCACTCTTCTGTTACCCCTAAACCTCACTGTTCTTGTACTTCGCATGGTCTGCCACTGCACCTGTATCCCCACGGAATACTTTGAGAGCCAGAAGTCTTTCTTACTGGTCTCTGGATCCGCGCCTGACGGTACATGGCACCTACTAGTAGCTTGGCGAACATTTGATCAACAGTCTTGCCTTATTCTGGTGGAAATTTCCAACACTTGTTTCAGAACATTTTCAGTTCCATGAAGAAGTAATAATAACAGGCTATTTCTAACATTAGCCCAAGGGCAATACTTCATTTTTTACTCATATAACATGTTTATTTCTGGAGTGATAGTTTATTTTCCTGTGGCATTCTGAAAGTTTTTCTCACAGCAACTTAGTCTTTTAGAAACTTATTTTAGAGCTTTGAGATGTCTTTAGTTTACATGCTATTGATGAAAAACATAGCTTGGTGACAAAATTTGGGGCCAGAAGATGATATAGCAGTTACTTTGCTGGACTCCCTCATGGCTGGCCGTGGTTTGAATCCTGGACCTGGTGGCTTGAAACTCACACCAGGCACATGTGCATGCATGCCCAAGATCCCAAGAGGAGAATGGAGGGAAAGGACTTGTGTTGTGGCCATCCCCCCAGGGGGGTAATTTCTTGCTTTCTGTCTCTGGAAAAAAAAAAAAGAAAAAAAAAAAAACCTTCTGTGCATCTTCATTTCTTTATCAGCAAAAGGGAGATAAAAATGTCTACCTCAGGGTTGTCTTGAAAATAAAGTGGAATAATGCATGAAAAACACTAAATATGATCTAAAATGTTGAAAATTGCTCAATAAAGTGGTAGCTGTTACTACTAACTAAAGCAATATAATGCTGTAAAATGTTAAACATTTTATTCTGCTGGGGCCAGCAGATAGCATGGTGATTAAGGCAGTAGACTCCCACATGGTTGACTATGGTTTGAGTCCTGGACTTGGCAGCTTAAAAATCACACTAGGTGTGTGTGCATGTGTGCTCAAAATCCCAAGGAGAAAAAGCAGGAGAAGGGATTGTGGCATGGCCATCCTCCATGGGAGGTGATTTCTCACTCTCTGTGTCTCTAGTGAGCTCATGCACCTTCTGGCAAAAATGTAAGAAAAACAAAACAAAACAAAACCTCTCTAATGTGAAGGTCAATATTTAGATTTATATAAATATAGCTTTTTCATATTATTTTTTAAAATTATAATTACTTTGTAAATGAGCACTTTAGAACCATTCATTTTTTTAGAAAAGTTTCTTTCTTCTATGAGAGAGAGAGAGAGAGAGAGAGAGAAGCACCCCCCAGCAAGACTCACACCGCAGTTCAGTCCCAGACTCAGCCAGCCTTGGTCATGGGCATGAGCCAGCCTGCTCAGGAAGGTTCTGGGGTGCAAACCCAAGACCTCCCCTAGGTGTGTCCAGTTGTGTTACCACTGTGCTATCACATGGCCCAGGACCATTTATTCTTTTTTTTTTTTTTTAAAAGAATGATTTTACTTAACTTTATTTATTTCAGTTTGACCAGAGAGGGACGGAGTGAGAGGGAGAGAGAAAATGAGAAAGCAAGCCGCCTGATCTGGGACTCAAACCACGGTCAGCCATGTGGGAATCCAGCTCCTTTAACCACCATGCCACCTGCCGGCCCGAGGGCCCTTTATTCTTAGTGTGGGTTGGAGTTGCAGCTTATTTGTGGATGGGTCAAAGCAGCTAAGCAAGATGACCTCTAGAAACGGTAACCTGAAAGTTCATTTGAGGGGCTCATTTCTGTGAGGAGCTCAAGGCTTCTTTCCTTGTACATGAGCTCCTATGCCTCAGCTTTTTCAAAGTAGGTTGATTGTAATGCCATGGTTGCTACCCTCGACCTAAAGTCTGTAGTACTTTTCTTTGAGAGATTTTTGCTATAGGGTGTGTGCACTTGCTAGAGACAGAGAGAAAGTGAGAAATCACCCCCCTGGGAATGGCTACACCTCAATCCCTTCTCCGCCATTCTTCTCTCAGAATTTTGGGCACACAGACATCAGTTTTAAGCTGCCAGGTTCAGGACTCAAACCACAGTAAACTGCATGGGAGTCCGGCACCTTAACCATTATGCCACCTGCTGGCCCCCAGATTCGTAGTACTTTATATTCAGTCAATGTTTTGCTTTGTAGTAAAGAGACTTGAAACTAACCAAAAAGTAAAATAAAATAAGGTAAAAATAAAATCCACGGGACTGCAAAGAAGAGTTATGGTTTTTTTTATTAATGTGGTTTGGTTTGAAAGGAGTATTTTCCTCACTTCTGTCTTTAGGATTAGATTGTGCAAGGGGTTCTGGGGTGGTGCTCAGCTAACACTGCAGCGTGATCCCCACGTCATTAGGGTGGAGATCAGAGGGAGACGGACTGAGCTGAAGATACTCTTGTTAAGATGCGACATCGTGCACTCGGTGAACCTCCTGTCTGAAATGACACCATCTGTATAAATAGCTTTGCAGGTTTTCTTCTGATTGAAAACTGCAGAAGAGATACCTGAATAGGAGCTCAGTCATAATCTAGCGGGTATTATTATGTCTGAAGTTGAGTATTAGCACTTTGATTTCATCAACAATTAGGGACAAAGGACCTTTCACTTAGATGTTCTGGATTTGTGGTTTCAAAACTTTGCTTCATGGGAACTTGTACTTTTCTCTCAAACTGACGATACTTTATATTATTTATTTATTTACTTTTGGAGAAGTTTTTGCTATAGGGCACGTGCGCTTGCCAGACAGACTGAGACATAGAGACAGAAAGCGAGAAATCACCCCCCCGGGGGGGGGTGGTCACGCCGCAATCCCTTCTCCATTCTCCTCTCGGGATCTTGGGCACGCACGCACACGCGCCTGGCGTGAGTTTTAAGCCACTGGGTCCGGGATGCGAACCGCGGTTGACTAGGTGGGAGTCCAGCGACATAGCCATTACGCTAACTGCTGGTTTCCAATACTTTATATTAATTTTTCAAAGTGAATTTCGGAAAGTTCACCATCATCTTAATGTCAGCTCAAAACTGATTTTATTAAGTAACAAACAGTGCCAGGGAGGAAGTAGAGTAGCTACTGGCGAGACCCCATCTCCTTGTGTCAGAAATATCTTTCCGTCCACCAATTAGAGAGCTGAATACGTTCTGGCACTGCAGCCCCCTCCTCCTCCAGACCCTCGTTTTGAGAGAGTCAAGCTTTTCCGAGTCAGTTACAATGCCGTGGTGTAAAGGAACTGCCATTGCTCAGTATTAAAGTCAGACACAGGGGGCTGCGAAAGGCGGTACTCTGTGGGCCAGAGCCACACGAGAAGCTCACTCTTCTCATCCAGAAACCCCCGAGTGTGCTGGGCCTGTGCATGCCCATGATCCAGGCTGGCAGAGGCTGGGGGTGGATTGTAGCATCAATATCCTACTGGGGATGCTGTCCCTGGTTTTTGTTTTTTTTCTTCTCTCTCTCTCTCTCATTTATAGGAGAAATTAATATACTTAAAAAACAAAACAGAAAGAAACAGGCATAGAACCCTCCAAGCTTTAGCAGGAGAGAACTCTGGAAAGAGAACTTCCTGGAGGGAAGGGGTTATTTCTCTTGCCTGGAATTCTGCTTTCACACCTGTACCCAGCCTTCAGGTACGGGGACACAAGAACACGATCACTTCCTTTGAACAGAACTACTTTCTTTAGTTTCACTTAGACAGGCTGACATTTTTAAAATGAACTTACTGAATAGTAAGGGAGAGGGCAAAGGAGATCATTAGCCAAGAGACAGCCTGTGTGGAAATGATCATGTTCAGAAAGAACAAGTTTCTGATCCTAAGGTCTGATGCCCTTTTAGTTGTGGAGACCTTGCAGGGCTTCACCTACACCTTGTCGGCTCTCCCTAAGCCTTGTTCTTAAAGGGGACACCTCCCCATTTCTGCCTTCCCCAAGCCCATTTTCTGGCCCTCTCACAGATGTGAATAAAATATGTTTCTTATTCAGATTCAAACATTGCTGTCTGCCTGGGGGCAGGTCTAGAGTTGGGGGTGGCAGGGAGAGTGGGAAAATGGACATAGCCTTGCCCAGTAGGCTCCCCTTCCACTTCTGCTGGGCGGATTCCAGTGTCAGAATCCTGGGGAGGACGGGTGCTCCCTCTTTCTTTTTCTCTTTGTCTCTCTGGTTCATGGAAGAAATAAGTAGACTTTAAAAGAAACATTGAGTGTTGAACTAGATCTTGTATTTCTAACACTCCTGACGGCCAGATGTTCTGAAATTCCAGGAAACTGCTATGTCACCTCAGAGACTCACGTCAGTGGTCCGGGTAGTGATGTAAAAGGAAGACGTGCTAGATGTTTACATGTGCCTTTGTATTCGTGTTAGGAAATGCATTTCAAGTACCTTAAACTTTTATTACTTATTTCACTCTGGATACCTTTCTAAAGTCTTGATCAGAAAGCAGAGTTGGGATAGGCGCACGCACGTGCACACGGACACCGGACCTTTTCTGTGAACACGTTTACCATGATCATCACTAGAGGGCACTCTCATATTAGAGGAGACTGTCTAGCCACTACGGAACTTCTGTGAGAACTTGTTAGGAAAAGATAGTAATGAGTCAGTAGTTGAAGCTGAGGAATGAGCGACTTAACCAGAGTAAAGAGAAATGGATGTTTTTCTCTGTTGACTTATTAATATTTGAGTTGGTGAAAATCTAGAACTTTCTACACTGCCTTGAAAGAGATTATATTATACTTATTTCTTCATTATAAGTTATAAGATAGCTTTAAGGTTTAAAAAGAACTTAACTTGCTTAATGAAAAAGAGCGCTATATTGGGACCAGCAGTTAGCATAATGGCTATGTCGCTGAACTCCCATGTAGCCGACCGTGGTTCAAGTACCAGACCTGGTGGCTTAAACTCACACCAGGCGCACTGTGCCCAAGATCCCGAGAGGAGAATGGAGGAGAAGGGACTGCGGCGTGGCCATCCCCCCTGGGGGGTGATTTCTCGCTTTCTCTCTCTGTCTCTCTCTGTCTCTCTTTGTCTCTCTCTGTCTTTCTAACATGCGCATGTGCCCTATAGTAAAAAAAAAAAAGAGAGTGCTATATTTTAGAAGTTCTCTGGTGAGATGGCATGTGACAATGACAACAGTAAACTTTCCATTTATATCTTCAGCTTCAAAAGCATGGTTAGTCAAACAAAGGTGAAAATACCATCTAGTGACTTGAGTTGAAATTCCACTGAACCAAAAAGTGAAAGCTTGAGTTATCTTAGCCAAAGGATAATTCGATTTATGTTTCCATAGCCGGAGTTGAATGGTTAGGTAATGTGTAGATAAAGAGAGCAAGGAAGTTGAGAATATTTGTGTGACAGTGATGTAGTCTTTTACATTTCTGTACAACTTTCCTGGGAAAGTGGTTTTTTTTTTTTTTCCTCTTTACCACAGTGAACATCTCTCCGTTAATTTCTTTTTGAAGACTTTGGGAGAGGTTTTTTTTTTTTTTTTTTGAGACAGAGAGAAAGAGAGAATCATCCCCCAGAGGGAATTGGCCACGCCACAGTCCCTTCTCCTCCATTCTCCTTTCCGGATCTTGGGCATGCACACATATGCGCCCGGCGTGAGTTTAAGCCACCAGGTCTGGGACTCGAATCGTGATCGACTACATGGGAGTTCGGCGATATAGCCATTACACTAACTGCTGGTCCCAGAAGAGGTTCTTACTATAAGGCATGTACCTTTGCCAGAAAGACAGAGACCGAGAGACAGAAAGCAAGAAATCACCCTCCAGGGGGGATGGCCACACTGCAATACCTTCTCCTTCATTCTTCTCTTGGGATCTCGGGCACACATGCACATGCACCTGGCATGAGTTTAAGCCACCGGGTCCGTGACTCAAACAACGGTCGACTACATGGGAGTCCAGCAACGTAGCCATTACGCCAACTGCTGGTCCCGAAGACTTTAGTTTATAGACCAGTTTTAGGTTTACAGCAAAATTGAGAGGATGGTACAGTGATATCCAATATGCCCTCAGGCCTACATGCGCATAGCCTTCCCATTATCCGTAGCCCGCTCCAGAGTACTACATTTGTCTCTGTTAATGAACTTACATTGATAAATCATGACTACCCACAGTTTATAGTTTACCTTAGGGTTCACTCTTAGAATTGTATATTCTCTGGGTTGGGCAAATGTATAATGATATGTATCTACAGTATCACTCGGAGTCTTTTCACTATCCTAAAAATTCTTGCTCCTGCATTTATTCCTCCAGTTTTTGGGAACCACTTATCTTTCTATTATCTGCATCGTTTTTGCAGATGTCATGCAGTGTGCAATCTTTTCATATTGGCTTCTTTCTATTGCATTTAAGTTTCCTCTTTGTTATATTTAGTGTTACTGTAAATGGTATTGTTTCTTCTTTCGAATCCCAGTCATTCATGACTAGTATATTAAGAAGGTGATTGACTTTTATATACCGACCTTGTGTCTTGTGACCTTGTTTTAATTGCTTATTCTAGGATTTTTTTTTCTTTGTGGATCTTTTAGGATTTTAAATATAGACAGTCATGTCATCTTTGAACAAATATAGTTTTATTTCTTCCTTTCAATATATATACCTTTTAGTTCTTTTTGTTATTTTATTGTACTAGCTATGACTTCCAGTATGATTGTCATACTTTCTTTATTCAATAAGATAAAGCTATTCCCAGCTATTTTTCTCCCCAACCTGTTTTGAAGAAATATAGATTTCCTCCTTAATACTTACTATCAAGGTGTAAAATCCAATATATATCTTTTTATAGGCCTTCTGTATCCTTAATTATTTTTTGTCCTCTTGACCTGTCTTATAATGAGAATGGGAATGTTGGGCTCAAATTATTAATATGTTTTTAATTTTTCTTGTATCTTCTGTAGCATTTCCTTTTGCAAAAGTGGTTGGGTTGTGTGTTATTTGGTGCATAGATATTTGTAACTGTTATATTTGTAACTTATTGGAAATTGTGATGTTCATTAAAAATGTCTTCATCAGGTTTAATGCTTTTTTTGTTTTGAACTCTATTTTGTTTTGAATTCCATCAGGATCATAACCCTTGCTTCATTTTGTTTTTATTTGCCTTAGATACCTTCGTGTATTCTTTTGTTTGTCCCTGTTGTCAGTCACTTTTGTTTTAGCATGGAGTTGGATTTTGTTTTTTTGAGCCAATTCGAAAATAACTTTTATTTAATTTAATTAATTAATTAATTTATTTATTTATTTATTTGGAGAGGTTTTTGCTATAGGGCCGTGCGCTCGCCAGACAGACAGAAAGAGACAGAGAGACAGAAAGTGAGAAATCACCCCCCAGGGGGGATGGCTACACCACAATCCCTTCTCCTCCATTCTCCTCTCGGGATCTTGGGCACGCACGCACACACGCCCAGCGTGAGTTTTAAGCCACCGGGCCCGGGATGTGAACCGTGGTCGACTGCATGGGAGTCCAGCAACATAGCCATTATGCTAACTGCTGGTCCCTGAAAATATCTTTTAATAGGTGAGTGAAGGGCATCCACAGTTACGGAGATGATAGATGCATTTGATTTTACTTCATCACATTCATAGTACAATTGCTACATATCCTGTTACGTTTTCTTTGTTTATATTTGATGCATTTGCTTTGCCCTTTTTTTTTTTTTTAATTGTTCCTCTTGGTATGTAGAAGTTACTTTTGTTGTTGTTGCTGTTATGGGTGTCATTACCTTTGTATTTATACCTTTTTTAATGCCCTTAGCCCTGTGTTTTCTTATTTAATCTTTTATTGTGTAGTTTGTCAATTTTTAAGATATATTGCAATTCCCTCCTGTTACCTGTAGAATAATCAGTGAGCTTATTCTGTTTTCCCTTCTCTTTGCATTTTTTACTTGCATTATTTATAGCTTGTCAGAATATATAACATACATTTACATTTATATTTATACTTATATTTATATATATAAAACATTCTTCTGCCCTGTCCTGATCTTTGTTTTACTCTTTAGTCTGTACTTAAATGTTCACTCTCAGTCCTTTTCAGCCCAGGTTTCCTGTCACCTTTTAGTTGAAGAAGCTCATGTCACAGTGTCAGGAACTGTGACAGGTCAGAGATTTTACCCTACTTGCAAGCTAAAAAATTAGCTTGCTACTTACAGGCTACTAAGTTGCTGGCAGGAGACACGAGACTCTTGGGTAAGAGACAAAGAACTTTATTACTCATGGCAAAAGCAGCAGCCCTAGCTCCTTGTTCGTTTGTGTGAGTTCCCCAGGTCCTCCAAATACCATGGAGATAATGAAGGTGTGCCCAAATCAATGTCTATACATGCAGTGGTTTATATTAAGGAGAGGAACACAGAACTTGGGAACCTACTGCTTCTGTACGATAGTATGTAAAAGCTCTTTCAGGGTGGGTACTACTTTATCCCTCAGGGTTGCTTCCTGAAAACACAACCCTGAGAAATAACCCTGGGTAGGGACCAGTCAGAACCTTGCCTGTTTTGGCAAACCTAGTAGGATTATACAGGGGTGCTAGACCCATGGCAGATTGGCCCTCCCACAAGTAGACTGCCACTAAGGTCTGGTGGGTGTGCAATAGTATCCCGAGTTCATACATGTCAAAGACTTTCTGTAGCTTTGATATTTCAAGGGCTGATTTGCTAAATAGAAAATCCTTGGTCCACTCTTGAATTTTTCCCTTGAATTTATTGAAAATGCTGCTCTATCGCCTTGCTTTTGTTTCTTAGGAAGTCTGATGCCAACCTAATTGTCTTGCTCTTTTGAGATAGTTGGTCTGTTTACCTGAAAACCCTGAGAATTATTTTTAAAAATACGTTATATTTTAAGTCTGTTTAGGGTATACCTTAGAGGTTAACCATTACAGGGCAATTTTCCCAGGAACTCTATAGATCTTTTCACTATTTAGGTGCTTTTTATTTCTGAAAAGTGGTATTGGAATAAAGTTTTAAATTTTAGTTATTTTTTCACTATGCTTTCAGGGACTCCAAATACATGATGTTGGATCTTCTTTGTCTGCCTTACTCTTTTTTTTTTTTTCCCCTAACTTTTTAGATTACCTTTTATGAATAAGAATAAAACATAGCAAATCTTATTTGTTAATTGTATTTAAGGGCAAATACTCTTTCTCTTGAATATTAAGTCAATTGTGAATATCCATGAGACACAAAACACAATGCAGTTTTTTGTTTTGTTTTGTTTTGTTTTAGAGAGAGATTTTTGCTAGAGCATGTGTGCACTCACCAGAGAGACAAAGCAAGAAATCACCCTCCAGGGTGAGGGTGAGGGGATGACCACACCGCAGTCCCTTCTCCTCTACTCTTGTCTCAGGATTTTGGGTACACACACATACACGCCTGGTGTGAGTTTCAAATCACTGGGTCCAGGACTTGAAATCACAGTCGACCATGTGGGAGTCCAGTGACATAATAATTACGCCATCTGCTGGTCCCAACACAGTGCAGTATTTTTATGCAAATAAAAGTAGATAAAACTTACTCTTGTCAATAAAAAAAATCCTAAAATTAACCCAAATGTAATTTCTCAAGTAACCTGATTCATGTCACGGAAATAACCTGTAGTGATTTTCAGTTTGGTAGAGAAACAATTTGCTTTTGATTCCCTGTAGATGTCTACCTTTTCCACCGACTTTCTCCATGATCCCTTTTACTGCTATATCCCATTTTCATTCTCCTGATTATTTTGCTCCCATTCTTTAATCTTTTACTGAATTTTCATCAGAATCTGTTCTCCTTTGGACATCTTAAAATTTAGTCCCCATTTCAGATATAATTTTGTCTCTCTCACTTTTTTTTTGGAAAGGTTTTTGCTATAGGGTGCATGTGCTCACCAGGCAGACAGAGAGAGACAGAGAGACAGAAAGAGAGAAATCACCCCCCCCAGGGGGGGATGGCCATGCCGCAATCCCTTCTCCTCCATTCTCCTCTCTGGATCTTGGGCACGCACGCACACGTGCCCGGCCTTAGTTTAAGCCACTGGGTCTGGGACTCGAACTGTGGTCGACTACATGGGAATCCAGCAACATAACTATTATGCCATCTGCTGGTCCTAATTTTGTCTCTTTTGGCATTCCTTTATTAAATTTTTGTTTCACTTCTGCCTGCTTTTTGTTCAGTTCTATTCTCAATTTTTGAATTTATGAATAAAAATAATTTTTGTGGGGTTGGCAGGTGGAGTAATGGTTAATGCACTGGACTCCCACATGGCTGACTATGGTTCAAGTCCCAGACCTGGCAGCTTGCTTTCTCACTTTCCCTCTCTTTCTCTCTCTTGTCTCTCTCTGGTCAAATTTAAAAAAATAATAGTAATTAAATTAAATAATTCTTAGAAAGAAATTTTTACACACCAAATACCTATTTAAAAATACTTAGTTCAGTTTGGAGTGTTATGTTAAGATTTCCTTTATGATTGTTTCTTGGAGGGCATTTTCATGAGCTGAAAGTTTAGATCTTTTTTTTCTTTTGGTTTTCTCCTGATACAGTTGTCAAAAGCTTTTATCTGTTCCTTTTGCAGACAGGGTTGGAAGTTTGGGTGTGTTTACAGTCCATCAATGCAGTGAAGTGTGGTCTCTTCCAGGGCTGGCTTTTGTTGGAGGAAGTCAGTGGAGAGGAGTTACATGCTGAGGATTGAGCTCTCCGTTGTGCTGCAGGATTCTCCATTTCCTCCTGCTGCTTTCCTCTGCACCATCCAGTCACTAGAGGGCACCTCTCCCCTTCTTTTTACCCATTTCTGCCCAGAAGCAATGCAGTTTTCAGATTGCTACAGTCCGGCAAACCCAGCTCTCCCCTGTAGCTCCGATTGATAAAGGTGTTTTTCAGTGTTATTGTGCTTAGGACAGACTCTCTTCCAAGGGTGGTTTTAGCTTTAAATTTAGGCCCTCTGCTCTGGTCTTCACTCTTCCATGCCACTTTCCCAAATTTTCTCTATTTTTCGCAAGAGTTTGCAGTGGAAGTTCAAGAGGTAGCTGTGCTGGATATTTTTGTTTAATTTTTATTTATAGTAAATATGGTATGAACCTGTAGTAGTCTCCTATGTCTTTCAGTTGTGCCGAAGCTGTGGGTTTTGCATGGTTTTATTTGTTAGTGTTGATCTATGTAGACTTTCGAGGCTTCCTAATCATGAGTTTTATAGATGTATTGTATAATGGTTTTTTGTTTTGTTTTGTTTTGTTTTAGATTTTTGTCATGGGGGAGTACACTCACAGGAGAGATGAGAGACAGAAAGATACAGAGAGAGAAAGTGAGAAACCACCCCTCGGGGAGGGCCACACCACAGTCCCTTCACCATTCTCCTCTCGGGATTTTGGGCACACATGCACAGATGCCTAGTGAGATTTTTCAAGCCACTAGGTCTGGGACTCAAACACAATCAGTCATGTGGGGATCCAGCGCCTTAGCCACCACACCACCTGCTGGCCCTTGTATGTTGGTTGTTGTTATTTATTTATTGTTTAGTTTAGGGTTTTTTTTTTTTTTAGATTTTTTGCTGTAGGGCATGTACACTTGCCAGGGAGAGAGAGAGCCACAGAGACAGAAAGCAAGAAGTCAACCCCCCAGAGAGGATGGCAATGCTGCAATCTCTTCTCTTCCATTCTCCTCTCAGGATTTTGTATACACGCACACACACACACACACACACACACACACGCAGGCTTGAGTTTCAAGCCACCAGGACTGGACCTGAACCTCAGTGGGCCACATGGGAGTCCAGCACCTTAACCACTCCGTCACCTGCTGGGCCTGTACTGTATTGTGATTTTTAACCAGTGCTTTATTCATTGAGAAGGTAGGTGCTTTTAAAATGTGCACATTATAGCGATGCCTGTAGGTTAAGTTTTGCACAGCTATGATTAGTCCTTGTGAATGCCTAGAAATAAATCAAAGGTAATAACATCTTCAGGCTTTTTCTAACATGCACTTCCCAGTTGCCCTCCAGAAAGCCTGCAAGGATTTGTTGAGTCTCCGCTAGGCGACAGGCCCTGGACTAACCAAGCATTGAGGGCAGAAAACTGAGCCAGGGCCAGACCTGCTCTCTGGCCCAGGGGACAGACATGAGCACAGAGATAACATGACACATTTTGCCCAAAAGATAAGTTCAAAGAGGTGTCGGAGCACAGGAGGAGGTCGCAGTGCTTCTCGGAGCCCGTTCCCACTACACAAGACCTCTGTCCTCACAGAGCCATCCCTCAGCTCTCCTGCCTTCACCCTGACCCTCCTGGGAACAGCACCTCCTTGCAGCCCCTCTACCCCGTCATCTCTTCTAGCTGTCATCCTGTGCCCAAGCCACCTGCACCTCTCCTGAGAGTCTCTCATGGCCTCCTCCTTTTCCCTGTATAACCTCATTATACCTCTAACTTCAATGGCTTCCACAGACTCACTTCTTTTCTTTTTTAAAGAATTCTTTCATTTTATTTATTATTATTACTATTTAAATTTGCTATAGGGCATGTGCACTCACCAGAGAGAGAAAGAAAGTGAGAAAGCTAGCCACCAGGCCCAGGATTCGAACCACAGGTCGTTCCAGCTCCTTAACCACCACACCACCTGCTGGCCCCCATATAGTCACCTCTAGGCCACATCCTTCACCATTATTGAGCAGCAGCTAATCTTGGTTCTTTTTCACAGCCTTCTCTAGACATAGTTCATCTTTAGCTTTTATCACAGTGGCAGCCTTGAGAAGCATGACTAATAATTGCCGGAGGCAGTTGAGTTGAATAGAGTGTTTTGAACTCTGAGTTGTTCTGTTAGTGACAGCTGCTCAGAAAGAAATCAAGTGCCTATAAATAATAGCAGATTGCCACCTTGAATAGACTGTTGGGAATTAGACAGCTGTTCTTATAGATTTTTGGAGGTAGAATATATTGTTTCTTTATTGACTTAAAAGAAAAGAAAGCAAAGTGTATGTGACACTTTAAGGTAAGAATCATCTTCAACTTAGATGCACTTCTTGTTTAATTTTTCATAAAGTAAATGAAGGTAGAATTTCAGAAAATGATCAGTTTAATTCATTATGCTTTTGAACGGACGGAGGGATCTTTTGTTCTACTCTTCTACAGTAATCAAAATGGTTATTGCTTCCAGAAAACAGACACATAATATCATTAAGTAATTACATAATTTATTGCTTGCCTAAATCTAATTTGACATTGAAAATATGGTTCTGATGATAGGTTCTGTAATAGTTCCCTCTCTTTTTCTCTAGTAGTAGTTACCTATTGATACTCTGAAAACTACTCTAAAACTAAGTGCCTTAAAACAACAAGTGCTGGGAACCAGCAGTTGGCATAATGGCTATGTTGCTGGGCTCCCATGTAGTCTACTGCGGTTCGAGTCCTGGACAGACCCAGTGGCTTAAACTCATGCTGAACACAAGTGCGTGCATGCCCAAGATCCTGAGAGGAGAATGGAGGAGAAGGGATTTCAGCGTGGCTATCCCCCCTGGGGGGTGATTTCTTGCTTTCTGTCTCTCTGTCTCTCTCTGTCTTTCTGGCAAGGGCACGTGCCCTATAGCAAAAACCTCTCAAAAAAAAAAATAGGTGTTGGACCAGCAAGTGGCATAGTGGTTAAGGTGCTGGATTCCCACATGGCCAACCACAGTTCAAGTCCCAGAACTGGAGGCTTGCTTTCTCATGTTCTCTCTCTCTCTCTCTCTCTCTCTCTCTCTCTCTCACTGTCTCTTTCAGGCCAGTGCATGTGCCCTTTAGCAAATTTAAAATAATAATAATAAATAAAATTAAAGAAATAATTCTTTAAAAAAAACACACACACATAACAGATGTTAAGCATCTCACAGTTTGTGTAGATCAGGAATTCAAGAGCAGCTTAGTTGAGTAATTCTGACTCAGTCCCACGCAGTTGCAGTCAAAATGTTGGCTAGGGCTACTGTCCTCTGGAGACTGGGCTGGAGGTGGCGGTGGCTGTTGGCAGGAGGTCTCAGCCCCTTCGCACAGGGTCTCTCCATGTAGGGCTGCTGAATGTCCCTCATGCCATGCAGCCGGATTCCTCCAGAGTGAGCGAACCAAGAGAGAACCAGGAAGAAGCCACAGTGCCTTTTCTGGTCTAGTCTCTAAAGTCATATCCATAACTTCCACTTCTTTCTGTTTGTTAGAAGCGGTTAGCAAGTCCACACCATGTACAAGGGGAGGAGAATGAGGCTCTACCTTTCGAAGGGAAGAATGTGAAGCGATTCATGGGCATATTTTACCACCACCACAGGCTTGTTTTGCCTGACTGTTTCTTTCCTGGGGCTGGAGGTAGTTTGGCTTAGTAGTTAAGAGCCAGGCTCTGAAGTCAGGCAGCCTGGGTCTGGTTCGGATTCTACCTTTTTCTCATTGTGTAACTTAGTAAGTATGAGAGCTTACCTTCTGTGGGCTGCAGTTCCCACATGTATACAAAAAGAAAAATAACAGCGCCTACCTCATGGGAGTGTATGAGAAGTAAATTAATGTAAGTGAAGGATTGTAAGACCAGGCCTGATGCATAGAATGCTCTTAGTAAATGTTCGATTTTAGTATTATTCTTATAGTCTGACAATAACAAAGCCCAGTTCGGTCCTCTGTTTACTGCTGCAGAATCTCAAGCAGTGCTTGGCCTAACACGTACCACCTACTATAGGGTTTCTGTCAGCTTAGAGAGTCCTTTAGGAATGCCTGGTTCCATGGCAGGAGCCAAGTGAGCCGGTGACTCGGTGCAGATTCCACCCTCCGTGGGGGAGTACCTGAGGGCTTTCAGCCTTGGACTGATGCTTCTTAAGGAAATTACACCCCTTTCCCCCCCGCGACTCCTGCCTGGAAAGGGCTTTCTCCTAATCTTCATAGGGGCCTGCTCTGGGACCTGTGATCGGTGTCCAGTGTTGACGTTCATTCATGTATTCAGTCCATAAATACATAAACTTCTTTGGTGCTCAAAGCAAAGTGATTTTTCACAGTACTTTATTTTACTGTGAAGAATCAAGGGAAATTCCTTTTTCCTGGCTTTCTGGGGTCTCCTTTCTTACAGCAGCTCCATCTCTGATCTGTGGCTGATTCGCATTGATGGCTAGAGTTTAGTGCTTATGGGTGAAAAATTTTCCTTGAAGTGATCTGTGTGGGACAAAGGGATAATCATAATTCCAATACTTTTAAGGGAAAATGACTTACTAAAGGGCAAACAACTATTTATAATAGTTAAATAGTTTCACTAAATCCTGCATTTATATCAGATAGATCTTGACCTGGCATAAAGTCACCACATTCTTGGCTCGAGAAAGATGTTTTTAAAAGATGCTCATGGATACCACATGTCAAAATTTCAAAAGAAAGACTTTGAAGACATAAAATATTTGTGATTTTTAAAAGATATTAATTCTGTTTTATAGATGATTTACAAAGCTGTTCAGCAGAAGAAGTTTGCACACCAAATTTCCTTCATCTTTCTCATTGGGCAATTAGGTTTTATGGCTGGAAATTATAATTGAAATAGCTTCTTTTTTTAAAGAATTATTTAATTTTATGTATTATTATTTTAAAATTTGCTATAGGACACATGTGCTCATGAGACAGAAGAGAGGGAGAAAGTGAAAAAGCAAGCCATCATGTGTGGAACTCAAACTGTGTCAGTCCTGTGGGAGTCCAGTGCCTTGGCCAGCAGATAGAATGGTGGTTAAGGCACTGGACTTCCACACAGCTGACTGCAGTTCAAGACCTGAACCTGGCAACTTGCTTTCTCACTTATCCTCTCTTTCTCCATCTCTCTCTGGTGAGTGTACATGCTCTATAGCAAATTTTTAAAGTAACAATAATTAATAAAGTGAAATAAATAATTTTTAAAATGTTAAATAAAAGTTAAAATGTAGGCCAGGTGGTATGGTGTTAAAGTGGTGGATTCCACATGGCCAACTCTGCAGTTTGAGTCCCAGACCAGCAACTCAAGAAACACACCAGGTGCACGCGTGTGAATGCTCAAAATCCTGAGAGAAGAATAGAGGAGAGGCAATTGTGGTACGGCCTTCTCCCTGGAGTGATTTCTCACTTTCCTTCTCCCTCTGTTTCTCTCTCTCTCTGCTGAATACCTGCCCTCAATGGCAAACATCTAAAACAATTATTTTAAATAAAAATAAAAATGTTACCCATGGGCTGTCCATCTAGCCTACTGGATTAAAAGAGCCAGATCCCACATGTCTAGCTGCAGTTCAAATCCTTACCCAGCAGCTTCAAAAACATGCCCGACGCATGTGCATGAGCACCCAAAATCCCAATAGGATGGAGAAATGGAAGAGAAGGGATTGTGGCATTACTGTGCCCCATTAGGGGTACTTCCTCCCTCTACCCCCTGCCTGGAGAGTTCATGTGCCCTCTGGCAATTAGCTTGCACTTCCTATATAGTTTGACCTCTTAAATCCACCCAATTCCCTTTTGATTTTGGGTTCATTTTCTCAACTACAAAGAATAGGTAGGATAGCATTTGGCATATATGCTAGAACTCTTGACTACTGTGACTTAACCAGTAGGTGTTCACGTTTCCTGTATAACAAGAAATGTGTTTTTCTGCTCTTTCTTGGCGTGTGACTTCTGCCTCTGTGCTAGTGGTCCCAAGTTATAAGACAGCTGTTAGTTACTGTGGCATCACATTTACATTCCGGGCGGAAAGTGGCTACACCAGCAGGGCTTTCCAGGAACTGTGTTCCATGACTTCCTTGAAGTACAAGGAATTCCAAGGAAGCTGAGTTTTCAGTAGGGTGTATTGTTATCCTAAAGAAGATCAGGGTTGTCAGTGAGGAAGGGGGGTACTGAGTAGTGTCTGCCACACGGGCAAGATGGTTACTGAAACCCTGAGCCAGTAGGGCAGTCCATGAGTACCTTCACGTGGCAATAGAATGCAACGAGATTATAGTACCTGATGTACATAAATTAATCTGCTTTATTTATTTTTTATTTGCTATACAGTGCATTCACTCACTACAGGGAGGAGAAAAGAGGGAGAGAGAAAGAGAGAAAGCACCACCTTAGTGGGATAGCCATACCACAGTGCTTTCTACCCCATTCTCTTGGGATTCTGGGCATGCACACATTCACACCTGCTTGTTTTTCAAGCCACCAGGCTTAGAACTCAAAGCGCTCAATCAGCCATGTGAGATTTAGCCACCTTAAACACCACACCACCTGGCTAGCCTCTTACTTTATGACTGTGTGTATGTGTGTGTGTGCGTGTGTGTATTTATATATTTATATAATTTATATATACACATACCTATACACACGCACACACATGTGTGTATATACACACATGTATATACACACATATATAGCCTCTTTATATATATACATATAATACATATACGTGTGTATATATTTATATATTTACATATACACATATATAAACATACACATATATGTGTATATATGCACACACATATATGTATATATACACACACATATATGTATGTGTATATAGATATATATACACCTATATAGCCTCTTTATATATATATATAATACATATATATGTGTGTGTGTGTGTGTGTATCATTATTGTTTATTTTACCTATTCAGTTTGATTTGACCAGAGAGAGAGAAAGTGAGAAAGCAAGCTGCCAGGTTTGGGACTCGAACTGTGGTTGGCCAAATAGGAGTCCAGCACCCTTTAACCACCATGCCACCTGCTGGCCCTGTATTTTTTTTTTTAAGAATTATTTATTTAATTCCATTGGTTATAATTATTATTATTATTTTCATTTGACCAGAGAGAGAAAGGAAAAGTGAGAAAGCAAGCTGCCAGTCCAGGAGTTGAACCGTGGTTGGCCATGTGGTAATCCAGAACCTTTAACCACCACACCACCTGCCAGCTCCCTATTTATATTTTTTAAGTTGGAATTAGGAAGTCAAAACACAGATTGGCTTACCCATAGGTAACACACATGGTCATAAATCTCAGTAATGATTTTACACATAATCTCATTTTCTTACCAGAAAAATACTCATTAGAAAAAGGGGTGCGGGGGCCAGCAGTTGGCATAATGGCTATGTCACTGAATTCCCATGTACTCGACTGTGGGTCGAGTCCTGGACCTGGTGGCTTAAACTCACGCCAGGCACGTGTGTGTGCGCCTAAGATCCACAGAGGAGAAAGGAGGAGAAGGGATTATGGCGTGGCCATCCCCTTGGGGGGGGTGATTTCTCGCTTTCTGTCTCTCTGTCTCTCTCTGTCTTTCTGGCAAGCGCACACCCCCTATAGCAAAAATCGCTCCCCCCCCCAAAGAAAAGAATAAGGGGTGCGGGACCAGCAGATGGCATAATGGTTACATTGCTGGACTGCCATATAGTTCTAGTCCCAGACTCTGGTGTGTGCACTTGTGTGTGCATGCCCAAAATCCCAATAAGAGAATGAAGGAGAGGGTATTGCAGCATGGCCATGTCCCCAGGGAGTGGTTTCTCACTTTCTGCCTCTGTTTCTCTAGTGAGCACATGTGCCCTATAGCAAAAATCTCCCTTAAAGAGTAAATAAATAAGATGTGCATAGCTTGAACACAGTAGTGCACACTAGCGCCCCCTTCTGTCGTACCAGAAACTATGGGAGATCAGGGGTCAGCCTGTACACAGCAGGTGCTCGTGTGCCAGAGATCCACTCGCTCTCTCTACCTCTCTTCAGAAAGGAATAAATAAACTTTAAAAAAGAAGAAAAGGTCGGCCCCATAGCCTAGTTTTTAAGGGAACCAGATCTCACATGACCAAACACGGTTTGAATTCCAGCCCCAGCAGCCTGAGAAACATTCTGGGCACAGGTGCATGCATGCCCAGAATCCCAACAGGATGGAAAAGTGGAGGAGAAGAGATTGCAGCATGATCACACCCCACTGGGGGATGCTCTCTCTCTTCTTCCCTCCCTACTGCTCTCTCTGTCTCACTCTGGTGACCACATGATGAGCCTTCGCCGCCCCCCCCCAAAGTACTTGGATAAATAAAATTTGCCAAAAAAGCTGTTTTTATTTTAGATATTTTATCATATGAGGGGATATCAAAAGGTTTATGGAAAAATTATATTAAAGCATGAGTTTTTTAATTCAGAAAAAAAATTGAAACTCATGCATAGTTTTTGGTAATACATAGTTTTCCATTAACTTTTTGAAGACCTCCCTCATTTTAACCTTTTTTTTTTTTTTTTTTTTTTGGCTAAAGTGATTCTTAAATTAGTTTTTTGGAAAATGGTTACATATTGTTTTGATGGAAATTGTACCCAGTTTGATTTTTTTTTAAATTATTTTTTTATTTAACTATGTATTTATTTTTAATTTGACCAGCATGGGACAGAGCAAAAGAAAGAGAGAGGGAAAGTGAGAAAGCAAGCCGCCAGGTCCGGAACTTGAACTGCGGTTGGCCATGTGGGAGTCCAGTGCCCTTAGCCACCGCCACCGCCCACCCCCACCCCACCCTGTTTGATTTTTAACAGAATTTGCAATATAGTAGCAAATCAAATTGTGTGTGTGTGTTGTTTTTAAGTGAAAAGACTGTATTTCTAATATGAAAAGGACTTCAGAATGTTTATGGAAAAGTAGAACTAAAGTGCAAATTTAGCTTTATGCAAAAAAATTGCAATCCATGCCTGATTTTTTTCATAGTATGCATTTTCCATGAATTTATTTGAAGACTGTTCATGTATAAGTAACATGTACACATTGTAAAAAAAAAAAATCAGCTAGTACTGAGGTGAAAAATTACTCTTGATTCTGTTACCCATAAATAACCATTGTTAGCATCTTGAAATGCTAATAATACTAGTGTCAGATAAAATATTAGTACTCTGCCTCAGCTTGGGAGGTTGGAAGTGACATGGGAGGTACCGGTTCCGTTCCTGGGCCAGCCTGAGTGCAGGACGTGCTTGTGTTCCTGTAATCCTGGCTGATTGGGAGGCTAGGGGAGGAGGGTAGCAATGCAGTCAGAAGTACCCATCTCTCAGGACCAGCAGATGGCATAATGGTTACGTCGCTGGACTCCCGCGTAGTGGAGTCTCGGACCCAGTGGCTTAAACCTCACGCCAGGCTTGTGTGTGTGCATGCACGCCCAAGATCCCGAGAGGAGAATGGAGGAGAAAGGATTGCGGCATGGCCATCCCCCTGGGGGGTGATTTCTCGCTTTCTGTCTCTCTGTCTCTCTCTATCTCTTCAGAGAGCACATGTGCCATATAGCAAAAATCTTTCTAGAAAAAAAAAAGAACCCACCTTTCTTCCTTTCCCTCTCTCCCTGTCCTTTTCTCTCTTTCTCTTATCTCTTGACAAAAATTTGGAAAACCGGATGAATAACTCCACTTTAATCTTTAGAAAGTAAATAAAAGTTAATTTTTGATTTTCATTACTCATAGCTGATAATTTTTAAAGAAGCATTTCTGAAACAGTTTGACATTAATAGATTCTTCTTCTTTTTTTTTTTTTTTAACTTTTGCTAAAGGGTATGTGTGCTCACCAGAAAAAGACAGAGAGGGAGAAAGTAAGAAATCACTCTCCTCTATAGGGGAAATGGCCACACCATGATCCTTTCTCCTCCGTTCTCTTCTCAGGATTTTGGGCACCCACGCACATGTGCTTGGCATGATTTTCAAACTGCCAGGTGTGGGATTCGAGCCATGGAATTGGCCATGTGGGATCCAGTACCTTGTCCTCCACACCACTCACTGACCCTATTGTTTTTTTAATTTTACATTTAATCATTATACATCTTTGCAGCATACAATATGGTTTTTCAAAGCATGCATGCATTGCATGTCAATCAAGTCAAAGATATTACCATAAATATCTTCAACAGATAACTTTCAATTCTTGTGTCTGTTAAATGTTTTTTTTCCTTGGTCCCCTCCCTCTCACCACCCATTCTTACTCTGTTTTATTTATCTTGTAACAAGAAATAAAAGCTTTTGCTCTGAGTCTAGAATTTCTGTATTCTTCCCTTAGCCCGTGTGTTCATTTGAGGGATCACAAGTGAAATGTTATCAGAATAATAGCAGGTGATTGATATGAAAATACCTATTTTTTTACTATGACCATTTAAAGGTCTGTGTGGGTTGGGTCTTTTTGTACCTGCACATTCAATTACCGATCGCTTTCAAGCTGCAGATATATTCCACCTCTCTGGTTAAATTTAGCTAAGGAATTGTTAGGTTCAGGTGATAATTGCTCTTTCTCTTCTCTTCACTTTCCCAGCCTCTGCAATATTTGACAAGCTTCACTCCTCCTTCAAGCAGTGTTTTCCATGTGTGTCTTTTCTGTGCTGTCGACAGGCTCTGCCACGCTCTGCTGGCCTCCTACTCAGAGATGCCACTCCTGCCACCTCTCCCGTGTCAGAGCAGGGCCGAGAAAGAGCTGAGCAGGGCCGTTCGCACCTTTCAGAGCTGCTCTGTGAGCAGCCCTCAGTAGACCTTTCCTATTATCCCTCATGGGCGCCTTACCCTCAGTCAGAGTCAAGTTCCTCTCAGATGGTTCTTGGTGCCTAGATTTTGGGCTCAGGGTTCACATAGCTAGGCCTTGCTGCAAGTATGGGTTACAGAGAGTGAAAATACTGCGCGTTCTGATTAAATGCCACTTAACATTGTTTTATTAAGCAAATAACATAAATGTAGCAGTGGAATTTGTTTTAATGAAAAGAAAAAAATGCTCCTTCAGTCCTGCAATTCTAGCCATCTGTTCTGTTTTTCTGCGTTTCAGACCTGTTGTATATGTACATGCAGTGTCTGCATTAAACTTAGAGTGGCTGTTACTTGGATTCTGAGGCTTTTTCCCTTAACGTACTCTTTTATGCATTGTGTTACATATCTGCAGAATGATACTTAAATGAGTTAATTTTTTCAATAGGGCATTCATTTAATGATCCAAAATCCAAAAGCTATCAAAGTGTAGTGTCAGTTCAGTGGTACAGCACCTACGTGCTGCTCAAGCAAAACTGGGTCCGCCTGGAAGATCCGGGTTTGGTTCTCCAGTCAGCCTGGAAACACCAGGCATGCATGCTTCGGACCTGGCTTGCTGGACAGCTAAGGATGGGATGCAACTTGCGATCCTGTTGAGGGTGTTTATGTGTCTCTGCCCCTCTTACTGTCTCTCACACTCACAAAAGAGATTAACTGAAGAAAAAAAGCGGGGAGAGGATGTACAGTGAGAAGTGAGCTCTCCTACCCATCTCCAGCCACCCGGTCCGCTTCCCCTTGCCCCAGAGGTACATACTTTCGTGTATTCTGACATAACCATATTCCATTTGTGTTATTTTGATTCTTTCCAGAGTTTACCAGATTTCAAAATAATGTGTTCATTTCCCAGAATCCTCTAAAGAAGACCAATAAAAGTTTGTGGTTTGGTTTTTTTTTTTTTTTTCCCCCCATGTAAGACCTGTTTTATTGTTCCTTGAAAAAGTTCAGGTTTCACTTTAAATCAGGCAGCAACACCTCTCAGTCTGCATCTCTCTCCCCGTCAGACACATCATGGCCTCGAAATGAACAAACGTTCCTACTGAGGAGGGAAAAGCCAGTTCTGAGAGCAATGACCATTAGGCCGTAATTGAATCTAATACGAAGGCTAGTGTTTCACATTACTCTATGCACCCTGTTCCAGGAATGCAGTTTTCTTGATTTAGGCAGGTATTGATACCCACGACACCACAGGTGTGTGTGTGTGTGTGTGTGCACAGTCACATGTCCACATGCACACACGTGTGAGTGCGCACACACACACACACACACACAGTACAAGCCCTCCCCAAACAGCAAAAATCAAAGCAAGTCAAAAGGACTCAAAGGTATCTTTTGAATGACTTCATGGGTCACAGTTGATGTGGTTGAGCCCACTGTAACTGTTCTTGTGATGCTCCCGTTGGCGCATCTTTGGCCAGTAGCAGTATCTTTAAACTCAGTTTTCTGAGTCCAGTTGTCTTTAATATTGTTAGTTTTCTGCTCTCTGGTATGACAAGGTGTGTTTCAGGCTCTTCTTGTATTCATGGATACTTCTGAATGACTACAAAATGTGCTGTTGAATTAGCTGTATCTTCATATCTCCCTTATTAGAAAACAGTTTAGCCTGTTCTTCTTTCTTACTATTTTCAAAAAATTATTTTATTTAACCTTATTATTATTATTATTTTAAACTTTCACCAAGGAGAGAGAGAGAGGGAAAGTGAAAAAACAAGCCACCGGGTCCGAGACTTGAACCATGATCGGCCACGTGGGAGTCGAGCACCTTTAACCACTGCACCACCTGCCAGCCCTGCCTGTTCTTATTTCTAAAATATTGTAGGTAATTTTTCAACTAATATCTCTGTTAATATATGCACCTTTTTTTTTTAATGAGAGAGAATTTTGATAGGGTCTTATCAGGATCCTCCCACCCTAGCCTCCCAGAAAGGAGGAGTGCGGGCACAAGCCACTGCGCCCAGCCACGGATGACTCAGGAACAGAACTTGGGCTTCCAGGTGACCTCAGCCACTGCACAGTGGTGCGCTCCTACTTGCACCACCACTGCTGGGCCTGCTGTGTACACTTTTCAGTCTTTGGTTTATGCCCTTAGCATCTCTAGTGATATGGAAACTGTTATTTTCTTTCTGTAATGCCTTTAGCTTGCATGTTCACATGCAATTACCAGTTTAAAGCCATATGAGTATTCTTTTAACTCCTAAAAATATTGCCAGATTGAATTGGCAGAGGAGTGTACCCATTTGCAAAATTGAGCATAGTGGTTTCAACAGAATACCAACATTTGGGTATTATGATTCTTTTTTAATATTCATTGAGTCCATCATATAAAATTATAGATATATATTTGCCTTTTAGCTCATTCTGAAGTTGAATATAATTCTATATGTTTATTCATTATGTCCATTTTTATATGGATTATTTATGCCTTTTGTTCATTTGCCTTCTAGGGTCTTGATTTTTTTTTTTTTTTTGAGAGGTTTTCGCTATAGGGCGCGTGCGCTCGCCAGACAGACAGAGAGAGAAAGAGAGACAGAAAGCGAGAAATCACACCCCAGGGGGGATGGTCACGCCGCAATCCCTTCTCCTCCATTCTCCTCTCGGGATCTTGGGCATGCACGCACATGCGCCCGGCGTGAGTTTTAAGCCACCGGGTCCGGGACACAAACCTCAGTCGACTACGTGGGAGTCCAGCGACATAGCCATTACGCTAACTGCTGGTTCCAGGTCTTGATTTTTTAAAAGATAATAGCAGTATATATAATTAACCTTCTTCGAAAAGAACCATCAGATTTTAAACATAAAATACTGTTGTATTCAACTATCTACACAAGCTTGGCAAGTTTACTAACCCTTCTTCAAACTTCACATCTATCAAATGTTCAATGGAACTTGATCTCTTAAATCCTTTCCAACTCTGACAGCCAAGGTTTTCTTAGTTAAAAAGCACCATAGTTCTGGGACCAGCAATTGGCGTAATGGCTGTGTCGCTGAACTCCCATGTAGTTGACCGTGGTTCAAGTCCTGGACCCGGTGGCTTAATCTCACACCAGGCGCATGTACGTGTGTGCCTAAAATACCGAAAGGAAAATGGAGAAGGGATTGAGGCATGGCCATCCCCCGGGGGGTGATTTCTTACTTTCTGTCTCTCAGTCTTTCTGGTGAGTGCATGAGCCCTATAGCAAAAACCTCTCCCCCCACCCCCAAAAAACAATGCAACATAGTTCCATGTTTAAATAACCCTTGCCATTCCTTGATCTCTTCCATAGAGGGACTTTCCCACAGGTGCCTTCCTCCACAGTCCTCTAGTAGTGTTTATTAGACTGGCCCTCAGTCTTCTCTTCCTCCCCACATGGAGTGGTGGAACTCTGAAGAAAGACATTGCCAGTCCAACTGTATGTGCTAGTTTGCTTAAGTAAAATCCTGTGATAGTTGGCTTTTTCAAGTGAAAAGGGAATGATTCTGCCAACTTGTCATTTGTTAATTTTTTTTGAAAGTGTATTCTATGAATGAGAGAGAGAGAGAGAGAGAAAGACAGGCAGAGATACAACATCCCCAGGGTCTTGATACCACAGGCTACATCCAGTTTCAGTCTGCCAGTTTCATGAGCACACTTGTGCCTGGTATACTTAGGGAGGTCTCTGGATTTGAACCAGCAACCTTTCCATGTTGGTCTGCCACACTGAGGATCGCATTATACTTCAGTGCCACAGTTCAGTCTCACATTTGTTAGATCTTGTGTTCTTTCAAGTAAATGACCTTTGAGTTAGGTTCAGCCTTTTAGAAAACTTTACAGGCCCAGCTGCAGTGGCATAGGCAGTAGGGTGCAGTCATGTGATACTGGAGCCATGTGGGAAGGCTTGTGGTTCGTATCCCAGGTCAGCCTGAACACACTGGGTACGCCTATGATCCTGGCTGATTGGAAGGCTAGGGGAAGGATCTAGGCGAGATTACTGAGAGTGTCTGTCTCTCTGTCCCTCTCCTATTTCTCCCTTTCCCTCTCCATTTAATATGAAACAAATAAAGTATATTGAAACAAAATTCAATAAAGTTTTCCAAACAGATACTAATAAAATGTACTTTTATTCATTACTCAGGATCGTTAGCCTAAGTTAGCTATAAGTGACTATATATGTACAGTAGTTCAACTATTGATTTTGGTTGGCCCTGATTTGTTTATTTTTCTTTTTTAAGACCACTTGTGGGCCAGCCAGTTTTGGGTAGTGAGCTGGGTCCCACATGGCCAATTACATGGTTCGAGTCCTAGACCAGGCAGCTTAAGGAACAAACCGCACTAGGTTATGTGTGTGCCCAGAATCCTGAAAGGAGGGAGAAATGACATGAACATCCCCCATGGGGGGTGCTTTCTTACTTTCCCTTTCCCTCTCTCTCTCTGTGTCTCTCATGTCTCTCTCAGATGAATGCATATCAGGCAAATTTAAAAAAGAAAAAGAAAGAAAAGAAAAGATAAGGAACACATGTGATATGGTCTTTCAGGTGAAATGTATACTAAGCACCCATATTTGAAGACTAGTTAACAGTCTGGCCTAAAATTCCTGATGTTCTATAAACAATTTTTAAAAATCAGATGAGAATTTGCTATTTGGATGCTAACTCTCAAAATACAGAGATCTGAGTATGTTTCCATGACTTATAATTCAGAGAATCTTAGAAAATGACATCTAGAATTTTTACATTTTTATTTTTTAAAAAACATGACACACTTTTATGGTTATCTTCAGAAAGATTAAGAATACTTCATGTCTATATTTTGTTCTCTTTCAGAGGTCAGACTTTGAGAATGGATACCCCAGCAGTAAATAAACAAGTGAAATCCCTCTGAATATTCAATAAAGCCCTCAAAAAGCTCATTCGCTTCATAGGCCTCTGAGCCATCTCTTGAAACCAATTTATTGTTATTATTTTCATGTAAGAATTTCAGTTAAGTGAGAAAGTAAGCTGCTAGTGGCAAACACTTTGACATCTGGCCATCTGAAACAGGGGGAAATGGTTTTTAAAAAAAACCTATAGGGAAAACTTTCAGTAAACTAGGCACTAGTACAGTCATCAAAGCCATTTAATATATGGGGATATGGCTCAGAAAACTGTTCTTTCATGGGCACTGTGAGTTTCACAGCCAGATTGTCTTCTCTCGCGCTGCTTGTGAGGGAACTCAGAGGCAAGTTTGAGGTCCACCTCAGAGACCGCCCAGGCCCTCTCTGCATCTGTTTCAGTATTAATTTCTCTCATGTCTCAAAGACTCTTTTAGACCCTTATATGCCCTAAGCCAGCTTTCTACCTTGTATTTTTTTAGTTTATTTTCTGAAGCATTTTTTTAAATTAATTAATTAATTTACATTCATTCCCTGAGCATCGTCACAGCATACAAAATGTGATTTCCCGTCCAGAATATACTGCATAGTGGCTTAATCATACATGTTATTGTCAATAATTTTCTAGTTTCATATATATAGATATAGATTTATAATTATTTTTTTACCCCTATTTCTAGCCCTCTGCCAAATTCCCCCCTCCCCTCACATTATCTCAGGTATCTATAGTTATTTTCCATTCCTTTTTTCCCCTACATTTTATTGATTCACAATATTTCTTAAATAATCTAACTATGTTCAATAGCAAGTTTAGCTGGTATATACATATCTGTGAATACATGTCTGACTTTAGGCATGAAACTGAGTAGAATGAACATACTATAAGGTAGCACCTAGCTGATGCTATATAGCTTACTACAGTCATTACATAAGTATTTTTAAATATATTTTCTAATTCAAAGAAAAGCAGTTTTAGCTTTAATAAATCAAAGAAATGCTAAGTAATTTGCTTAAATCTTAAAGCCAGGAAACAGGTTGGAATTCTGTTCAAATAGTAGATACATGAACCTATCAGCAGCTTAAAACAGGACAAAAATTCTTAAAACCAGGGAAAAAAAGCCTAGAAGAAAATCAGCAATGTTTTAGTCAAAAGCCATAAAATGCCAGTTCAGTCTCATGTACTTAATCTATCTTCTGTTGTGGTTCGATCTTCCTGATTAAATTCTGGGATATAATATTCAACTCCAGACTTGTCCCTACGAGTAAGTTGGCTCTTTTCTTAGTTTTTGAACTCTTATTTCTGTGTGTCTATATTTAATTTTCCTGGTATAGCCCTCCCTTGAGAACTTCTTGGAGATCTGGTTGGTGTTGGTAAATTCTTTCAGGTTTTGTTTATCTGAGAATGTTCTTGTCTTTTCTTCCCATAGGAAGGATAATCATGCTGGGTACAGTATTCTTGGTTGAACTTTCTTTTCCCTTAACACTTTGAATATATTTTCCCATTCTTTCCTCGCTTGCATTGTTTCTGATGAGAGGTCCACTGTTAGCCTGATGGGATATCCTTTGTAGGTAACTTGACATTTCTCTCTTGCCAGTCTTAGTATCTTGTCTTTGTGGTTTTGGTCAATCTTGCTATAATGTGTCTTGAAGAAGATCTTCTTGAGTTGATTCTATTTGGGATCCTTTGTATTTCTTGGGACTGGATCTTTGAACGCCTCTCTAGGTTTGGAAAATTTTTTTGTAGGATTTCATGGAGTAGATTATCAATGCCCTTATGAGTCTCTCGCCTTCTGGGATGCCAGTTATCCAGATGTTTGGATGTTTGATAGTATCTAGTATTTCTTGTATATTATTCTCATTTTGGGGGGCAATTTTCTCAGTCTTCATGGTGGATTTTTCTAGGCCATAATTCTTCTACATCTGAGATTTCAATTTTCTGTATGATCTAGTCAGTTTTTAATACTTTCAAGGGAGATTTTGACTTCCTATATTATAGCCTTCATCTCTAACAGGTCTATTTGATTCTTTTTTATTTTGAGATTGTTCAAACAAATTTACTTAATATTGATCTACTACAAAATTTCATATGCAACACATGGAAATTACAGGATTTGGCCTTCTAGAGAAATATGTAAACAGGCATTCTGTTAAGATTCTGCCTTCTTAGAAAGGTGAGAAACGACCCTAGCTCCCAACCCAGAAAAAAATTATCTAAATTTTTTTTGAGTTTTTAAAAATTATTCTTTAAAAAGTTCCAACAGGTTCTTAATACAAGAGTGATTTACAAACTCAACTTTTTCCCTTAACCATTTGCTATGAAGTCTCATTTTTTACCAAAAGAAGACAGGTTTCCCATTAAACTTTGTTTTAATGGGTCTCAAAATTCTGTGAGAGATTTTTGGTCAAGTTGTTTCCATGAAAAAGTACTGATTTTAAAAACTAATAACTTAAAACTGTCACACACAAAAAACCAAAATGGTCCACAAAACATTTTCCTTTCCTTCTGAAGGTTTTGCGATACATCATTATCATTAACCAGTCTTTTACTATTAAACTTAAATTGCCAATTGAGACAAACAGTTCTGAGACTGTTCTTCCACCACTGATTAAGACTGGGGTGGCAGGAATTAGGGATATTCATTCAGCCTTCTGAGCTTTCTGGGCAGACTTGGTGACTTGGCCAGCTCTAGCAACCTTCCTGTCCACAGCTTTGATGACACCCACGGCTACTGTCTGTCTCTCATATCACGAACAGCAAAATGACCCAGAGGAGGATAGTCAGAGAAGCTCTCAACACACATGGGCTGGCCAGGAACCATATCAACAATGGCAGCATCACCAGATTTCAAGAATTTCCAGCTTTTTACCAGAACAGCAATCAATCTTTACCTTCAGCTCAGCAAACTTGCAAACAGTGTGAACTGTGTGACAATCCAGTACAGGGGCATAGCCAGCACTGGATGGTTCTGGCCTGGATGGTTCAGGATAATCACCTAAGCAATGAATCCAGCTGCTTCCATTGATGGGTCATTTTTGCTGTCACCAGCAACATTGCCATGTCGAACATCTTTGACAGACACGTTCTTGACGTTGCAACCCACATTGTCCCGAGGAAGAGCTTCACTCAGAGCTTCATGGTGCATTTCAACCGACTTGACTTCAGTTGTCACATTGACTGGTGCAAAGGTGACCACCATACCAGGTTTGAGCACACCAGTCTCCACTC
>NW_006159920.1:2828686-2907936 GCF_000334495.1 Tupaia belangeri chinensis
AGAGGTTTTTGCTATAGGGAATGTGCGCTCGCCAGACAGACAGAGAGAGAGAGAAAGTGAGAAATCACCCCCCCGGGGGGATGGCCACACCACACTCCCTTCTCCTCCGTTCTCCTCTCGGGATCATGGGCACACACACACATGTGCCCAAAGTGAGTTTTAAGCCACCAGGTCCGGGACACGAATTGCAGTCGACTACATGGGAGTCCAGCAACATAGCCATTACGCTAACTGCTGGTCCCATGGCATTGCCATCTTCATGGGTGACTTTCCATCCCTTGAACCATGACATATTAGCACTTGGCTCCAGCACGTTGTCACCATTCCAACCAGAAATGGGTACAAACGCTACTGTGTTGGGATTAGAGCTAATTTTCTTAACATACGTGCTGACTTCCATAATACCCTCGTATCTCTTCTGACTGTAGGGTGGCTCAATAGAATCCATTTTGTTAACACCAACAATTAGTTGTTTCACACCCAGTGTCTAAGCCAGAGGGCATGCTCACAGGTCTGCCCATTCTTGGAGATACCAGCTTCAAATTCACCGACACCAGCAGCAACCATCAGCACAGCACAGTCGGCCTGAGATGTGTCTGTAATCGTGTTTTTGATAAAGTCTCTGTGTCCTGGGACATCGATGATAGTCACATAATACTTGCTGGTCTCAGATTTCCACAGGGAGATACCACGCTCACGTTCAGCTTTCAGTTTATCCGAAACCCAGGCATTTTCAAAGGAGCCCTTCCCCATCTCAGCAGCCTCCTTCTCAAATTTTTCAATGGTTCTTTTGTCAATCCCACCACACTGATGGCCAGTAGTGGTGGACTTGCCGGAATCTACCTGTCAAATGACAGCGATGTTAATGTGAGTCTTCTCCTTTCCCATTTTGGCTTTGATTTAGCGGTGGTTTTCACACGTGTGTTCTGGCGGCAAATAGTGCGCATTTCCTCTTTTAGATCTTGCAAGAATTTCCTCACCACCTGAAACTCATCGGCCCCTTTCTTCTGCCTCTTCTGCAGTTCATTGTCTCTCTTCTCTTCCATCTCTGTTAGCTTTGTTGCTATGAATATTCTAAATTCTTTATCAGACATTTCTATGAGTTTCATTGTACTGTCTGAGGATGAGGAGGAGTTATTTTTTCCCTTGGAGGAAAGGTATTTTCTTGCTTTCCCATATTTCTTGTGACTCTGCAGGGATTTCTAGTCATCTGATGGCTGGTGTGTTTCTTCCTAATTCTCGAGCATTCAATTTGAGCATTCAGAGGTGTGCAGAAGGAGGTGATCTGCCATCTCCATTCTGTTTCATTTTCACTCTTTGTGCATCAGATCTGGTGGGAATAGACAAATATTCTGACACTAATCGTATTCAGATGTTCGGATCCTGTTCACTTGGACCTGTCTAGACACTTAGTGCGTAGAGACTCTCAGCCAGTGAATAAAGATATCCATCAAGTTCAGTATCCATCTTGGGATGGGGCTGGTCTGGGTTTCCTATCTTGTATTTTTATTGTGTATAACAGTACTTTTCCAGCTTTTCTTCCCTAATAATAGTGAGAAGTATTGTTTCATCCGAGAATGTGTAAAAGTAAAAACAAGCTAGCCTGCCATACATATAGTCCCTCCTTTTTAATATTTTAATGTAAGAATAAATTTCACCAAAAAATTTTAGAGAGAATCAATATTCCATGAAGATATACTATATAATATCTCCTAACATAGAATTGCTTATGTAGGGGTAAAATTTCCATGAAAAATCCCTTCATTGGTCATATATCACAATTGAATGTCCAGTTTTAGAACCTCTGTATTCATAGTTTTTGTTTTTAAGAGTTATTTATTTGATTTTATTTACTATTATTGTTTTTTAGTTTGGCCAGAGAGAGAGAGAGAGAGAAAGGGAAAGTGAGAAAACAAGCCACCAGGTCCAGGACTCAAACCACAGTCCAGCATCTTAATTACCACACTACTTGCCAGGCTCTATGTTCAAAGTTTCAAAAAAGAAAAGATTTCAGGCCAGCTAGTAGCGTGATGGTTAAGGTGGCTAGATCCCACATGGCCCCCTGTGCAGCTTAAAAAACATGCTGGGCTTGGGCGCATGTGTTCTCAAAATCCTGAGAGAATGGAGAAGGGATTGCAGTGTGCCCATCCCTTGGGCAGAGGGGATTTCTCACTTTCCCTTCTCTGTCTCTCTCTGGCAAGCACATGTGCTCTGTACCAGACTAAATATATATACATATATATTTAATTATAACTTCACATTTCTTACCAGTGATTATACATAAAGTGTCATCTTGCTTGATTTCTTGTGTTTCTCCTTTGATATTCTTTTCGACTTTGTAAAAATTCAGCATGAATACACTTGGTCACACTATCCTTTCAGTGCAAAGAAAATAAAATGCCCTTTTACAGTGTAGTACATAATTTAGAAATGCCAACCTCAAATAAAACTGTAGAACTTACCATCTAAATACCATAATTTTGCTATTGATTTCAGTCTAAGATTGGCCGGAGCACAATAAGGTAAGTGTGGTTATGCGAAAGAGATGGAAAATTGCTCTGTGGGGGTGGTCAGGTGCTGCGGCCTCCGGAGGCTCGGCCAGTTTTCTGTGTTCTGGGAAACAAGAGGAGGAATTGCTCTTCTCCCAGTCCTTTTGAAAAAGCCAGTCGTCGTCTTTCTTGAGTGCCACGGTGGCAGAATCTGCCATCTCCCATCCTACACTCCCACCCTTCCCTTCATTTTAGCCAAAAATATTGTTTCCCTGAGCTTACCTTATACTCTTAAGAGAAGATGTTCAAGTAAATTCCTGCTTCAGATTAGAATTGGTTAAATTTCAGAATTATCTTTTTGCTGGTGCTAAATTTAATTTTTTTTCTTAATTTCTTGTTGAGGATCATTTTTTAATTTTGAAATTTTAATTTATATTCTGGAGTTCAGGAAATATGGAAAAGTACAAAGAATAGAATTTAAAATCATTTTCAATTCTCCCAGTGGATCGACTCTTCATTAATATTAGGTAAGCATCATTCCAGAGAGCATTTTCTTCACCTGTGTATTAATACAAGGAAGAAAAAGTTGATAGATGGAGGAATCAAGATAGAGAACTTACACTATCATGAAAAATACATATTTTTCATTACAGCATTATTTATCAAAGATAAATAAATCTCAAAACCTTTTCATCATGAGAAATATGTCATTTATTCAAAGGTCCTTCTGATAAAAAGATTCTGAATGTTTTAGCTTAGAATTTTGCTTAGTTAGGGGCCAGCAGGTGGCATGATAGTTAAGTACTGGACTCCCACATGGCTGACCACAGTTGAGTCCTGGACCTGGCAGCTTGCTTGCTTACTTTCTCTCTCTCTCTCCCTCCCTCTCTATCTCTGTCTCTATCTCTATCTCTGATGAGCACATCTGCCCCAGAGCAAATTGAATAATAATAATTAATTAATTTAATTAATTCTTTGAAAAAAGAGAGTTTTGTTTCACTATGTTTCATTTTCTTATAGTATTTTTCATATTATGGATATTTAGGCAATGCCATTTAATTCTATTAAGGAAATTAGCTTTGTCAGGCTTTCTTCCATCTCTTCTTCCCTAGCCCCCATTTTAAATTATTATTAACTTATTATTGTGTCTTGTAAACATTTACATTATATTCTATGACCATAGTTACCATAATTGTTTATAGTCTTAATTGTTAAATTTGAATGGACTCGGTGTCTGCAGTGGGCCCTTTTACCTACGTCTTCATCTCGGAGTTCTTTATTTTTGATTTATCTCTTGTTTGACTGAATTTCCGACAGCGTGGGTTCCTCACAAAGGTCGCAGGAGCATTATTTGCCCAGTTCTTTCATAGGTGGTGGTGTCTGCCTTTTACCTTCTATTAGAATAACGTCCTGGGCAGGTGTGATGTTCTCGACCACTCCTTGCCTCAGATCTTTGTTGTCCTGCTTCACGTTCTTCTGACATGGAGAAGTGTGAAGTCAGGCTGATTTTCTCACCACTTTGTAGGTAACTTTTTTGGTCTGGATCTTCAGTATTTTTGTAACCAAGAAACTTTTCAGTTTGGTTCATTTGTTATCAGTTGTTGTTGATGTTTGGATCACAATATAATCTTTCCATGCAGATTTCATTTCTTTCAGTCCAGGGAAATTTCTTAGATTTTACTCCTGAATACCTTTTCTGCCCCAGCTAGTGAGTTCTCTGCTTTACAGATGATAATTATCCTTATGTTGGATTGCCTTTGTCTTCTATAACTATTATCTTCCTTTCAGTTGCTTTTATCTTTGATTTTCCCCAGGTGCCATACATGTTTTAGTTTCTTTCTTTCTTTTTGTATTAGAGTTGTGTGATTGTCACTCACCTTCTTCTTGCTGAAGAGTCAGCAGCTCTGCCCAGCAATTTTATGTATTGCTAAATTCTCCCTGACTACATTAAGATCCCATTGTTTTCCCCTTGAGCTACAATTCAAGGGTCAGAGTTTTCCTGTTTCCCGTATATCTTTCTACACCCTAAGGACATGAGGAGGGTAGAGCTTAGGAGAGTGCATAGCTATCAGAATAGTATAACCCTGGGCCATTGGGTGGTGTGGTGGTTAAGATTGCTGGATCCTACATAGCTGACTGCAGCTCAAGTTCTGGACCCAGCAGCTTGAAAATACACTCCAGGCGGATGAACGTGTTGTGCCCAAAATCCCAAGGAGAAGGGACTGTGGTGTGGCCATCCCCCGAGAGGGTGCTTTCTCACTTTGCCTCTTGTTCTTTCTCTCTCTTTCTCACTCTTGCTCTTTGTCTCTCTCCAGAGAGCACATGTGCCCTGTAGCAAACTAAAAAAATAAATAAAATAAGCTTCTCTGTGATGGAACAGAGGTAACCCAATGTTTTGTGATGCTGGAGGCCACATGAAAGTTTGAGATTTGGTTCTCGGTCAACTTGTACATGCCAAGTACATACACACATGCCTACATCCATGTTTCTGGGTGTCTGAGAGGCTAGGGGAGCACCTGTTAAGGGTACTTCTCTCTCTCTCTCTCTCCTGAAAGAATGAAACTTAAAAAAAATTGAGAATGCTTCAGTAAGTTCAGTTTATATACTGAGCCAGCCAGGTGGCTTGTAGTTAAGATGGCTGAATCCCGCATGACCTGGTGCACAGTCTGAGTCCCGGACTGGCAGCTTAGAAAACACCCCAGGCACATTTGCATGCATGCCCAAAATCCCAACAGGAGAATGGAGAAGGGATTGTGGTGTGGCTGTCCCCTGGGGTAGGTGATTTCATTTTCTTCCTATTTCTCTCTGTCTCTCTCTCATGAGCACATGTGCCCTATAGCAAAAACTAAACAAAATAAATTAATGTATTAATATAGAAAGGGCTTCTAAATATATTTCAAGGAAAGAAAAACCTGATATAGAACAATGTGTGTAAAATGTTGCCTTTATGTAAAAAATTGGAAAAAAGAATATATAAATAGTTCACCTACATGTTTTCGTTATATGCCTAAAATATCTCTCTGTAATGATAGACAAGGAATTAGTAATTGGTTTCCTGTGGGAAAGGGGCCTGGGTGGAGACTTTTCTCTGTATAACTTTTTATACTTTTTGAATGTTAAACAATGTGAATGAGTTATATATTTTAAAAAAAAAAGAAAGTGGGCTTATCCTTTTGTTCTAAGATTTCTTGCTTGCTCTGTCCCTGGATTCCTTAACCCTGCAGGAAATCTTCACAGAGTACTTAGTATGGGTGGGGCCCAGCTTAGCGTCCCATGGGGCTCCCCCCAGTCACTGCCCCTGCTTCACCGTCACCTTCAGCCTCTTTCTATCACACTGCGGTCAGAAATGTGTGTTTCTCTCCAAATCTGGGCTTATTAGCTAATATTCCCAAGATTTTGTTGCTAATACCATTTTTCAGGGAAAGGGGACAGGGTAGAAATTGTACCATATTTGTTCCTTTTCCTGGTTAGCACAATTTAAAATATATGGCATTAAGTTTTACTTACCTCTTTTTAGGTGCTGCTGGTGGATTTTTGTGGTTATTTGATGTTACTACTTTTGAGTCAGTGTTTTTAGTGTTTGGTTGAAGATGTTTTGTAATCCGATTTCACTTGTTAACAGGTTAATTTCTGGCACCAATTTTGTGTCCCTTGCCTTGCTTTGTTCTCGTCTCCATTGTATTCTTCAGGGGTTCTGGCTTCCAGGGTCCCATCCGAATACTTCTGTGATACTCCTAACCTCGCTTGGCCTTGCCTGCTCGTAACTTTCAACCACATAGCCAGTCTTCCAACCCCACTAACCCCACCTGTGTGAGGGCTGCACTGGGCAAGGGTATTTCTGGTGTGCCCCAGCTCTGGCAGTCCTCAGAGCACCCTGCCCTGGGGATGCAAGCAGCCAGTTGCCAGATCCCCTTAAGACAGCTTACACACACACACACACACACACACACACACACACACACACAGCTATGTTTCTTTTATCTGTCAGAGTTTTGCTTTAAAAGTTCATTGCCCTTTTGGGACCAGCAGATGGCGTAATGGTTACATCACTGGACTTTCACATAGTCAACTGTGGTTCAAGTCCCAGACCCAGTGGCTTAAAACTCACGCTAGGCATGTGCGTGTGTGTCCCCAAGATCCTGAGAGGAGGAAGGAGAAGAAGGGATTGCAGTATGACCAATCCCCAGGTGGGGAGGTGGTTTCTCACTTTCTGTATCTCTGTCTCTCTGACAAGTACACATGCCCTATAGCAAAAACACTTTTTAAATTAAAAAGTTCATTGCCCTTTCAGCATAAATTATCATAGTTATTTCTCAAGCTGTAATTTTTCTTCGTTAAAGATTTGCATTGTTGACAGAGATTATCTTTCTGAAACCACGATGTAATCATGCTATTCTGCCATCTACAAATGTCTAGTAGCCTGTGTTGCCTTCAGAAATGTCTTTAAAATAAGAGCTATCCTATCTTGATACTGTAATGATGTACAGTGAATGAATGTAAAATAAATACATTTAAAATAAAAATAAATAAATGTTATCCTAAAGCAAATCCATTAGTCAGAGGATAAACTCATAGCAGCTATTGTCTGCCTCACTGTTGTAGCCCGAACTTGGAGACCAGAGCTGAGCACAGGGTAGGAGTTCCAGAAATATCTGTTGAAAAAAATAATGGGTAATAGATACTTAATAAATCTTGATGAGTGAATTTTGATCAAGCGAGAGTTTATCGATGAGATTGAAGAATCTCTTTTTTGTCATCTGAAAACAACCAATTTAAATAATCACCAGCAACAAAAAAATCTGTTGGTTTTTTGTAAAAAACAATTATTTTATTTAACTTTATTATTTTTTTTTCCAGTTTGATCAGAGAGAGAGAGAGGGAAAGTAAGAAAGCAAGCCACCAGGTCTAGGACTTGAACTGCAGTCAGCCATGTGGGAGTCCAGCACCTTTAACAACCACCACCCACCAGCTGGCCCCGAGATTTTTTTTTTTTTTTTTTAGAGATATTTGCTATAGGGCATGTGTGCTCACCTGTCATTGGTAGAAATTGCTGGCACTTTGCTTGAATCGCTCATCTTCGGTTTCTACAGTTTTCCTCAGTTTCTGTAGTACCTTCTCCTGGGCCCTGCTTAACTTCTGCTTGTCAGAGAGGCCGGCAGCAGCGCCCCCCTTGTCCTCAGCCATTCTGCCGGCTCCCCGGAGGCAGCTGCTGGGCCCTGCGCCCTGTGGTTTCCTCTGCTGTTGGGGTTTTAAATGCCATGCCATTTTGTTCAAATAAAGGGTAATGACAAATGAATGCTAACACCATAAGATTGACTCCAAGAAGTGCAAGAAAGAAAGAGGATCCAGTCTGTCTTATTTGTCTATGCACCATATTCTACAAAATATTGTACACAAAATAAAATATTATCATGTACTTTAGATTTGGCTTAAAGTTTTCTGGCTACCAAGTTGAAAAAAGCAACTGCATTAAATGATTCTTGTTGAAAAGGCACAGACATTTCTTCTTTTTTTTTTTTTTCTGTTTTTTGGAGAGGTTTTTGCTATAGGGCGCGTGCGCTCGCCAGACAGACAGAGAGAGACAGAGAGACAGAAAGCGACAAATTCCCCCCCAGGGGGGATGGCCACGCCACAGTCCCTTCTCCTCCATTCTCCTCTTGGGATCTTGGGCACGCACACACACGCCCAGCGTGAGTTTAAGCCACTGGGTGCGGGACGCGAACCGCAGTTGACTACAGGAGAGTCCAGCAACATAGCCATTACGCTAACTGCTGGTCCCAAGGCACAGACATTTCTTTCTTTTTTTTCTTTTTTCTTTCTTTCTTTTTTTTTTTGGAAAGGGAGAGGAGGAAGGATAGAGCAGAAGGAGAAGACTAGGCATTTTTTTTTTTAGAGGTTTTTTGCTATAGGATGCGTGCACTCGCCAGACAGAGAGAGACAGAGAGACAGAAAGTGAGAAATCACCCCCCAGGGGGGATGGCCATGCAGCAATCCCTTCTCCTCTCGGGATCCTGGGCACGCACGCACACGTGCCCGGCGTGAGTTTTAAGCCACCAGGTTTGGGACGCAAACCGCAGTCGACTACGTGAGAGTTCAGTGACATAGCCATTACACTAACTGCTGGTCCCAAGACATTTCTTTTTTTTTTTTTTAAAATTTTCACTGTAGGGCGCGTGCGCTCGCCAGACAGACAGAGAGAGAAAGAGAGACAGAAAGCGAGAAATCACACCCCAGGGGGGATGGTCACGCCGCAATCCCTTCTCCTCCATTCTCCTCTCGGGATCTTGGGCACGCACGCACACGCGCCCAGCATGAGTTTTAAGCCACCGGGTCCGAGACACGAACCGCGGTCGACTACGTGGGAGTCCAGCGACATAGCCATTACGCCAACTGCTGGTTCCCCCAAGATATTTCTTTATGTTAAGTTCTAAAGCAAATTTCTCACTTGTGTTTATTGGGCAGACATTAGACTATATTATTCCTGCCGCAAATAAGGAATCTATCTGATCGTACAGAGAAGCCCAAATCAGTCATTCCAGTGCTATTAAGAGCGAAGATAACACAGTCTGTTTATGTGACCTTCTGTTGTTTATCTGGCTTTAATCTATTGATACATTAAATTTGGAACTCCTAGCCTCCAGATGGTCTTTCTTATATGGGGGTCTTCACAAAGTTTGCCAAGTGGTTAAGGGAGCTGGATCCCACATGGCCAGTCACATGATTTGAATCCCAGACTGGTGGCTTGATAAACATGCTGAGCACATGTGCCTATGTGCTCCGAATCTTGACAAGTTGGAGAAATGAAGGAGGTGGCATTGTGGTGTGACCATGCCCCATTGCGCGATGCTTCCTTCCTCCCCTCCCGCTCTCTCTTTTGGTGACTCTGGTGAGCACACACAGTCTCTGGGGGAAAAAAAGGGAATAAAAAGTTTGTGAGAATGTGTTTTATGAGAAAACTGTGCATGGATTTCAAATATTTTTGCACCAAAATGAACTCATACTTTAATTTCATTTTTCCATAAACTTTTTTTTTTTTTGGAGAGGTTTTTCCTACAGGGTGCGTGCTCTTGCCAGAAAGACAGAGAGAGACTGAGAGATAGAAAGTGAGAAACCCCCCCCCAGGGGGATGGCCACGCTGCATTCCCTTCTCCATTCTCCTCTTGGGATCTTCGGCACACACGCACCCGGCGTGAGTTTAAGCCACCGGGTCCGGGACTCGAACCACGGTGGACTATGTGGGAGTCCGGCGACATAGCCATTATGCTAACTGCTGGTCCCTCATTTTCCCATAAACTTTTTAAAGTCCCCTGTATAAGGGCCTTGTCCTATAACCTTTTGACTGGCCCAGTAGAGCAGGCATTTCAAGATTGTGCTGTCAGACCAAAGCCTACTATTTGCTGGGTGGCCGGTTGAAGCAGGCACATACACTACAGAAACGAAGGTGTGAACGACATCATTTGGGGCAAATTAAGTGCTTAAGGAGAACCGATAGTCAAAGCCAGAAACATCTCATCATCTGCACCAAATTAGAAAACACCGTGCAGCTTTGTACTCACTAATTGTTAAGATTAAATTGATGGCGTGGGTGTCCCAGAGCAGGGACATGTTGCTGACGGGAGTATTATTGATAAACTTTTTGGAAAGCAGTTTGGCAATATAGCCCAAAGAACCAACCTTAGGACACTTATGCCATTTAACCCAGTATTTCTGTTTCTGGGAAAACATCCAAGGAAATACTCTTTTATTTTTTTTTAAAGGTCTAAGTCTCAAAAACATTTCAACATTATTTGTAACATTTTGTTACTTCATTTATAATATCCAGAAATTGGAGATAATATAAATGTCCCTCAGAAGGAGAATAAATAAACATAGTGGATTCACTCAGAGGAATATCATGTCTCGAGCTAAAATGTTTCGATGAAAATAACAGAAAATTCCTAAAATGTTAAATGAAAAAAGCAAAATACAGAGAGTTTAAACAATCAAATTTGAACTATGTTTAAAAATAATGCCTGGGAGAAAAGACTCATGGGAAATATAGCGAAAATGTAAAATCATTGTTTTTGGTTACTAAAGCAAACTTGTAAGAAAAATAATCTGGTCATTTTGTTTAGAATTTTTGAAAGGAAGACACAAGTAAATATTCACATTCCCTGGGAAAAGGAGCTCCATACTAGAGAAGGGATAATTAATTAACCTGTATTCAGCTGAGTTACAGTATTTTTCTCCCACTCCTTGCAGATCCCTCTGCTTGGTCATACTTACTAAGAATTCTGAGTTTGACACCAGAAACAAGTACCCATCCCTAGATGAGGGTCTCCAAGATACCTGTCATTCACTTATTTGAAAGGCTGTGCCTCTGTTATTAATGAATAAATTGACATTTTGGTTTATGTTTAGTCTCTCATGGTTTTGATTGGTATCAGTCAGGGTCCCAGTGCCTGATTCTTGCTGGTGGATGGGATCAAATCAGATTTTCAAACTTGAGCTTCAAGACATCTGGTCACGGGCTCCTCAATCACCCCTGAGACACAGCACCGCCCCCCCCTCACCCCAGGACACTGCTGTAAACGGGAGCGGGCTAAGCATGGCTTTGGTGGTGGAGGGAGAAAGAGCAAAAGGACAAATCGTATTTTTATGTGGTGGACCGATGTTTGAGTTTAGAAAAATAAAGAAAGGAAGAAGAAGGAAAGAAGAGAGAAAGAAAAAGAGAGGGAGGAAGAGAGGGAGGGAGAGAGAGATGGAGAGAAAGAGAAAAGCAGCAGCTAAAACTAAGGTGGCCTTTCCTTAAGCAGCACTTAAGCATTTGAGATACCTTTTCATCGTCGGTCTTTTTTTTTTCTTTAAGTTTTTCTTAATTGAAGTGATGTGGCTAAGTATAATCATGACATGTTTGACTCACTGATTAGCTTCTTTAGCTGTGTTACCTAATTATATAACCAGGCTTCGTGCTTCACTCATTTTTTTAAAATAACAACTTTATTCAGGTATAATTCACATGCCATACAATTCACCTACTTAAAGTATATATTGAGTTATGCAGCCATTACCACAGTTTTATCACCCCAAAAGACATTGTGAACCCATTGGCAGTCACTCCCAATTTATCCCCAAACCTCCCAGCCTTAGGTGAGCACTAATCTACCTCCAGTCTCTGTACATTGGCCTAATCTGGAAATTTCATATATATAAAATCATACGATATGTGTGGTCTTCTGTCACTGTTTTCTTTCATTCACTGTGTTTTCAAGGCACGTCATTATTTTAGCATATGCTTGTTCTTTCGTTCTTTGTGTTTATTACTCATCACTTTTTATTTTAATCTTTTTTTTTTTTTTTTTTTTTTTTTAGATTTTGTCCATAGATGCCTGCTCTTGCTAGAGAGAGACAGAGAGAGGGAAAGTAAGAGACCACTCCCCAAGGGGGATGGCTATGGCACAATCGCTTCTCCTCCATTCGTCTCTCAGGGTTGTGGGCACACACATATGCACCAGGCATGATGGTGAAGCTGCTGGGTCTGGGACTCGAACCGCACAGTCAGCCATGTGAAATAATGCACCTTAACCACTGCACTACCTGTTGACCTCTCTTTGCCAATTTTTTAAGTGTGTTTTTAGTTCTTTTTCTGTTGTTGAATTGTAAGAGTTCCTATATATTTTGGATGTAAGTCCCTTATCACATATGATTGCAGGTGTTTCATTGCCAGAGGGTACATGTGTGTGAGAGAAAGAGAGAGAGAGAGAGAGAGAAAGCATCCCCCAGTGGGACATGGTCACGACATAATCCTTTTTCTTCCATTTCTCCATTCCATCAGAATTTTAGACATACACACATACGTGCCAGGCATGTTTCTTCAGTCCTCTGGGGCTGGGATTTGAGCCATGGTTGACCATGTGGGGTTCAACTTTTCATGCATGTCATTTATTTGTTATGGTACAGAACCAGTCTTATTTTCATTTTCTTGATGGTGTCTTTATTTTTCTTTTAATTTTATTTACTTACTCACTTATTTATTTATTTTCATTTTGACCAGAGAGAGAGAGAGAGAGAGAGAAAGTGAGAAAGCAAGCCACCAGGTCCAGAACTCAAACCATGGCCGGCCATGTGGGAGTGTCTAGTGCCTTGGCCACCACGCCACCTGCTGGTTCCTTGATGGTGTCTTTTGAAGCACAAAAGTTGTTAATTTTGATAAGTCTAGTTTATTTTTCTTGTGTTTTTGGTGTCATATTTAACAGGCTATTGCCTAATCCAAGCTCATAAGACTTCGAACTGTGTTTTCTTCTGAACGTTTTCATACTTTATCCATTCTGAGTTTCTGTTTGGGTGTGGTGTGAGGAAGTGGCCCAATTCCACTCTTCTGCATGTGGTTATCCAGTGATCCTAGCATCATCTGTTCAACCATGGTTCAAGTCCTGGGCCTAGTAGCTCCTGGTGAGCACATGCACCCTATGGCAAAAAACTAATTTTTTAAAAAATTGTTTTTTTCCACTTAGTTGTCTTGGCACCCTTGTTCACAATCATAATGTGAGGGTTATTCCTGGACTCTTTATTCCATTGATCTACTATATATGCTTATGCATTTGTATTTTTTCCTTTCACTCATTCATTCTACAGTGAATGAAATGTACTGGGCATCTCTGTACACCAAGCAACAATGCTCAATTTGTCCACGTTGCTTGCTTTTGGGGACCAAATCGTCCCTCTTCCGAATCTAACTTTTCTTTAAAAACACGTTCTAACAGGATATAGCATCTCTTTTTCTTAATGAGATATAGCAGTTTCCTCTCTTAGTCAAACCTGTTGAGGCAAAAATGGATCTAGATGATTCGTACATGGTATTTTGGCAAGTTGCTGTTTGTCCGACTAAATAAACATTGAGCAGTGTGAGTGCATTTTAGAGGGCCTGGGATATTCCAGTGACTGTGTTTAAGATGGCATTAATTTTAAAGTGGAAGAAGGATTTAAAACTGTGCTGCGAGATTCCTGGCAGGTATGGAGTGGTCCATGTACAACTTGTGAGATCCAGGAAGTTGGTGAGTCCAGGTGCTGGCAGCAGTAAGGACAGAGAAACGCAGGGGCACTGCTGGGTGAATACCCATAATTCTGCTTCCAAGTTTTATTTTAGTAGCAGCTTCTTGCCATTATAAAATTACGAAGAGAAAATGATGTTTACAGGTAATGGCTACCGGCTAATTTAAGGTGAGCTAAAGGAGGCAAGAATTCTGTATCATGGTGGTAGCTCACCCCGGACAGGGTTATTATCATAGGAACTGAAGAGCTAGACCAGAGGTGTAAACTTAGTAGAATTTGGTGATTCTAAAATTAAAGAAGGTTCCAGTGTTATAATTTGAGGACACTGAGAGAATAAGTACTAGTTTTAAAGATAATAATCTTGCATTTTGCTATGCTATTGACAAAATATTCGTGTAGATAGTAAAAAGTACCAAACTTAACCATTAGTTAGTAATCAAATCCGATATCTAGGAGCTTCAATGCTCATTAAACACAGATAGGATTGCTTTCCCATCCGCTGCCTATTCATTTTGAAATCTTTATTGTAAAACGAACTTTCAGTGTCTAATTGTAAAGGTTAGGTAAGGATTTTGTTTTCTCTATCTATGTGATAAGTGTGAAAAATACTGTGCTGGGTCAGTGGTTTTGGAAGAGCTGAGAAAGGTATCTAAATCCCGTGGGTGAATAGTGCCATTAACAATATTATTGTTTTGAGGGAGGAAAAAAGGTTTTATTACTAATTACATTGAAAAACTTAGAGTGTATTGCAATATAGGTAAGTTTTAATTGCTCAAGATAGTTTTAGCTCTATAAACAGTTAAATTTGAATGTTTTAGGAAATGTACTATATGTTGAAACAGACAGTGTATTATTATATTTATATATATATGTATGTATGTATTCACATTATTTATTTATTTATTTATCCATCCTAAAATTTCTTTCAGGTATTGTTCCATCTTCTGTTGTCCTTACTTCTTTCCAGGTGATGTCAAGAGTATTTCTAATATGGGCAGTGACACATAGTGTCAAAGAGGTAAGTGTTTATAGAGACTAATAACATAATCCAATAAATATAATAAAATAAATATAATATACATAATAAACTAAACATATTGGGTCTTTGGGAAAGTCATGACGTATTTTTCTAGGAAACAACTGGTAGACAACCTACTACTAAAATAACATAACATTGGCATTAATAAACACTAGTCAGCTTTCCTTTCTCACATGTTTGTCATGGCTGAAGACAGAACTCCGGGTCACGTAAGGATAGCCAACATGAAGCTCACATGTGCTGTAGGAACGGTGTGACTGGTGGGAAGCATTCCCAGAGACCAATGAAATGGTAGTCACTCACTCTGAGTTCCCATGGAGGTTGGGCAGTATGGATGTAGCCTGCAGCTTAGTTACATTTTTCTGATATCTTGTTTTTAAACGAGCACACTAAACTCTGGTAGTCCCTGCAGTGGGAATGAGGGACACTGACTGATTCTCAAAGCAGTTACATCCTTATAGACCAGGAAAACGAGCTTTTTCCACACCGACCCACCAAAGCTAATGGAATGCCAAATGTGCTGAGTCTAAGTGGTTCTGAGAGACAAGTGCTCTTTTGGGATCCTAGGGTGGTTGATGCCCAAGCAGGCCCAGGGATTGCAAGAAATGGGCGGAGGGAGCTATCATTACCACTTGAGAGTCTGCAGCTGAGCTTCCGTCTTTTGAAGGGAGTAGGTGGGGGCGGGGTTTTGCTTTTTCAGTCAGGTATTTCTTGTTAATGTCACCTTGAGGTACACAAGAAGGATTTATTTTTCAGTTTTCTAGTACCAATGACCTATCACCGGCACTAATGTATTCTTCAGGGCTCATGGAATGTGCATATTCATTAGCATTATTCTGGTGTTCTTTGTCCTTCCTTCTGAAATCCCTGTCAAAACATTTTGTTTTGGGGGATTTATTTTGACAGCTTCATTTGTATTTCAACTAATGAGGGTTTTTAAACCTTTCTATTGGCATATGATATACATACAGAAAAGTGCTCATGGATAATGAGTGGTTAGGCAGAGTTTAATCAACTTTGGTTAATAAGCTATTATATTTGTTGCATTCACATGGAATCTGCAGATCCATGGACTTTTTTCCTTTTTTAAGTTCTTCCCACTCCTGGAAGATGTCTAAACTTCTCATGCAAGAAGAATGTAAAATAATTGCATACTTTTTTTAGTGATCACATTTCTTTAAAAAAAAGAAGTTAAAGAAAAAGAGCAAATAAATCCTAATATAGCATATTGCCCTTCATTCTCATTCTTAATTATTTATGGAGCTAGGAGAGTTACTTTATTTATAATACCATATCTTCTCTTTGTTCATTTAAAAGTTCCTTTTTTTCAACTATTAAATTTATTTAAAACAAATTGACAGTTTCAAGCACCTGTCTTCAGTCATTTTAAAGTTCTTTATACAAATCATCATTTTTCACCCATATTTCTTCCTCCCATACTTTTGTATATACACTATTTTCTTTTCATTTTAACCAACAATCATAATTTTATCTTCCAGTAGTCTCGAGTGACCTAAAATACCTTCCTAGTAATAACTCATTTACATTCTTAAATAGGTAATTATGTGCTTTCAGAAATTAAATGCAAGGTACATGAAGTCAGAGTGTCATCCACTTTGGAGAGTGTCCAGTCCCTTTGCCAATGTAGTCAGATGTTGACTGGCCAGCGCTGCTGCCAGCTGAGAGTTTTCGTGCCTCTGTTCTCTTCCTGCCTTCTGCTTCAGTGACCGCTCCTCTGCTTATTAGTCCATCTGCCAAAGTGGGCAGACAGGCACATCAAAAATGCCTACAGTTCAAATCAAGGAATTCTATTAGTCAGATTGCTGTTAGCAACATTTGCCAGGATTTCTTGGACAGATCATTAAGACTGGTTGCCTTAAAAGGCTATTAAATGCCTCTGTGGGTTACAGGTATGTGGCCCTGGCCATCGTCCCCAGTAACACTGCGGCCAGCCAGATATGTAACACAGGGTTTCACACGCAGGGCCACATTTAAGCTTTCGGTAATGGAAGTTATATGCTCATTACATTTGCATATTCAAAATGGTTTCTCTGCCACCCAAGTAACCCAGTTTCTTTTCTAAAGAATGCAGCGCAATGAATTGTATTGTCTTTCCATAACTTCTTGGGTCCTTTTGTTCTATTTACTGTTAATTAGTTAACTTTCTCTTTTCTCATATAAATAAAATTCATTTCTTTTGCTGCTGTTTCAGAATCACAGTTATTTCCTCCTCATTCTTCTTTGAACCGAGCTCATTCCTTGGTGGAGATTCCTGTCAGTAGACTCCCTCTGCGCCCTGCCCTAAGTCTTTGCTAGCTAACTGAGCAGAACCTGTCGTGCAGCATTTCAGAGATCATCTGCCTGCTGTCCCCTTAGCCTCTTCTCTTGACCACATGCTATTTTCCTGCTTCATATTCCCTGTAATTCGGTTTGTTACGTACAACATTGCACGTGTCTTCCTTTTCCTGAGGCATGTAAAAAATACAGTCAGCCCTCTGTGTCCACCAGTTCCGTACCCACGGACCCAACCATGGATCATAAATAGTTGAAAAAGAAATTGGTTATGTCTATACTGAACTTTTTTTGTCTTTATTCCCTAAACAACACAGAATAGCAGTTATTTACGTAGCATTTCTGTTGTATTAGGCATTATAAGTAATGTCGAGGTGCTTTCTAGTATATGGGATGAGGTGCAGGTCGCTGTGCCATTTCAGGTGAGGGACTCTAGCATGCCTGCATCTTGGCCTCTGCAGGGGGTGCTGGAGCCAGTCCCCAACAGGTACCAAAAGACGACTCTGTGTTTATTTTTCTTATATTCAGGGCTACTTATTCAATGGTAGGGACTATATAACTAAAGCATATGGAAACTGACCTCAGAATAATTATATTAAGTAATGAAATGTATCTTACTTTCTCACAGAAATGTTCAATTTTTTTTTATTATTATCCTTCCATTTCTCACTTTCTTTTTACATTATATTGCCCTCTTGAGTGGACAAGAATTCCTTGTCTACATATATTACATTTGGACTTGAACTCTTTTTTGTTGTTGTTGTTCCTTAGGTTTTTGCCATGGGGCACTTGTTCTGGCTGGAGAGAGACAGAGAGATCAGTAGACTCCCTCTGCGCCCTGCCCTAAGTCTTTGCTAGCTAACTGAGCAGAACCTGTCGTGCAGCATTTCAGAGATCATCTGCCTGCTGTCCCCTTAGCCTCTTCTCTTGACCACATGCTATTTTCCTGCTTCATATTCCCTGTAATTCGGTTTGTTACGTACAACATTGCACGTGTCTTCCTTTTCCTGAGGCATGTAAAAAATACAGTCAGCCCTCTGTGTCCACCAGTTCCGTACCCACGGACCCAACCATGGATCATAAATAGTTGAAAAAGAAATTGGTTATGTCTATACTGAACTTTTTTTGTCTTTATTCCCTAAACAACACAGAATAGCAGTTATTTACGTAGCATTTCTGTTGTATTAGGCATTATAAGTAATGTCGAGGTGCTTTCTAGTATATGGGATGAGGTGCAGGTCGCTGTGCCATTTCAGGTGAGGGACTCTAGCATGCCTGCATCTTGGCCTCTGCAGGGGGTGCTGGAGCCAGTCCCCAACAGGTACCAAAAGACGACTCTGTGTTTATTTTTCTTATATTCAGGGCTACTTATTCAATGGTAGGGACTATATAACTAAAGCATATGGAAACTGACCTCAGAATAATTATATTAAGTAATGAAATGTATCTTACTTTCTCACAGAAATGTTCAATTTTTTTTTATTATTATCCTTCCATTTCTCACTTTCTTTTTACATTATATTGCCCTCTTGAGTGGACAAGAATTCCTTGTCTACATATATTACATTTGGACTTGAACTCTTTTTTGTTGTTGTTGTTCCTTAGGTTTTTGCCATGGGGCACTTGTTCTGGCTGGAGAGAGACAGAGAGAGGGAAAGTGAGAAATCACCTCCAGGGGGATGCCCATACCATGACCCCTTCTCCTCGATTCTCTCAGGATCTTGGCACACACACACGCATGTCTAGTGGGATTTTCAAGCCACCAGGTCTGAAACTCAAATCACAATTCTCTGTGTGGGATTCCAGTGCCTTAACCACCGCACCACCTGCTGGTCCCTGGACTTGAACTCTTGATCTACCTTCTCTGGCCTGCTCATGTTTTTTATGTTCATCCCCCCCCTTGTTTTTCTGAAATTGCACAGCCTGTACTGAGGTATAGCCTATCTTCTTTTGGGATTAGGCTCTACTTTTTTTTTTACATTTGAGGTATTTTTTTTTCCTTTTTTTTGTTTTTGTTTTTAGATTTTTGTCACAGGGCTCGTGCACTCGCCAGAAGCAGACAGAGACACAGTGAAAGGGAAAGTGACGAATCACCTGCCAGGGAGGGTGGCCATGCCACAATCCCTTCTCCATTCTTTTCCTGGGATTTTGGGCACACACATACATGAGCCTGGTGTGATTTTTAGGCAACCAGGTCTGGGATTCAAACTGTGATCTGCCATGTGGGAGTCCAGCGCCATAACTATTATGCCACCTGCTGGCCCCAGAGGTATGTTTCATTGTAAGAGGCTCCACAGAGCACACATGCTGGCCTGTCATTTTAATTCTCTGCCCCACGGAATGCTAGGCACTTGAATGTCATGGAACTAAAAGGTGATCAGACAGTTTACTTTGATGACAGTTAAGGATTCACCCATCAGCTACTGTGACACCTTAATCAGCTGCAGTATATTAAAGGAAAATTGTGATTTCTGTGCTCAAAAGCTTTTTTTTTTTTTAATTTGACATAGCAAATAACCTTCCCACCTTTTTCCTTTTAAAGAAATCATAGATGCGAACGAGGGAAAGTCCTGACAAAACAGCAAGCTTGGGTGGGAGGTAGCTGGCCTGTTTCCTCCCAGGTCCCCCACCTGCCTCCTGGATCTGAACGAGCCCCTTCCCCACCCCGTGGGGCTGGCCACCGCTGTTGCCACAGGCAGCTCCACAGGCATTTACTCCCTTCACTCTCCTTCAGGGTCTCTGTCTCTGTCTCCTCTGTACTGAGGGAAGACTAGAAGTTTTCAGAATAAACCACAGTTGGAAATAGTACCTTCTGTCCCTCACCATGGCCCCCTTCAGAAACAAACAAGTTCATAGGGCACATATTCTTCCTGGTCTCAAAATAGCTGAGCTTAGCCCAGGATTCCTGGAACACAAGTAGGCCACAGTGCTGTTCTGTTCTTGGCTCTGCCCTTTTTGAAGAAACATCCTAAACGTCTATCAAGTTCTTTGTGTGAGATAATAACTGTGTGGAGCAGAAGCCCCAGCTCACCTCCCTGGGGCATAGTTGAGGGAGAAGTTGCCGTTGCCCAGCCGTCACTGTGGCCTTAGCCCAAGTGCAAGGAAGAGCCTCAGCACTTTCCTAGGGGCACTAGCATAAAGTAATGCTATGCTAGGGAGGATGAGCCTTCACTCCCTTCCTAATCCCCTTTGCCACCAGTGGAGAAAGGGATGGTTCCTGCATTCTTCTGGAATGTTCTGCACGTTCTCCAAATCTCACTGTCAGCTGGTTCCCACCTCAGCATGCTGCCAGGCTGTGTGGCACTTAGTCTACCATTCTTGCCACTTTGCAGCAAGATGCTTACGGAAGTCTTGGAATCCATGTTTAAGATAGTTGGTAACCTCCAGTTTCTCAGCACTGTACTGGCTTTTGTTTGCTTGATCGTTTATAGTTTACAGAGGGCTTATTAAAGTATATTGTGATCATTCCTTTTTATGAGAGAGAGATTTTTGCTATAGGGCGTGAGCACTTACCAGAGAGGCAGAGAAATAGAAAGCGAGAAATCACTCCCCAGGGGGATGGCCACACTGCAATCCCTTCTCCTCTGTTCTCCTCTCAGGATCTTGGGCAACACACACACACATACCCAGTGTGAGTTTTAAGTCACCAGGTCTAGGACTGGAACCATGGTTGACTATGCGGGAGTCCAGCGATATAACCAGTACACCAGCTTCTAGTCCCCATTCTTTATTTCTAATTGCCAGAATGCATGTGTGCTTACTGGAGAGAGAGCGGGAGAAAGCATCCCCAGTGGGGCGCGGTCATGCTGCAATCCCTTCTCCAAGTCTCCATCCTGTCGGGATTTGAGTTGCACAAACACACACCCAACGTGTTTATTAATTGGATTTGAACCATAGGCAGCCACGTGGGATATCCTTCATTAACCACTAGGCTACAGGACAAACCCAATTCACTTTTTTTTTTTTAGTTTTTGCAATAGTGTACGTGCCCTTCTCAGAGAGAGATTAGGGGGGCAGAAACAAATTGCCCCCCTGGGGTGGGATGGCTATGCTTCAGTCCCTTCTCCTCCAGTCTCCTCTCGGGATTTTACACATGCCCAGAGTGGTTTCCTATCAACCATGTCCAGGACTCGAACCATGCAGCCAGCCATGTGGATCTAATACCTTAACTTTCACACCACTTGCTCAACCATTGATCATTCACTTTTTATGAATTTATTTTATGAGTTTTTACCATAGGGCACATGTGCCTGCCTGAGAAAGACAGGGAAAGTGAGATCACACCCCTCCCCCCCCCAAGAGAGAATGGCCATGCCTCTCAGTCCCTTCTCCCTTCTCTTCCTGGGATTTTGGGTATGCATGCACACACACCTGGCATGATTTTTTTTTTTTTTTGAGAGATTTTCGCTATAGGGCGCATGCATTTGCCAGGCAGACAGCAAGAGAACTTAGAGACAGAAAGCGAGAAAATCACCCCCCCAGGGGGGATGGTCACGCCGCAATCCCTTCTCCTCCATTCTCCTCGCGGGATCTTAGGCACGCCCGCACACGTGCCCGGTGTGAATTTTAAGCTACCGAGTCCGGGACGCAAACCGTAGTCGACTACATGGGAGTCCAGCGACATAGCCATTATGCTAACTGCTGGTTCCCTACCTGGTATGATTTTTAAGCCACTGGGTCCAGGACACCAACCATGATTAGCCATGTAGGAATCCAGAGCCTTAACCACCATGCCACCTGCTAGCCCCTTGCTCATTCACTTTTTAAAAATTATTTAATTTTATTTGCTACTATTATTTAATTTGCTTTAGGTCACATGTACTCATCAGAGAGAGACAGAGAGAAAGAAAGGGAAAGTGAGAAAGCAAGTCTCCAGGTCCAGGACTTGAACCATGGTCAACCACGTGGGGGTCCAGCACCTTAACCACCACATCTCCTGCTGACCCCTTGATCATTTACTTTTAATAACCTTCTCTTTGGAAACTAGAGAGGAAAAGCAACTGCCATACACCCAGCAAATGGCAGAGCTGGGATTGGACTTCTGACCCAGAGTCTCCCCACTGTGTCAGAGCTGCCTTCTTCCCCTTCAGAACATGACACAGAGGCGGTCCTATCTTAGTTGTGCTGACTTCTCTTGCTCCCTTTTTCTCCTGGTGCACGTCTCACCACGTGCATATGGGGTAGGACTCCCTTGTGATGCGTTTACATCGCACGTGTACACATCACTTGTGCTGATCTGCAACACTTTGCTTTTCTGATTCTTCGCTGCTCCAGCAGCTCTCTGATGCATCCCTCCAGTTAGTGGGCTGTTCTCATTCAAAGGTCCACGATTTTTTTTTTTTTTAAGTTGGGTTAATCAGGTGGTGTGGTGATTAAGACAGCTGATCCCACATGACAGACTGTGTGGTTCAAGTCCCACACCTGGCATCTTGAAAACCACCCTGGGCATATGTGCATGCACACCCAAGATCCTAAGACGAAAATGGAGGAGGAGGGATTTTGGTGTGATTTTTCAGTTTCTCTCTCATTCTTTCTCTGTCTCTCTCTAGTGAGAACACATGCCCTATAGCAAATTTTAAAAAGAAAGAGAAGAAAGAACTCAGTATTCTAGAACATGGAGGTTTAGGTCCTGTAACTTACCTGAGAGTTCTGGCTTTAAACACTTAACCTTGTGATTTAAGACAAAGCACTTTGATTTCCCGAGTCTTGTCTTCTCAGCTGTAAAACAGTAGTACTGATATATTCCCTGCCTACTATATCACAGAGATTTTGTGAACATAAGTGAGAAAAATATATGACAACAAAGTGGTAGTATTTTGAAATTGAGGTCTCCAGTATGTGGTTTTTCACTGAGCATCTTCTGAAATTTCTCACACAACAGTATTCATTGGGATGTTCTTGAGAAGCATGGTGCTTCCTGCATAGAGAGAGCAGTTTTCTCTTTCTTCCTCTTTTTCTCCTCTTTTTCACTCTAGAGGTAGAACCCCTGCTAAGCTGGTGTCCTGGTGCTCGAGTTCCCAATTCTCTGTGGGCTGTTATAGGGTTTTCTTCTGCTCTCCTCCAGCTGGGAGCACAGTGTGTGTTCTCACCCCTGGAGGTTGCCTCCTGGTGGCCTTTTTTGGCCCTCGTGGCATTATTGTGATTGTCCCAGCATGCCACATCCTCCCATGTGGTGTCGTGGTGAAGCAAACAGGGCAGCTCCTTACCCCCATCACTCAGAGGTGGGAGGCCAGCAGGGGCCTGCAATCCCAGCTTGGATTCTGTGCTTGGTCCAGAAGTCACGCCCCTCTGTCCTCTCGCCCAGCACCCTTCCACTGGGACTTTCCAGCTCAGTTAGCAAAGGCCATCGGGTACAGGTGACATCCCTCGGCCCCCTGAATAGCTGAATGCCTAAGACTCTCCATCTTATTCCACGTATCCCCTTACTTTCTATTTTAAGTATTTCTGTAGGTGGATTTACATCACCTTCACTTTTAAAATTAGCATCTCCTAAAGGTAGGAAGACCTCATTGTTTGATTGTTAATCAGACACTGTCAACTTCAGACAGCTCCTAGAGAAATGCAGCGGTGGGCAGAAATGCAGCAGTGGTAGTCAGCGCCATTTCCATGTCTGCTACTTCTGGGCACTTAGGGTTGTGGGCTTACCTCATCGCTCGATGGTTCCTTTCACATCGCCTGGACTGCACACGTGGCTCTGGCTAAGCTGGAATCGCTGGTTTTCTCTTTCTCTGTTCCTTTCTATTTTCTTGTACTGTGTGTATGTATTTTATATCAAAATACGGATAGATCCTTTTAGATTTAGCGTAGCTTCACGTCTGCCATCCCATGTTGCATCGAGACCACTCTTAATTCCTGTTAGCCCTTGAAAACACCACTGGAACTCAGTTGTTGAAAATATGAGATCCTCCGATGATAAAGTCAGGGGTAAAAATGAAATAAATAGAAAAAGTATCGTCTGAAACCCTGGAAGCCAGCTCTGATACAGCACACAGCTCCTTGGCTGGTCAGTAACCGAGGTGGGCCCACGCTCAGCAGGACTAGGAAACTAGCTGAATTCGCCATCAGTGTTCACCTTCTCTGCTCTGGGGTCTTTCCCACTGTGCTGTGCGCTCTTCTCACCAGGGTGGCTACCCCGCAACACCCTGATGCCGAAGCTTCTCAGGGCCTCTTCTCTTGCTCTCTCATCCCAAGACCTAAAATATGACGTTCCAGTTGTCGATTCCAGCATGAGAAGGAGCATCACACCAGGAATGTGTCCAGGAAAGCTGCACAGTGACACAACCCTTCTCCCATTGAGCTGATGTTCTAGATGCATCGGTGGGCTCTCCTACCTTTCTTTCTTATTTGTGGGGAGGTAGCAGAGGTTGCATGCACTTGCTTGCCAGAGAGAGCCAGGAACAGTGGTGAGAAAGCATCCCCCCACACACACACACGGGAATGGTCACACTGCAGTCCCAGGACTTGAACTGCACAGTAGGCCACGTGAGATTCAGCTGCCTTATCCACCATGCCATGGGCTGGCCCGCTCCTATTTCTGATAATGAAATTTCTGACAAACATTGCTGGAATGAATCCCCTTCAAATATAAGACGTGTCTATGCTATCGAGTGGTGTCTTAATACATGTATGCCTCTGGTTTCCAGTAGTGAGGAGCCAGCTGAGAGAGCCAAATCTGGTTCCTTGCAGTCCTGGGATTAACAAAGATGCTTAATTTTTGACATTAGGAACCTGTCATGGAAAAGGAATGAAAATGGAGGGGGAAAAATTGTTTCCTTGAGCTTAAAATAGTATTTTCCAAATAAGCACATGAGAGTTACAGGCCAGGAGGCTCAGTGGTTTCAGCTCGAATGAGGAATAGCACAGGGAATAGAAGTCTGTCCCAGGACGGTGCCGTCAGCCCACGTTGTCAGTGAGAGTCACCATGAGAGAATTGGGATGTGCAGACCAGCTTCCACCCCTGGTTCCCATGTATATGAATGACGGTATGGTTTAAAAAAAAAAGAAACAAAATTTGTAAGATATACTTGGTGTGCTGTGCTCTCTGAGTCAAGGGATTCTGTTTAGCACTCTAGATTAAATTGTTCAAATATCCCGATCGTGAGCGTGGGCAACAGTGTCGGTTGTCTCCTTCATCGTGAAGGCAGCGGCAGGCGATTCTCCAGCAGGTAGTTAGCTGTGAGGCTGGAGGCCTGCAGGCCTCACCTACCAGAAACCTCCACTGGGATAGCATACCCAGGTCCGCCCGTGCTGAAAACCACTTCACACTTCCTCCTCTGTTTGAGTAAAAAGATGCCATAGGAGGACAGTCAGCAGCATCCCATTGCGTCTGAGGACTCTCATTTCACACTGGAAAAGTGAGGTGATTGGCATGCGTCGTGAGCGCCGCTGAAATATGTCAGCAAAGCCAAAAGTTAAAAATCATTACCTCTGAACTGCTTTTACACAGTATTCACCACAGTACGTGAGTGGCATTTTTAAAGCATTGATTAATATTCATTTGAAGATTTTTAATATGTGGGAGGAAGAACTATTCCTTATTACCTGTTTCTTTGCCAAAGCAGTCCTTTATATACTGTAGCTTTTCAAAATAAATGTGTTTGAAATGTGAGTATGGGATATTGGGTAGTTTATACAAAAATACATAAATTTGACATGAATACCAGTACCTTCAACCTCCCAGTGGTTGTTATGGGCAGTCTGTGGTCAGGTGACTGGTCTCATTGGGAATCTGAAAGACCCCAAGGGAACTCATCCCCAGTGACCCTGCTCCTGTGAAATACTGGGTTGTCGGAAAAGTCATGACACTTTTTTCTATGCAAAAATGCAGCATGACTTTTCCGACGATCCAATATGGATAAAGCATATTTCTATTTCTTCAAGGAAGGGGTTTCAGTAACATTTTTTTAGTTATCCATATCAAGAAGCCCTGTAGTCAAGTTTTTTTCTATAAGGTGTGATGCATTGTGGGAAAAATAAAGCCTGTTACTAAGTTGTCTGCATTTTCCAGAGAGAGGACCCTTCTCAAGTCTGGAGTAAAAACCTGGTGCACTGCTGGAATTTGTAAGATGTGACTTGGGATACATGTGTGGTTGTGTGTGGATGCATGTGGAGAGCATGCTCTGCATTTTAGAGTGGGAGAAGGACTAATTATTGGGCTTGATACATGAAAGAGTTTTAACTTTTTTTCTTCAGAGTGCCATCATGAATGTTTGTTTTTAACAGGACAGCGTTGGCATCTTCTGCCTCCTCTCTCACTGTGCTGTAGCTATCGCCAGCATAACCTTGAGCGCACGCGTCTCTTTGGCCTTCTGTGTTGGTCTGCCTTTGCTAGGTCAGGCATAAGGAGTCCCGCTGAGGTTATTGCCCCAAAGAAAAGTCTGCTCAGAGCCTCAGGTGTGAAAACGAATGAGCTGTTTAACACTTCATAGTTTTGAAAACAGAGTTTTTCAAATATGCTGGGTTACCTTTGTGTTGCACTCTTCCATCTGTAGCAGACCATAAGGTCTGATGGCAGCAGTCTGTCCCACAGGTGGGTTTCTAAAGAAAGTTCAAGAACAGGGCGACCAAAAGGTGCTCACTATCTCCCAAGAGCAGCCAGCATGTATCTCACCCAGCAACTGCCAGGCAGACCCAGTATCACTCAGACAGAACTTTTGAAAAAAGAAAGGGCAGACTTTCAGATTTTTAAAATGTGAACTCTCCCAATTTAAAAAGAACTGGTTCAAATATTCTTAAAGTGTTCTACAAACCCAGATAGAAACATCTGTGGACTGGGACCCCGGGTCACCATTTTGATATTTCTGCTCCAAGAGATAGTTAGTGTTTATAGTCTTTTTTTTGGGGGGGGGGAGGTTTTCACTATAGGGCATGTGCGCTTGCCAGACAGACAGAGAGAGACAGAGAGACAGAAAACGAGAAATCACCCCCCAGGGGGGATGGCCACGCTGCAATCCCTTCTCCTCCATTCTCCTCTCGGGATCTTGGGCACCCACGCACACGCGCCCGGCGTGAGTTTTAAGCCACTGGGTCCGGGACGCGAACCACAGTCGACTACGTGGGAGTCCAGCGACGTAGCCATTACGCTAACTGCTGGTCCCAGTGTTTATAGTCTTTATTTTTATTTTCGGCCTTTTTGAAGTTTGAAGTTATTACACCTGTCATAAAGCAAAAAGAACCTGACATTTTATAATATGTATTGTCAATTCTGCTTTTTCAGTTACACTCATGTACTTTTGGATACATTTGTGACATGGATAAATCCTCTCCCCTCTGGAGTGTTGTGTAGGCAGGTGTAGGTGGAGAGTCCTCCTGCTAAATATGATGTCATCCCTGTGCTTGAGTTGGGTTGAAGATAACAGTTGCATGAAAACCCTTCAGTTAATAAATAACGTGCTCTTTGGAGGTGAGAGACGCAAAGAAGACAGCATACTGGGAAAGGCCAGCAGCTGGTAAGATCCTTAGACATCCCAGAGTTGCTAGGCATATATTAACCTTCAAGCAGGGAGGAGAGGCATCTCCTTAACAGTACTTAAGCAACAATAAGTAAATCAACAATACAAAATATTTTCTTGGTAATTAAGCCTACGAAGCAGCCGCCAGGTTGTATTGCATCCCAGCTGTGACTAGCAAAGGTAGTAGGAACACAATAAATATGTGAGTTGATTTTTTTTCCTCTCCTGGAGTAATCATAGTATCTACTGTTTATTAAATGACAAGCACTTAGCTTAAGCATGTCAGTGCAAATGCAAATGTCTCCAGCCTCTGGAGAGAGTAAGTCAGTTGCCCCAAGACGTGCAGCCAAGAATGCTGGAGGTCTGTTTGATTTGTAGTTTAGTTACTTAGAAAGGAAGCTGATTGTAGTACCTAGCTGGGCTAGTTGAACCTATGACCCTTCCTTTAGGTTTTCCAGAAAATGGGTGGAAAAGCATTGAAGTTGGACTAATACAAACATTTTCGCACCCAGATCTGCATGTCTGGTTTTGTCATAAATGCAGAATTGATCATGCATTGCATGTCAATTGCATGCTTATAAGTTCTTCTCACTGCATGTTCAGAAGTTTATTTCATGATGAAGAGTTATGTTAGTAGGTCAGAACATTTAACTAGGTCATCATCCACATCAAAAAATTGTCCTTAGTTATTGTGTAGTAATGGTAAGAATTTTTTAACCAGTTTCCTTTGTCACTGTAGGTTAAAAAAATATATATCTGTAAAGAGTTGCACATTTTTCTCTCCTTCAAATGGGAAGAACGTTCTTTTTTTTAATAATATAATTCACATTTTCCATTAAATAAAAATGATATCTTCTGACTTGTTTACCATGTACTCTGCTATGGATTTCTAATAAATATTAAATCATAACTGATACTTTATATGTAAAATAGTCATGGGAAAAGATTAATACTCACCCCAATCTTTTTTTTAATAACTGCTACATCTCTACTTATTATATTTTAATATCCTTCTTATCATGGATAAAATTCCTTTTAAATAGATACCTAAATGATGTGCATTTTTATTTTAAAAAGCCTAATCAAGTTAGAGAAAGGACCGAGACTGTCATCAGACTCGTCTTGTCGCCCAGCCCAAGCCCTCGGCTGCTGTCCGCAGCCAGGCACCAGCATTGTGGCCGTCAGCCTCATTCCCACTGGGGAGTTGTCCTCCCCACCTTAGGCTGGAGGCAGAAAACACAGGCTCAGACAGCAGGTGGCTCACCGTCCACTGTTTCTTCATTCTTACTCACTCCGCAAACTTAGTATCTTCTGTGCTCCAGGTGTTGTACACAACCCCCAGGATACATGAGGCCACAAGTGTGGTTGCTGCCCTCACGGGGCTTCCAGCGTAGGACCAGTAAAGCAGAGCCCAGCAGACACCATCCGGTGGGATAACCACTGAGGAGGAGGGAGGGCAGTGCTGTGGCCATTTGTCATGGCTCAGTTGTCCAATCAAGGCGTCGCGCTAGCCTGTTCCAGGTCCTCAGGGGTACACCCATCTCCCAGGGCCGCTGTTAGCACTCGGGTTCAGTGAGTTAACACAGACACAGCTCTTAGGAGAGTGCCTGGCACTCAGTACGTACTCAGTGGATGTTAGCTGCATTTCAGCTCTACTGTCACCTCATCTTTTCAAAACTTGTACTGATGAATTTCTGTACAACTGTTCTGAACTCTTCTGTGTCCTGAGGTGTATAGCACAGATATAATTGAATTTTCACATAGAAATGAAGATGTTCTTTATACTGATTACTTTCACAGTTAACTGGTAAAAATGTACACATAATTACTTTGATCATACTTGGGGAATAATTAGGCCTGCTAATGGGAACTATCATTATCTTAATCATCATTATTATCCTGAGCTAAAGCGTTTATTAAGAATTTGCTTTGCTTTTGCCTTGTAAGTTAGCCCTTATTCCGAGCAAGTATGTGGACCTGCCCTAGGGATGTCTGTGGTCTGAGACAGTGAAGACGCTGACACAGCAGGGGGGCAGCACTGACCTGTCATTCCTTCTGAAGTTGTCATCTGTGCATGTGCCCTTAGCGATGTGTCTTGTCTGAATGTTCTTAGGCCTTTTTTTATGGTTGTATAGCCACTTGTTCTGGCAGATTCAGAGACCTCACATCCAAAGCAGTATGTCTAGAAATCAGATCATAGTTGTATTTACTTCCTGTTGTATCTGTAGAATGATTGCTCAGTTTTTAGGTGATTTTTAAAAATAATTTATTATGAAATCATTTCCTTTCCTTTTTTTTCTTTCTCTTTTCTTTTTTTTTTTTTTTTAAGTTTTTGCCATAGGGCACATACACACACTGGATAGAAACAAAGGAAGAGAAAGTGAAAATCACCTCTCAGGGGGAATGGCCACAACATAATCCCTTCTCTTCCATTCTCCTCTGGGGATTTTGGGCACACATACACATATGCCTGGTGTGAATTTCAAGCCATCGGGTGCAGGACTTGAACTGTGGTCAGCCATGTGGATGTCCAGTGCCTTAACCAGTACGCCATCCGCTAGCCCCTGAAATAATTCCAAACTCACAGAAAAACTGCCAAGGAGTACAAAGAACTCCCATATTCCCTTCCCTCAAGATTCCCCAACCGTTGGTATTTTAATGTTGGTAGTGTTCCATCACCTACCTTCTCTGCACGGCATTATAGGATATAATACGCCCATTATCATTTGTCTTTTCCTGAACCTTGGAGCAAGCTGAATATGCTGTCCTGACACCCCTAGTATTCAAGTATGTGCCTCAGGCACTCTTACATCTCTTGCGTACAACCTTCCCAATCAGGAGCCAACCTTGATGCAACGCTACATCTAATTCACAGGCCGCATGCACAGAAATGATGCCATACTCTTCCAGGGATGATGCCATAACCACCCATCCCATCCTGGTGAGATTCATCTCCATCACCTGTTCCTCTTAGTGTCTTCCAGGTTTTTTCAATTACCAAAGGTGACAGGGTTTTTTTTTTTTTTTTTTTTTTTTTTTTTTGCTGTAGGGTGTATATGCAAGCCAACAGACAAAGAGAGAGAAAGAAAAGTGAGAAATCACTTTCCAGGGGAGATGGCCACACCACAATCCCCTCTCCATTCTCCTCTTGGGATTTGGGGCATACACGCACACATGCTTGGTGTGATTTTTCAAGCCATCAGATCCAGGACTTGAACTGTAGAGTCACCATGTTGGATCCAACACCTTAACCTCCACACCATCTGCTGGCACTGATAGTCTACTTTTAGCATTTCTTTTATGCATATTAGTTTATATTTTACTGTGAAGAATAACTTTCCCTTCCTTCCATATGTATTGTATTCGTATCAATTTGGACTAATGGCTTCCTAAATTATTCTGTGGATTATAATCCGTTGTTTATTGTGATGCCAAATTGCCTGTGATCTGACCAGTGGGAGCTCTTTCTCCTCCTCCTTTGACTTACTTCTATTTGACTCACTGAGCATTTCCTTACTTTCTGACACAAAAAGATTTCCAGACTCATCTTGTACTGTCCCTGCTCCAACCCTGGGGTCAGCCATTTTGCCAAGGAGCCCTGGTTCCTTTTAGTGCAGGATGTTATTTAGGAACCAAGACCTGGGTACTCGAGGTGCCCATTGCTATTGAGGTATCACTGCTTCTAGGCCCCTTCAGTAGAGAAAGCTGGGGCACCTATATATATGTGTGTGTATATACATATTTGAGGGACCTTCAAAAAGTTCATGAAAATGCATGGCCTTGAATTTTAGAAAAGTTTGCACCAAATAAATTCCTACTATAATTTTATTTTCCACAACTTCTTTCTTTTTTTTTTTTTTTCTAACTGTCAAAGGGCACACATGCTCACCAGAAAGAAAGAGAGGAGAGAGAGAAAGTACTCCCCACCTTTGGATGTGATCATGCCACAATCCCTGTTCCATTTCTCCAGCCCGTCGGGATTTGGGGCACATATGCACATGTACCCAGCCTGTTTGTCAAGTCATCAAGGCTAGAATTTGAACCTCAATCATTCATGTGGGATCCAGCTCAACTATCAGACTACTGAGACAGTCCTTTTCACAAACTTTTTGAAGTACCCTAAAAAATGCACATATATTCATACATATACATGTTATGTATGTATGTATATGTATGTGTGTGTGTGTGTGTGTATATGTATATATGAAAGTATTTGTATAACTCTCTTTGTGTGTATAATGAATTCATACTGACTCCTCCAATTATACTCTAATACCTCCACAGTCTTTCTAGCATTCTCCCATCCATGTTTATAAATAGGAATTAAATTTTATTTTAAAAAATATTTTAAGGGAGATTTTTGCTATAGGGTACATGTGCTCACCGGAGAGACAAAGACAGAGAGACAGAAAGTGAGAAATCACCCCTGTCCCCAAGGAGGATGGCCACGCCGCAATGCCTTCTCCTCTCACGATCTTGGGAATGCACACATAAGTGCCTGGCATGAGTTGTAAGCCACCAGGTCTAGGACTCAAACCACAGTTGACTACACAGGAGTCCAGTTACATAATCATAACACCATCTGGTAGTCCCCAAATTAAATTTTATTAAAAAATAGAATTAAGGTATGAGTTTATTTTGGTACCAAAACATTTTGAGGGACCAGCAGTTAGCATAATGGCTATGTTGCTAGACTCCCATGTAGTAGACCGTGGTTCAAGTCCTGGACCTGGTGGCTTAAACTCACACTGGGCGCGTGTGCGTGTGTGCCCAAGATCCCGAGAGGAGAATAGAGGAGAAGGGATTGCGGCGTGGCCATCCCCCCTGGGGGTGATTTCTCGCTTTCTAGCTCTCTGTCTTTCTCTGTCTGTCTGGCGAGCACACACACCCTATAGCAAAAACCTCTTAAAAAAAAAAATTTTTTGAAATCTATCTTTTTTTTTTTCTTTTTCTTTTGGAGTGGTTTCTCTATAGGGCATATGCACTCTCCAGAAAGACAGAAAGAAAAAGAGAGACAGAAAGTGAGAAATCAGCCCCCCGGGGGTGGTGGTGGCCACACCAGCATCCCTTCTCCTGCATTCTCCTCTCGGGATCTTGGGCACGCACGCACACGCGCCCAGCGTGAGTTTAAGCCACCAGGTCCAGGACTCGAACTATGGTCGACTACATGGAGTCCAGCAACATAGCCATTACACCAACTGCTGGTCCCTATCCATAGTTTGTAAGTGACACATTTTTCTGTGAACTTTTTGAATATCTCTTGTACAACAACAAGAAGCCTATTTTTCAATATATCGACTTATTTGCTTAGTCAGTTTACTTATCTACTACATGTAACCAATTTCCCAACTTTACTGGCCAGCTCTTCCACCTGTCCCCTCTGCGTCTCTCCATTATCACCCCCATCCTCCACTGCCAGGCCCCTGGTTCCTGCCTGTATTAGTCCCAGTCGTCCCTCACCTGCCCATGTCCTTGGTCCGCAGACACTCACCACCTTGCGTTTTCAGACCTCACTACACTGCCTCCTCCACACGGAGAAGGGAAGGAAGTGAATCTTAGAGGAATCTTAATACCTACTTAAAGACACATTTGAAATGATTGGGATGATTTCTTCTCTGGAAAACCAGAAGCTTCCTTAATAAAGCATTCCATTTTTTCTTTTTTCTTGTTTTCTTTTTTTATCTTTATGCTTGTAAGTTTGTTTTCATTTTGAATTTAAGTCATCTTTTGTATTTTTAATTTCTATATAGCGGAGATAAGAAAGAGAAACCAACTGCTAAGATAGATTCTTAGGGGTCTTGACAATGAGTTAAGTCCCAAAATAAAACAATTCCAAAACAAAAAAATGAAATGAAGATGATAAGCTAACCAAGGTTTAGGGAAGGAGATTCACAAAATTTGTTTGAAATTCTTATATTAAATTCTATGTTGTGTCAGTTGATTCATGGAAGTCATTTCATAGACATGGTAGACATATGGGTTATTGGAAAAGTCATAACGTGTTTTTTTCCATTTTTCTATGCAAAAATGCATCATGACTCTTCCAACAACCCAGTACCTCTGGACAGTGGCCAGTCATTTTTGCACTTTATTCAGTCTTTTTCAGTAAGCCTCTTCTACGCAGTCCCGTTAGTGATCAAATCCCATTCCGAAGTCCCTTTTCAGAGGTGGCTACATTTATTGGTGAAATAATGACTTTCTTAGCACTAGATAGCTGTCACATTGACATTATCTGTTCTCTGGGCTCTTTTTATATAGGGTTCCTTCAAGATGTTCTTGATTTTGTAAGAGTGTTCTCCCCATAACAATGTGTGTGTGTGTGTGTGTGTGTGTGTGTGTGTGTGTGTAGCACATGGGAAGCCTGAAGCCCAAGAAGACAAATCCCAGAACTGTCAGAATTTGAGAAGCCTCAATCTCTTCATCTCTAAATGGGGATTCACTGAGGTGTAATATATGTTTTTAAAAAATGTAACTGACATATAGTAAGAGCTCAGTAAGTATAGTAATTTTACTGCAGTTGTTCCCACAACTTTTTAAGAGATTACTCAATAAAACAGTCCAATCAAAAACAAAGGACTTGAATAACTGTTTTACCAAAGAAGATACGTGAATTGCCAGCAAGCACACGAAGAGGCTCATCATCACGAGTCATTAAGGAGAAGCAAATCAAAACCACAATGAGATCCCACTTTATACTCATTAGGATGGTGATTATTTAAACATACACATACAACAAAAACAGAACACAGGCAGTAAACGGGAGAAATTGAAACTCTTATGCATTATTAGTAGACTGTAAAATGATGCAGCCACCATGGAAAAAGTTTACTAGCTTCTCAAAAGGCTAAATACGGAATTACCATATAATCCAGAAATTCCACTCCTATGTATATACTCAAATAATTTAAAACAGGTATTTAAGCATACTTGTACACCAGTATTCATCACGTAATAGCCAAAAAGATGGAAACAACCCAAGTGTCCATCAACAGATTAATTGTTAAACAAATATGGCTTATTCACAACAAACTTATTCAGCCTTAAAAAAAGGAAGGAGATTCTGATACTTGCTACAACATGAGTGAACATTGAAAGCCTTATGCTACATGAGGTAAGTCAGACACAGGACACACACCGAATGATTCCATTCATGTAAGGTACTAGAATAAACAAATTCTTAGAGACAGAAGAATTCCCAGGGGATACAGGAAAGGGAGAAATGGAGAGTTGTATAAAGTGTACAGAGTTTCTGTCTGGATGATAAACTAGTTCTGGAAATAGGTAGTGATGACGGCTACACAATGTGGGAAATGTACTTAATCATACACTTAAATATGGTTAAAATAGTAGGTTTTTTCTGTGCCGAAGGATGTGTGCACATGTGCGTATGTGCATGCGTGCAAGAGAGAGAAAAAGAGGGAGAGAAAAAGCACTCCCCAATGGGGCCTGGTCACACCACAGGCCTTTATCTTCCAGTTTCTATCCTGTCAGAATCCTGGGCAAGCATGCATGTATCTAACGAGACCGCCAGGGCCTAAATTCAAACCCCAGTAGGACGTGTGGGGTCTAGCTTTCTCTGTGTGGCACCTAACAACTGCACCACAGGGCCAGCCCAAATGCTAAATGCTATGTTTTGTATATTTTAACACACATATACACATGCAAAGTAGTTACTAACATTTTAAGACGATAGAACATGAAAAACCTGCCTATGTGTGTTCTTGCAAGGGTATTTCCTTTTTTTTTTTTTTAATTATTTTACTTAACTTTATTTATTCACTTCAATTTGACCAGAGAGAGATAGAGCAAGAAGGAAAGCGAGAAAGCAAGCCACCAGGTCCAGGACTCGAACCGCAGTTGGCCTTGTGGGAGTCTAACACCCTTAGCCACCATACCACCTGCCAGCCCCATGGTATTTCCTTTTTTCATGGGGTCATTGGCTATGGGTATATTGACTTCCCTCCTCTCCGCACACACACCCCACAGTCTGTCAGAGGAAGGGTGAAGAATGACATTTGTGTGGTGAAGAGGTTACAGGAAGGGAGAGTTAGGGTCAAATGAATCTAGAGCAGGGCTCGGCCTATGAGCCACAACCAGCCTGCAATTTGTAATCGTTTTTACATTTCTAAAGGATATAAACAACAGAGATAAATATGTGACAGAGGCCACATGTGCTGCAAAACCTAAATGATTTCACGTCCAGCTCTGCAGAAAGTTTGCCAGCACCTGGCCCGGCTCATCGCTGTATCCATACTCTGCCCCAGTTCGTATGTCGAAGCCCTACGCCCCAGTGCAATGGTATTTGAGGATATTTAAATTCAGGTGAGGTCCTGAGGTTGGGACCATGAGGATTAGTGCCCTTCTGAGAAGAGAGACCAGAGACCTTTTTCTCCTCTACTATCCCCTTCCGTGTAAGGACACATAAGAAGGCAGCTGTCTGCAGGTCAGGCAAAGAGCCCTCGCCAGAAACCAGCTATGCTGCCCTGCCACCCTGATCTCAGACTTCCAGCCTCCAGGCTCAAAATAAGTTTCTGCTTTTCCGCCTCCCAGCCTATGGAGTTTCCTTATGGCAGCCTGAGCTCAGACATGTCAGAGTTTTTTCCCAAGAACAGGCTCTGCCCTACCCTCTTAGATTTTACCAAAATATCTTCTCTTCACAAATGAAGGGGTTACAGAAAAGAGGAAAGAATGCTCGCCATGAAGCTTGCTGAGACGATTTCTTTGAAATAACCAGAGCGGTATGTAGTGGGCTCCGAAACTCTAAGAAGAATGGGGTTTCTACAATAGCCATTTTCTTGCGTGGCACCATCTGTTTTTCTTTGAATGTAATAAAAATGACAGCTTTTCATGTACTGATACTCCCTGTGCCTTTTAAAGTCAAACATATGATGCTATTTGTGTGTAGAGGTTTTTCTCTTGCATCCATTTGTTTCTCCAGCTTGAATTTCTATGTAAACTCCCTTGGCTAAATTACACAAGCCGCCTCCACCAGCCGCCTCCTCCCTCGCCTTAGAGCAGGGGTGGGAACCTTCCGTCTGCCGCGTGGAGTACCCAGTGTGCAGCTCTGTGCCAGGCACAGGGAGGTGTGCCCGATCAGAAGGGCTACCCCTGCCCACTGCCCTGTGTATGTCCTTTGTTCTAAACGTCCGTAAATCCCATTATCTCCCTTCTCCCCTTTGCCCTAAGTGCCTACCTTTCCCTTCAAAAGGCAATCGTATATATTTAAAGCAATCCTGTCTTTATTCTTCATTGAACAACTTCACCAGAGGTATAATGTATAAGATTGACCCAGTTTAAGTATACAATGCCTTTTAGTAAATTTACGTAATCCAGTTTGGGAATATTTGCATCACCTTACTATGATCCCTCGTGTCCTATTAGGGTTAATTCCCACTCCTAGCCCCTAAGAACCACTAGTTTCTGTCTCTTGATTTTCCTTTTCTGGACATTGCATAGAATGGTATCATCTTGATGAATGATTATTTGCATTTTGCAAGATTTTTTGAGGCTCATCTGTGTAGCATGTATCAATATTTCTTCCCTTAAGTTGCTGAGTAGTGTTCCACTGTGTGGATATATATCACCTTTTGTTTATTCTTTCATCGTTGATGGATATTTGGGTTTCACTTTTTGGCTGCTTTGAATAATATATTTGCATCAAATCTTTTGCAAGAATATTAAGCCTCTTATTATTGATAACTAATAAAACTCAAGTTTCTAGGAGCTGGCAGGTGGGGTGGTGGTTAAGGGTGCTGGACTCCCACATGGCTGACTGTGGTTCAAGTTCCGGACCTGGTAGCTTTGTTTTGTAATTTGTTAAAGGGCATCTGTGCTTGGCAGAGAAAGAGAGAAAGCACCCCCCCACAGGGTGTGGTCATGCTGTAATCCCTTCTCCTCTGTTTCTCCATCCCATTGTGATTTTGAGGCACACTTGTACATGAACAGGGAGTACATGAACACAGTCAGCCTTATGGGATGCAGCTTCCTTAGCCACCAGGCTATGGAACTGGCCCTATACTGGCTTTTTAAAATATTCTTTGAGGGACCAGCAGTTGGTGTAATGGCTATGTCGCTAGACTCCCATGTAGTCCGCCACAGTTTGAGTCCCGGACCTGGTGGCTTAAACTCACACAGGGCACATGTGCATGCGTGCCCAAGATCCTGAGAGAAGAATGGAGGAGAAGGGATTGCAGCATGGCCATCCCCTCTGGGGGTGATTTCTCACTTTCTGTCTCTCTGTCTCTCTTGTCTTTCTGGTGAGCCCGTGTGCCCTATAGCAAAAACCTCTCAAAAAAATGTATATATACATATATACATATATATATGTATTCTTTGAGTTGGGGCTGGCAGGTGGTGTGGAGGTTAAGGGTGTTGGACTCATATATGGTTGATTGGTTCGAGTCCCGGACATGGTAGCTTGCTTTCTCTCTCTCTCTGTCTCTCTGTCCTTTCTCCTCTCTCTCTCTCTCTCTCTGTCCCTCTCTGGTCAAATTAAAATAAATACATAAATAAATAAAGTTAAATAAAATAATTAAAAATATATATTCTTTGAGTCATGGACCCTTAATGGAAAGGAGGCCCTGTACTTATTTAAAAATTGTCACTTACAAACTCTTGCTTTCATAAAAGAGAAGAACAAATATAAGCTATCATTCCATTTAAGGGGCATTGATTTCAACCACACTTCTCTTATGTCCAGACCTACTGGGGTGGAGGGAGACAAATGGCGAGACATGGATCCTCCAAGCTCTTGCCATCGTGGAGGGAGTAATGACCCCATTCTACACACTCAGCAATTGTTAATGACAGGAGAGCTTTATTTTAAAAGATTTATTCAATTCATTTATTATTACTATTACTATTTTTGGAGAGATTTTTGTTATACGGCACATGCGCTCACCAGAGAGACAGAAAGCGAGAAGTCACCCCTCAGGGGATGGCCATGCCGCAGTCCCCACGCACCCACATGTACATGGCGTGAGTTTTAAGTTACCAGGACTGGGATGCGAACTGCAGTGAACTACACAGGAGTCAGGGACATAACCATCCCACCATTTGCTGCTTCCTATTATTATTATTTTTAAAATTTGACCAAAGAGAGCTAGCAGGAGAGAGAAAGTGAGAAAGCAAGCCACCATTTCTGGGTGGGACTCGAACTGCGGTTGGCCATGTGGGAGTCTAGCACCTTAACTACCATACCATCTTGCAGCCCAGCAGGAGATCTTTTAGTCCCTCCTCTCGTGCTTTCTTTGATAAAGGAAAATTATTTTTAAGAAGTAATAGTGAAGTCTCCACCATATTTTCCCCCAACCAAACAAAACATCTCATGGACGGAAGTCAGTGTTAGTCAGTTTTCTCCCTTTTCCAGGTCGAAGTCGTTGCCACCCACCTTCCCAAATGGCAGCAGCTGGCAGCTGCGTGGCCTGCCATCCAGCTCAGCTATCCGTGGGCTCCCGCCCTTTGCTGGTCTGTGTCCAGGGTAGTCTTGGTTTGGATGTGCCCAGGACCTGGGAGCTCCAGCTTCCAGAGGAGGCAGATTGTGTTAGTCGGCTGCTTTGTCATAGTCGCTCTTATTTTGAACCTGGCATTTTACTCTCTGTTTATTTTATCCATTAGTCTCGTGCCCATATGCCTCTCGCACATGGCATCTTTTACGTATTTTAAAGTGCTCTCTTTCCTCTTCCACGGTGATTTCTTCTAGTTGAGGAGACTCTGCCCTCTGTGGGGCCTTATCCATTCAGAATGCAGGAACTAATTAGGAAAGGAGGATTCGGGGGATTGAAACTGGGTTTTGGTTCCAGCCGTCACCGCACACCCTGCAGACTCCCCTGTATGTATGGCTCACCAGAACCGCCTGATCTCTTGGTTTCATAAGCCAGGACTTCTCCATTCGGTACTCGAGTCATTTGGTTGTTGCCGAATCATGCATAATTTACATTTAGCCCTTTTAAGTGTGATCTTAGCTAGGGATTGATTTTTTTCTGTTTTTAAATGACGATCAAACATACGTAGCCAGTTTTAAGTGTACAGTTCAGGGGCAGTGAGTACATCGTGGTGCGCAGCATCCTCATCGTACCCCTCCAGAGCTTCGTCATCTTCCCGAACTAAAACCTCATTCCGGTTCAGCGATAACTCCACGCGTCCCCCGACCCCAGCTCCGAGCAGCCTCTGTCTCTACTTCCTGTCCCTGAGCTTGACCGTGTGGGGGTGGAACCACACAGTACTTGTCTTTTAGTGACGGCCTGATTTCACTTAGTGTAGTATCATCGAGGTTCATCCATGTTGTAGATGCTGTAAGAATTGCCTTCTTTTTTAAGGCTGAAAAATACTCCGTTACCACATTTTGTTCATCTGTTTATCTGTTGCTGGGCAGTTGGGTTACTTCCACCTTTAGACCGTTGTGAATAATGTTGCGGTAAAGACGAGTCCACAAATATATGTCCAGGTCTTATTGATCTCACTGGCTTTAATTTATTCATATTAATATTTTGCCCATTTTGTGTTATTGGATAATTATCTGCCAGTCAAATAAGATTGATCTCTACCTTCTTTTTTTTTTTTTTCGCTATAGGGCACATGCGATTGCCAGACAGAGAGAGACATAGAGACAGAAAGCTAGAAATCACCCCCCCGGGGGGATGGTCACGCTGCAATCCCTTCTCCTCCATTCTCCTCTTGCGAACTTGGGCACGCACGCACACGCGCCTGGCATGAGTTTTAAGCCACTGGGTCCGGGACGTGAACCGCGGTCGACTACATGGGAGCCCAGCGACATAACCATTACGCAAACTGCTGGTTCCCTCTAAGTACCTTCTTGATAACAATATTGCATTTCCTATTGATCTGAAAATAATAATTTTTCACAATATGATCATTTACCCGATCCACAGTCTTTTTGTAAAGACTCAGGAACTGGGGACCAGCAGTTGATGTAATGGCCATGTCGACCCTATAGTTGACCATGGTTCAAGTCCCGTACCCGGTGGCTTAAACTCATGCCGGGCATGTGTGCGTGCGTGCCCAAGATCCCAAGAGGAGAATGGAGGAGAAGTGATTGCAGCGTGGCCATCCCCCCTGGGGGCTGATTTCTTACTTTCTGTCTCTCTGTCTTTCTGGCAAGCGCATAAGCCCTATAGCAAAAAAACAAACAAACAAACAAAAACTCTCCCAAAAAAAGGCTCAGGAACTGGCCTTCATAGCCGGACTCTGGGAGCAGACTGTGTTCATATTGAACCTGAGTCTGGCTTTGTCCAATTTGCAAAAGGAGGAAGGAATCAAATAACCAATTTCTGGGGTCAGAGGGCCACTAAGGTGATAGAGTAATAGAAACTAATACTAGTCATGAAAAAGAAGGGAACTGAATCTTAGTATGACCTGATTGGGATTGAGTTAATTTGCTCCACAAATATTTTTTGCACTCCGACTTGTGAAAAGCACAAAGTGCTTCTGCAAAACAAAAGATGAATATAACACACTCCCTGCTTTCAAGATGAATGCGTGACAGAATATTAGAGCACTTCCTTTTATAACCCAGCCGTCTTGGTCAAGGCTTGAGCCCGTAGCTGTAGAATGTTATCTCCCTGAGATAGGACGATTACAAAACACATCAAAAAGCAAAGTGTGCTTTGAAATGATATTTAAGTATTGATGGGTTTTAAGCAAAGATTTAGGGACAGACTGAAAAATCTCCCCATGGAAACTTTAGAATTTAGCTTTTGCTTCACTTGGGCTAATATAAGAGCACCAGGAAAACAGAAAGTACTCTTGCTCTTGACAGTATAAAATTCTTATTATTTTTAGAGAATAGTAACTATGCATTTATGAAGTTCTTTGTCAGAGCAATTTAGTTAATAGGTATGTAAATGACTACTTATTTCATTGTGTAGGTGGATCACTCCATGTACACTTTCTGAGAAAGAATATAAGTGCTAAAAACGATTAGCATTGCAAGTGGAAAGAAGCAAAAGTTAAAGCTAGAATGCCATACCTTTGCTATAGCAGATGTTGAGAGAGACAGAGAAAGTCCATCTTGGAGTTGAGATTCATTCCGTTTATTTACCAAGTGGGATTTCTAATTCACGTCCAACTCGCAGGTCATTTTTATTATTTTTTTTTAAAAAACTGTTTTTATTTAACTTTATTTATTTATTTTAATTTGACCAGAGAGGGACACAGAGAGAGAGAGAGAAAGTCAGAAAGCAAGCTGCCAGGTCCGGGACTTGAACCGTGATCAACCATGTGGGAGTCCAGCGCCCTTAACCACCACACCACCTGCCGGCCTCTATTATTATTATTATTTTGTATTTGCCAGAGGGCACATGCAGTCGCCAGAGAGTGACAGAAAGGTAGGGGGAGTGACAAAGCATCTTCCTCCCTGGAAATGATCATCCCACAGTTTCTTTGCTGTTTCTCATTACTTTCGGGATTTGGGGCATGCACACCTACATGCCTGGCTTGTTTTTCAAGCCACCAGGTCCAGGACTTGAACTATGCAGTCAGTCATGTGAGATCCAGCCGTCTTAACCACACTGTCACTGCCGGCCCAAGTATTTAGATGCATGGAAACTCAAGTGAATTGGAGTGCCAGGTTATTATCTATCATCGATTTTTAGGCACAAAAGATCACTATAAACCCAGCTGGGGTGGGATGTGGGAGGTACTCCAAGTTAATGCCACAGCAATAAATTTTTATGCAAGAGAACTCCTGGAAAAAAGAAAGTTTAAAGTTTACTGAATTTTCAGCATAAAAACAACTTTAGAGGAGGCTGGGAATTTCAAAGCTCTTCCGGCTCTGGCTGCCTCCTGCAATCAACCTGGAAACTTCTGTGGTAGTTGAGGAGTTAAACCAAGCCTGTCCTCAGGGAAGAAGTCACCCATGGAAGAACACACTTTGGCCCTGTCTCACAGATGGTCTCCAGCTCTTCCCTCACCTGAATCTGTCCCCCCAGTCAATTAGCCCCATCCCCAATTGTGCTTGGATCTCTACACCCTCTTCTCTGAAGTTCTCTTGGATTCCCAGTTGTCATGCGAATCAAATTAAAATTCTGGGTAATGGATCACAAGCTTGCCACCTCTTAGCCCTCCCACTCTCCTTACCTCACCCTTAACGCCCCCTGACAAAAGTTCACATGCTCTGCATCAGGCTGGGGAGCAAACGCACAGAAACTCATGGTGTTTGATTCTTTCTGTGGGCCACGGCTCATCCATCTCCCTCTGCTGTGCCCCGCAGTAAGCTGAGCCCCTGCCCCCTTGCCCCTTACCCCTGGGCTCCACACCCCTGTTGTCACCCATGTTCGTCCCTTTGCTACTGTGTTGTGCTGTGGCACTGAGCATACAGACCAGTGGCTGGTCCGCCCTCCCCCACACACACACACAGAGCTCTGCAAGAGGGCTGCAGATTGTGAGTGCCTCCTGGTTCACATGTTTATGTGTTTGCTTTTGTTTTTGTTTTCCTTCGCCTTCAGGTTCAGAGTGAAGACAGTGTCCTCCTGTTTGTAATTGCCTGGACAATCACAGAAATTATCCGTTACTCCTTTTACACATTCAGTCTGTTAAACCACCTGCCTTACCTCATCAAATGGGCAAGGTAAAAAAGCATATGGGGGGGACCAGCAGGTGGCGTGGTGTTAGGGCACTGGGCACTCTCACATGGCTGACCATGGTTCAAGTCCCGGACCTGGTGGGTGGCTTGCTTTCTCACTTTCTGTGACATAGGTGTAAATATATATATATATAACTAGAAATGGAAAATTATTGATGATAACATGCATGATTAAGCCACTATGGGGACCAGCAGTTCACATAATGGCTATATTGCTGAACTCCCATGTAGTTGGCTGCAGTTCTAGTACCAGACCCAATGGCTTAAAACTCATGCCGGGCACGTGTGCATGCGTGCCCAAGAACCCAAGAGGAGAATGGAGGAGAAGGGATTGCGGTGTAGCCATCCCCCCTGAGGGGTGATTTCTCGCTTTCTGTCTCTCTGACTGTCTGGCAAGCGCACACACCCTATAGCAAAAACCTCTACCAAAAAAAAAAAAAAAGCTACTATGCAGTATATTCTGCATGGGAAGTCACATTTTGTATGCTGTGATGATGCTTAGGGGATGAATGTAAATTAATTAATTTTTTAAAAGTTTCAGGAGGAAAAAAGTCCATAAAAACTGTTTTTCTTGAAAAAAAAAAAAAAAAAAAAAACCCATATGGGATGAAGACTAACGTTAGCAGGACCAGCAGTTAGCATAATGGCTATGTCGCTGGACTCCCAGGTAGTCGACCGTGGTTCAAGTCTTGGACCCGGTGGCTTAAAACTCACGCCAGGCGCGTGTGCGTGCGTGCCCAAGATCCCGAGAGGAGAATGGAGGAGAAGGGATTACGGCGTGACCATCCCCCCTGGGGGGTGATTTCTCACTTTCTGTCTCTCTGTCTCTCTCTGTCTTTCTGGCGAGTGCACACGCCCTATAACAAACAAACAAACAAAAAAAACTCTCCAAAAAAAGAAAAAAAAAAGACTAAGGTTAGAAATGATCACCCTCTGCATTTGTCCTTTATTGCCTAAATATTGCCTCCAAATTGCTTAAACTAAACTTGTATGAAGCAGGGGTCAGGTAGAAATCTGATCTGTAAATTTTATCAGGATAAGGTTGTCTGAATGCTTTGAATAATAGAAACCTGTTTTAATTTTTTTATATTTTACTTAAGCTATTTTCATTGGGAGTCACTCCTTTTTTTTTCTTAGTTTGCTTTGACCAGAAAGACAGAGGAAGGGAAAGTGAGGAAACACATACTGGGGGGATGTCCACCCCACAATCCCTTCTCCTTCATTCTTCTCTTAGGATTTTGGACACACAAGCACAAGTGCCCTGTTTTCAAAGCTGCCAGTTTCAGGACTTGAACCATTTAGTCAGCCATGTGGACTCTAGCCGCCTTAACCACCATGTCACCAGCTTGCCTGGGGATTTGTTCTTATCAGCTATTCAATAGCAATTTGATACTGCATCCTTTTTTTGTCCATACCAGGAGCACTTATAAACAACAGCTTTCTAAAACAGCAGAACTGATTAGACAGATGATCATGTGTCTTTCTACTAATGCTGGCTTCCTGCCCTATCTTGCTTTGTTTTAGATACACACTTTTCATTGTGCTGTACCCGATGGGAGTGTCAGGAGAGCTGCTCACAATATACGCAGCTCTGCCCTTCGTCAGACAGGCTGGCCTGTACTCCATCAGTTTACCTAACAGATACAATTTCTCCTTTGACTACTATGCATTCCTAATTCTGATCATGATCTCCTACATTCCAAGTAAGTAAACAGTTGTGCACGTATTTCCTTATGCCTTAAAATGTGGCTCTACAGTAACTGGAGTTAAATGTCTTTGATTGTTTTTGTACCATATCCAAGTACATGTAAATCTAATTTATTGGGAACGCTTTGGTTTTAATTGAATGCCGACTGTCAGAGGGAATTTTCTCTGGTGGTAACTGAATAAAGATGAACCCTTCTCCATGCAGCTGCCAAAATGCAACACTTCTCAGCGTGTGGGTTTGAAACCGCAAATACCGAGGTAGGTTAACTACATATTGGAGGAAGGTACTGAGTAACAAACAAAAAGACCCTTCAAGACCTTACCTTGCTTTTATTTTTCAGTCTCTTGAGAACCACTTATTATGGTATTTGAAAAACATTGTAAGAAGATTTTTGCTTTGTTTACTATATCAAAATAGACAGGTACTGCATTTTGAAAGTATGGGTAGTTAACTGGAAACGAATAACAAAATAAAAATAGATTTTTTTTCTGTATTTCTCATTTTCTTGTTGAGCTCCGGAACCATCCGAATGGGACATAATGTTCTCTTCAGGATGGTTTCCAGATATTTTCATAATACTGCTAGAAGTTTGCATACATAGGTGATCAGATGTGCCTTTCAGCATACTCAGGGGCAGAGGTAAAGAGGCGCGTCTGGTGCTTCTGTGAGGGGGCCCTATTTGATGAGGGCAAGGAGTTGAGTCCTCTTCTTGAATTCTGATGTTCTACATCCCAAAAAGATCTCCGTGTGCCCAAGGACACGGAGTGTTAGTGTTTTTCTCACGTAGCTATTTCCGTAGCCGTTGTAACCCTGGGTCTTCCTTCAGTCTCTACAGGGTGCTGTATTCTCCCCTAAATCCCAAGTTAAGTTCAGGCAGGGTTGGATTTTTTTTTTTTTAGCCTACAGCATTATCTGAGTGAATCATCCTGACAATCAGAAGCGGCATGTTTGTGTCCCTCGGTGGAAAATGGCACGTCGCACACTGTGAGAAAAGAGTGACATCCAGATTTCATGTGAACATCCATCCCAGGAGTTCTCGAATGCCGTTCTGCTTCATGGTTCACTTGCTGCCCCTTACCCATGGTCAGGTCCTCCTCTGTAGTGCTGGGGCCCTGGTGGCTAAAGGCCATCTCTCTCCAAATGTGAAAGGTAGTTGATTTTCAAACAAAAGATAAGTGCAAAAGAGTTCCCAAAATTTAAGTAACAAAACTTAGCTTCTAGTTTCACCTTTTTAAATTTTTTTTCTTACAGTTTCTTTTTTCTTTTTCTTTTCTTTTTTTTTATTTTGAGATATTTTTGCTATAGGGCACATGCACTGGCCGGAGAGACAGAGAGAGAAAGCGAGAAATCGCGTCCCAGAGGGATAGTCGTGCCATAATCCCTTCTCCTCCATTCTCCTCCTGGGATTTTGGGCATGCACACACATACACCCAGAGTGAGTTTCAAGCTGCCGGATCTGGGACTCAAGCTGCAGTCAACCTCAAGGGAGTCCAGCATCTTAACCACTATACTACCTTCCGGTTCCATTTCTTACAGTTTCATTTTCCATCTCTAGAGCAACAATTCACAGTTGCAGTTTTACCACACCCAGAATAACACCTGTGAGCCCACTGAGCACTATAGGGTTTATTTCAATTCAACACATTTTTTGAATGAATAGGAGATATATATCATATTGGATAACTGGGGGAAGGGCAGAGAGGATACTGTGAAATCAAACCTATAATAAGATGTTTCCACTTTAACAAAAATCCAGGGATTCCCCCCTTCGAGTTTCTACAAGATTTCCTGTCTGTCTGCAGCTGTTAGTCTTTTCTGTGCTCTAGTGACCAACTAGTGCCAAGCCTTTTGCCTCTCCCTAGTGACCTCTTGATGTAGAGGCAGGGCCTGGTCAAGCATAGGTCAGCCTTCCCATGCTGATAGGATTCCCGAGGAAAACCCCAGTTCCATGGGATTTTTCTTCTTAGCCTTGAAAGAGGCTAGGAAGTGGGCCAGCAGGTGGCGTGGAGGTTAAGGCAGCAGGATCCCACATAGCCTGTTGCCCAGTTTGAGTCCCAAACCCAGAGGTTTGAAAAATATGCTGGGCATGTGTACGTGCCGAAAATCCTGAGAGGAGAACAGAAGAGAAGGGATTGTGGCACGATTATCGTCATTGGGGGTGATTTCTCACTTTCCCTGTCTCTCTCTCTGGTGACCACATGCACTCTATAGCAAACTAAATAGCAGACAGACTGACGTGGAAGAGAGAAAATAGGAAATAGAACCTTAGAGGAAAGGGTAGGACCCGTCTCTCAGCGGAAGTCTGCTTTCATGACCCCAACGCCTTTCTGCTTCTCCACCTTTTTTGGATAGAGCACTAGGTATAATTTCTTCTTGTAAGGCAGCTTCACTCTTGTAGACCAGGAGAAAGGGTGGGTATCATAGAAAGGTGCACGAAGGCCCTCTTAGTCCCTGACTCCCTGCCCAGGTTCGAGGTGGCACTGAGACTCTGCTCCTGCACGAGTCAGCATCAGGCTGCTGGTGCTCGCGGTGCTTCCGGCCTGGCCAGTTGCCATGGATGTTTCTGGGAGTTCAGGTTGTTACTACTGAGACTACTTTGTGCAGTTCATTCCAGCCAACCTCACGTTCCCAACTTTCCAAAACTTTGTATTTATAAGAAGAAAATGCAGAATTAGGACAGGCAGTTTCCTTTACCAAATCTGGTCTTCTTTCTCCAACTTAGCATTCTTGTAATTGTCGTTAATGGGACTTTGCTGGTGTACGCGTACTATGTAAAGTAACACCTTTCCTTCATGGTCCTGATCACTGCACACGTAGCCTGGGCTGTGACTCCTGGCTGTGGTCTCCAGGAGACTCGCATTGGGTCTCTGGAGACCCTGGCAAGGTGCTCCTCCCCATCCTGCCCCAGTCGCAGCATCCCCAGTGTCACTACAGCACACTCTGCAGGACTCAGCGGGTGTCTAAGTCCGATTGAAATTTACCTGCAAATTGGTGCCAATTGGTAATGAGGGAGGGGACAGGAAAAGCATGGGAAGCCCTGCTATAGGGAGGACTCCGAGAAGCTGGCACTGACCTGGCTGTCAGGAACCACACCTCCGATCTGTGGCACCGAGGAGAGGCAGAGCATTTGCAGATGCTCTCGTCTGCACAGTAGTCCTCCTCCTGGAGCGGAAGGGAGCCCTAAATGTTATCGGCCATGGTAAAGGGACGAAAGCCCAGGAGTACCCACAACCCCTTTGCCTTCCACACACAGGGACAGACATGCGGCACGCTCAGTGACTATCTTCACTTGTGTCCTGAGCCAGGAGAGAGGAGGCAGACGTCTCAATAGCCTGCTGTCAGGTAGAGGTCTTCTTCACGGTCGTCGGTGTGGCCTGACGTGATTGTAGACATGCACCTGGAATTGTTCCAGCCATTATGGCTGGTTCAGCCCGAACACGTCGGTAATTCAGATGGACAGAGCATCAGGGTTCAAGCCACCAAGACGTCGCGGCTAGAGCTGTAGGAAACAACAGCCCACGCTCCTCAGTCTCCTGGCCTCCTGCACAGCGTCCTCTCGGGCACCGAGGGCCTCTGGGAGATGGAAAGCAATGAAGGGCCGTATCTGCCCTGTTTCTGGTAGCCGACAGGTCCTGGCCCAGGGACGTGACAGTGTATGACTGTCTTCTTGCTTTAACGGCCACTAAGGGCCTAATGAGTGGCTCCGAGGTCATCTCCTCCCCCAGCCCCCCGAAAGGCCTGGAGGCTGCAGCCACCCCCGTGGGGTAATGTAGTCAGAAAGCCCAGCAGTGGGAAGTCCTTAGCACCCTAGCTCACCACGGCTCCTTTCACTGGAGGGCTCTATAGAAATATGACTGGCCTCACATTTTTAAATGATGGCAATTAGCATTCCTTATGGTTTAATTATATCCTTACTTCCAGCTTTAAGATTATAGAGCTTGTCAAATTTTCTGGCTTTCGTACCAAAATAGTTCCTCACTGCTGAATTATATGCATAAACCAGGTCCTTTCTGTGAATAACTTCCTGCCTAGAAATAGCAAGTGGAGTGGATGGCAGCGCAGCTCAAGGAGGCCTCCTCGGCAGTTCATCCGATCCCCGCACACACACCCGCTGATGCCTCGGGGCACTTGTGGAGGATCATTTGAAATCTGGCCAACCTGGAACCTGTTTAAAAAGGAAGAAATTCTCAGGAGAGAGCTGGCAGTAGTAGAAATTACCACCCCAAAATATAGATTACTTCCTTTAAAAATAGAGATAGGAGCTGTTGCGCTGTTGAGGGGGAAGGAAGGAAAGGCACCGCCCTCCCGGCGTTGTGCGGTGGTTGACCCCAGCGTACAGTAACCTCGTGAAGACCAGCTAGCTCAAACTGGCCGTACCCAGCCGGGACCCACAGGCGTTTAGGGTGGGACAGCTCTTTGTAGTCAGGTTCCATCACACAAGGCAGGATGTTGCCGTGCCCCTGGCCCTGTGTGCTAAATCCCAGGGGCTTCCCTCATTTACAGATGCTCCCTAGAAAGGCAGTACCGCCCTGTTGACTGAAGAGCCGGTACTGTTGAAGGTATTCTATGAGATGAGCAAGAACAGAGGCTCTCTAGGCCTGCGATCCTGACTTGCCATGATAAGGGCTTTTTCTACATTCAGACTTGGCTTGGTTGTACTCAGGTTAAATGCCCTAGCACCCCTCCGTCCTCAGTCTTCCCACTCAAAGAACAGCTTTTCTTGGGACGAACTTCTGGGAGAGTCCTCTCCCACAGTGACAGAGGGGGCTAGGCAGAGGATCAGGAGGCCTGAGCCTGCCCCTACCTGTAAGTGATGCTGTGAGCCACGTTACACGTTACCCACCCTCCCTGGGCCAGCTCCTCCTCTTTGAAATCGGAGTAGCCAACTCCATCATTAGAATGCTTCCCCTGGTTGTGAAATTAATCAGAATAAATGTGAAGATAACGTGAGAGATTTGGGAATTTTATTTGGCAGCTCTGTGACATCTTGATTGGTAATTACAGTGATGACGGTGACTGTCGTTCCACTCCACACCACTCTCCCGTGGCTAACGCAGGAGAAGCTAAGTCTCTCTGTGTTCCCCCTCCCCTTCCTCAGTCCCACGCTGCTGTCTTCCTTGGTTTCTAGACAAGAAAGTGGCAGAGGGTCAGAGAGGACCGCACGGTCACGAGCTCCCATTGAATATCCATTTTAAATGATCTCTGTAACCAATTTTTTTCTTTTTTCTTTTCAGTTTTTCCCCAGTTATACTTCCACATGATACACCAGAGAAGAAAGGTCCTTTCTCATACTGAAGAACACAAGAAATTTGAATAGTTCCTGCTTTCTGCACCTTCCTACCCCCCAAAAAAAAAACTTTTCAATTATCAAACAATGCTGCAGACTTTTTGAGTTCCCAATACGTTTCATAGAAAATAAGTAAGAACTATTTTTAAAATATTTAAAAAACAAAAACAAAAATCCAGCGTCACATGGGCCTGGGCTTTTATAAAAAAAAAATTAAAAAAAAAAAGGCTGTTACGTAAAACATCCTGGCTGGTCCATTTCAGCATGCTCTTTCAACCAGAAGTTCCCACTATTTACGATGGCACCAGAAAGGGATTTGGCATTTTATACCCTCCTGTGTCCTCCACGTATCTGATAAAGATCTGTAACACGAAGTACCTGAGAGTTACAGGCCGAGTATTGAACCCGTCCCAGCTGAGTGCCCAGCTCGCAGTAGTTATGTTTCAGTCTGCAGTGTGTTTAGCATTCCCTCTTCAAAGTGCTTGACTGCATGCTGGAAACTATTTGTCTTTTTGAAGCGGCAAACTTTGTTCTATGGAATGCTCTGAAGTTATGGCTGGGACCTAGCCCCTCCTATCTAGTGAATGAATTATAAAACGTATATGCCTGTGAAGCTTCGGGGTAGTGCCCACAATCAGAAAACTAGAACCCTTTTGTTTGTTTCCAATTGAGTCATGACTGCCTGCCACTAAGAAACGTGCTTGAATCTCATAGGTATGTGTACGTTGTAAGGAACCTACCTTCTCTGGAGCTCAGCCTCAATCATATTTCAACAGAATGACCGTTGTCGGCAAGGGGAAGCTCAGTAGCTTGTAAGTGATGAGTACCTTTCACAGTACAGTTCTCAGAGCACCTCCGAGTAATGCATTTGCCAATCTCTAGTCGCATTTCTGGACCCGAAGCCAATCCAGTCACACAGGAGTAGGGAATCTCTTACTGAAAGCACATGGAAGGCGTTGCGGTCCAGAAAAACATGCAAGAATATTTTATACACTGTTCGTACTTTCTTTTTCTTATTTTATGTTTTGGTTGTCACTCACTCTTCTGTTTGAATGCTTTTCCTTACTATGGTCAGTGTTAATTCCCACCAAGTGGTAAGTCCAGAGACAGTAGAATGTCCCCGCGGGGTGGTGGTGAGCTAAGGGCTGTCATCTGCATGTGTTGGTACAGCCATCAAATACCAATAGCTTGGTCCTGTGGACGTCCCCTCGTTAATGCTGTGTCTTCGTACCATGTAGTCGCTCAACTGCGCATTGTAAACCCTTCAAGAAAGGCTGGATGAAGGCGTAAAACCCAAGTTTAGATGAGCATTGGATTCAAAACACAGTACTTTCTTTCCCAAGCCTTGTTTCTTTCTTTTTTTTGGGGGGGGGGATTGTTGCTCTTTGAAGAGTGTGAAGGTCTAGCTGACTGAGTAGTTGTCATTCATTGCTAGTATCAGAAAAGTGTCACAATGGAAAGCTAAATTTTTAAATGTTTATTTTCATAGAAGCTTAAAAATTTAATGCAGGCAGCTGTGTGATAAATTATTTTTGAATTAAATATCAAGATTCTGCTTCTTAAAATCAGTCTTCCTAACTTGGGTATGTCAAGATTAGAATCCGTCCTTGTGTTTGACAGATAAAATATGTTGGCAAGATGATTTGTCAGGCTTTTTCTCTCTTTTGATTCTTGGAAAATGTATTTCTACTGTAAAATAGAATTGCAGGTTATCTTTGCCTTATTACTTTATTCAGTTAAGATTTTTTTAATTGTTTTTGGAATAACTATCAAAGATGAGATGAAAAATGTAGTTTTCTGGGGCTACTGGACTGGGAGTTTTATTCAGGCACCTCTATTATAATTTGTCACCATTTATGAAAAACATCCATTGCATCAAACTGAACCCTGACAACAAGAACACGGCAAACAACTCCCTTTTCAAAAAGGGCCTCACCCCCAGCGTGTATTTTTATACACCAACATTTAAAATACTTACAGCAGATAAGGCATGTCACCGTGTCCTTCAGTAACCTCTCTGAGTAACTGCTTTCTTTATCCTTAACACGAATTAATTTCTCCCTTAAAGTAGTGGTGTTCTTTTATAAATCGGGAACATCCAACCCCACCAAATGTCACATCTTCTTATAAAGTGTGAACCAGGAACGTGGTGTTTGATGGTGTTTTGTCAGACTTAGCAGTTTCATTTCAGGGCACAGTCAAAGGCACCATCTTCCCGGCTACCCCTCCATTGTGTTTCCGACCCCCTCTGTGGAGCCTCCTGACAGAATGCTTTGAGGTCTGCAGTGGTGCTTTGTAGACACGCGCGGCTCATCTGCATCTTGCTGTGTTCCGTTTGCTAAGACTGGGATCATTCATTTAACATGTACCAACCATGATCAAAGGCACCGTGGAGACTCGGTCACAGGATAAAGCACCGTCCTCCTGATGAGAAAGTTCCTCTAAAGCGAACTTCTGACGGGAAGGCTGAGCCAATGCGGAGTGTTCTGAAGAGGCACACGAAGAAAGTGTGCCCTCATTTTTCACTTGAGGTGTTTTTGTTTGTTTTTATTTTGGTTTTTTGTTTTTGGTTTTTTTTTTTTTGGTTATTTCTAATAAAAGGTTGGTCTTGATGTGGTTCAACCTGCAAATTATTTTCAATCCTGAGTTTCAGATAAAACATGAGATTCAATACATACTGCTCCTTTGAAATTTGGGTAAAAAAAATTATACAACAAGATATATAGTCATTTTTGTATTTTTTCTATGTTGTGAAAACCAAAATTGTAATTTTATAAGTCTTTGATTCACTAAAATTATATAATTTAAATGTATTTTTTGTATATTTAGAAATAAGGAGTTCAGAGACTGCTTAACTTTCTATGCATGCATTTGAAAGCTGTTTCTACCTGATAATGTTAATGTAATAAGTTGTATTCATAAAATCTGTGTTGCATTTCAAAATAAACTGATGTGCGCTCTGCCTGGATTTGAAATACTGACCAGTGCGTATTTCACATTCAATAGGCCTGAATGTGGTGTTGGCCGAGATATGGAAGCGTTTCAATTCTCTTAAGGATTCCAGCTCTTTCTTAGACAATTTAAAAATCTATTTCTGCTATTCATAATGGTTCTGCACTTACAGGAAAAACAGGCTATATTAAGAGGTTTCCAAAAAGTCCTTGTTTCCTGCCAGTCTTCAAGCTTACCAAACCAGCCTGTAAGCTTCAGAGACTGAAGAAGGACTCCTCATGCAAGCGACCGAAGAATCAAAGAGATTAATCAGCAAAAAGCTGAGAACCCTTGTCATATAATGGGGGAGGGGATTTGTTTGTTTTTATGTGATGTTCTAACACAAGTTGAGAGGGGAGATATTGCTGGCCAGCAATATTCATCTGACGTTAGAACCAGCTGTAGTATAGGCCAGCAGGTGGCAAGGAGTTTAGGGCAGCTGGATCCCACATGGCCAACTCTGTGGTTCAAGTCCTGGACCCAGTGACTTGGGAATCACTCCAGGAGCATGTACATGTGTTCCCAAAGTCCCAAGAGGGGAATGGAGAGAGGGGATTGTGGCATGGTCATCCCTTTTGGTGTGATTTCTCACTGTCTCTGTCTCAGCAAGCGCATACACACTATGACCAAAAAAAAAAAAAAAAAGTGCTGAAGTTAAGCACCTCGTCCTGAAAATGCCTCCAACCAGAACCATCCAGGAACTGCTTTATTCTAAGTTCCCAGGAAGCACTGACTTAGGACCTTCTCAGCGGGTCACTTCTGACCTGGCTCCGAACCCTCACGTTTTCCCCTCAGAATGCAAGCCCTGAGGGCTCCGAGCAGGTTCTGGTCAACTCTGGGTGCCCTCCCCTGGGGCTGGCCGTGTTGTCCTCCCGACCGGGTCCACCCCTCTCAGGGCTAACCGCACCATCGCGGGAGTGCCACCTCCTTTGTCCTGTCTAGATTCTGGTCAGAGCCTCGATGTTCCCAGCACAGGGAGAGACTACGTCTCTCACCGGATGTAGTCTTTCCTGTTTCAGAGGTAGTTTTTTGGTTTTGTTTTTTTTCATTTTTTGAAGAATAAAATTCCTGCAACACAACTGAGGAACAGATGGTAAATAATACAGAGACTACCCAGAAAATACATACGACCTTACAATCTTAGGGTGGTAATGGGATACTGGGGCTTTGTAATTTGTCATTGTCATATTTTGTGGCAATTATGTGTACTGTGTTAACAGAAGCCTTAGCCTGGAGGAATTACCATTGGTATAATTAAGAGGCCTGCTGTTACACGCAGCGTTCCAAAAATACTGCTGTGTTGTTCTGTTCCCTTTAACAAGAATGAAGACTAGCTTTGCAATTCCTCATATTATTAAAAAGAAAAAAAAATAACCCTCAGCCTTACAAATAGCCTGGCTCATTGTCATACAGTTTGGTGGTGAAGAAATTGTTCTAAGCAACTATTACCAAAAATAGCCATACCTATTAACATTCTCCTGCCTACCACTGAGAACCAGAATTAGGGGAGAGAGCTGTGTGGCTTTTTGACCAATGCTTCTTTTTTTAAAATGTGAAATACTATTTAATTATTTGCCTTTTTTCCTTTCATTTAGAAAGATGCCCTTACTGTTATGGGGGCAAGTCTAATTGCCTAAAATACCATCTTTCCGTGAAAATCCATTCACCCTAAAGTCTCTCCTTTGATAAGCAAAACTAAGCATGAGAAGCTGTGTATTTAAACACCTAGTACCCATTTCATAAATCTTTATGTTGGCAAGTTTTATTTCCCTCATTACAGAGTATTTTCACATCTCTCTTTAGCCTCGGGTGGATGCAATCCAGATGTACTTCCAGATGCTGCTGCGCTTGGGAGTATCCACAAACACCTTTTCTGCCTCCGTGTTGTCATGGCTAGGCTTTCCCACGGGGGGGCAGCACCTCCTAAGCAATCTAGGGCCTTGGGAACCAAAGGCGTATGGAAAACAGCTTCTGCCCGAGGACACTGAAAGAGGCAGAAAAGCGCACTAAGGAAAATTAGTCACGGGTCTTTATTGTCCATATAAAGCAAAGACATATTTGAAAGCATGTTCTGTAAGGAGTCAGGAAATAACACTTTCAAAGCCAAGAGACCAGCTCGGATGCGTAGATGCTGTAAGGCCAGTCTGGTCTCCAGCTGCAGAGCCCTCCCGGTCACTATCCTGCAGACTACTTGGTTTGAAAACGCTGAGCTTTCGGCTGGGCTGTAGAGCAGGTGTTAGCACTCCTACTTAATGACGAGCCTGCTTGTTAATGTTTGAAACATTCGGGGAGGTCAGTTCCCATCTTACTCTGTCTCTGGATATTTTTGGAGGGTGGCCTGGGCCATGAGAAAATGTCAGGCCACCTTATAAGGCTCTGTCTGGAGGGGAGAATGCGCGTCTGCAGTGCGTTCAGTACACTCTTGGATCCGAGCTAACTCTTGGACTGTGGGTTTTCTCACAGACTTCCAGTGTTTCTGTTCATGCCACGCATTATGCTCACTCTTTAACAGGCTGAGGGTTTTCCTCAGGAGTTAGCTGTTGAAATGACAGTCGTTCGGGGCATACCTATTAGGGGGCCAAGGGGCTGTGGAACCCGGCAATGCCCAACGACGACCACGGCTAGTTAGTTTTGCTTGGACTCATCGCCATATTCTACTGCACAGCGATTTAGTTGACAAACGCATGTTCAAGTGAAATCCAGCAGTTGGCATACTGGCTATGTCGCTGGACTCCCACGTCGTCGACTGTGGTTCAAGTCCTGGACCCGATGGCTTAAACTCATGCCAGGCATGTGTGCATATGTGCCCAAGATTCTGAGAGGAGAATGGAGGAAAAGGGATTGCGCGTGGCCATCCCACCTGGGGGGTGATTTCTCACTTTCTGTCTCTCTGTCTCTGTCTTCCTGGCGAGTGCACGCGCCCTATAGCAAAAACCTCTCAAAAAAAAAAAAAAAAGTGAAACCCATTAACTATTGGTTCGGAGTGGTGATGGAGTATGTTGGGAAGAGAGCTCTGTGGTTTGCAACGTTGAGACAAAATCCAAGTCTTCTGTTAACTTTTCGGATGTGAACGCAGCCTGAGAGCATCCAGAGGACGCTGATGCACGATTTTCCACAGTTTTTCACTTTTACCCTTGAACCCGCAGGGCTGAGCCTCAACGTGCCTCGAGGAACACTGCCCCCATGACAACGGCTCTCTCCATCAGGGAATACTGACCCCTCCGAGAGAAAGAGACGAGAGGTGGGGGCTTAGCCTGGAATCAATAAATAGTTCCCTTGTGTCTTCTCCGTTGTTTCTAAGATTTTTGTTTTTTAATTGCCAGAGGGAACACGTGCTCGCCAGAGAAGGAGAAGGCACCCCCTAATGATACACTGCCCTGTCTTCATTTCTCATCTTGGGACTTGGGGCACACAAACACGTGTCCCCGACGTGCTTTTCAAGCCTCCAGGGCAGAGACACAGCCTGCAGTCAGCCACGCGGGATCTGACTCCCGTAACCGCTAGGGATAGATAGGGCTGGCCTTCTAAGGGGTTTTTGGTTTGTTTTAATATGAACCTCCATCACCAAACAGTTAAGTGAATTATTCAGTTGAGGTCCCAGGCACCAACAGCCCTGGGTGCAGCTGTTTGCTGCTCTCTAGCGATACGAAGTATCCGCTGGTGGATGCAAGTTTGGGCAGAAAGTGCTGGAACCGGCAGCCCTGCAGGGCTGCACAGGCTTGAAGACCCCAGCTGGGACCAGCCTCCTCTGTCTCTCACCTCTGGGGCTGCCTGCCTCGCACACTGTCCATGTTCCCTGGAAACTCCAGCCTCCTTAAATCTCTGACTCAGCCTCAGTCCATCACCAATTTCAGAGAGAAAACAGAGCCATCGGACTTCAAGTCTTCAGCTCTTTGCCACCAAATCTAGGAACTTGCCTGCCAGGCCACCAGCAGCTCTGCCGTGCTGGAAGTCGTGTGACCTGTACACACCGGACACGTGCACGTGTGTGTCCCGATCTTGGCTTGTTGGGAGGGCTGGGGAAGGATTGTGGCGTGAGACCCTGCCGAGGGTGCTCCTCTCTCTCCTTCCCTCTCAATAAATACACTTTGAAAAGGGTGCGTGGGGTGCAGCACTGTACATTAGGAGTGTGTAGCTTTACCCTGTACGTTGGGAGCTGGATCCCACATGGCTGACTGCATTCAAAACCTGTCCCCAGCAGCTTGAAAAACACGTCAGGTATGTGTGTTTGTGCCCAACATTGCAACCACAAGGAGGAATGGAGGGAAAGGGATTGTGGCATGACCACATCCTATCAGGGGACTAATGCTCTTCTCTCTCTCTCTCTCTCGGGAGCACATGTACCATCTATTAAAAAAAAAAAAAATTGGGAACCAGCAGTTAGCGTAATGGCTATGTCACTGGACTCTCACGTAGTCAACCGCGGTTCGTGTCCCGGACCCGGTGGCTTAAAACTCACACCGGGCGCGTGTGCGTGCATGCCCAAGATCCTGAGAGGAGAATGGAGGAGAAGGGATTACAGCGTGACCATCCCCTCTGGGGGTGTTTTCTCGCTTTCTGTCTCTATGTCTCTCTCTGTCTGTCTGGTGAGCGCATGCGCCCTATAGCGAAAACCTCTTCCAAAAAAAAAAAAAAAATCGAGAGGTTCTTGCTATACGGCGCATGCACTTGCCAAAAAGACAGAGAGACAAAGTGAGAAATCACCCCCAGGGGGGATGGCCACACCGCAATCCCTTCTCCTCCATTCTCCACTTGGGATCTTGGGCACGCACGCACACGAACCTGGCATGAGTTTAAGCCACCAGTTCCAGGACTCAAACCATGGTCAACTACATGGGAGTCCAGTGACATAGCCACTGCACCAACTGCTGGTCCCCCCAAAAAAATTTTTTTAAGAGAGGGTATCATGGTGGTGAAGGTGCTGGACACTCCCTCATGGCCAACCACTGTTCAAGTCCCAGACCTGGTGGCTTGCTTTCTCACTTTCTCTCTCTCTCTCTGTCTCTCTCTCTCTGGTCAAATTAAAATGAATAAATAAATGAATAAAATTAAATAAATCATTATTTATTAAAAAAGAGAAAGGAAGGAAGACAGGAAAGAAGGAAGGAAGGAAAAGAAAATAATGGAAGGGGTGACCCTTTATCCAAACCGAATTCCTCTTTGTGCTCTAGACATTTCCATCCTTCCTCTCTCCTTAGTGACCTGCCTCTGTCCACCCGATCCTCTCCCTGTACTTGCTTTGCCAGCTCCTCCCATCTTGGCCTTGAGCCCAGGTCCACTGCTTCCACCTCTCCGCCTGTTTTCTAGAAGAGTTGGCTGTAAGCACTTCTCTCCTTCTCACCTGCTGGTCTCTTCCCTTCTCACTCCAGCCTGGCTCTTTCGATCATACGAACACAGTGACCTCATTATGACTCCAGCGCCTACTTTTCCGTCCTTGTCTCATAGCTGAAACCGGGATGCAGCTTTGCTGAATGTTGGACAGAATACGGTACAGGTCGGGAGCAGACCAAAGGGCTTAGTGACACTTAGCCCTGGCCCAGAGCACTCATTTCTCCTCCATGCATCCCAGCAAAGCTATATGCAAAAGAATCAATGGAAAACAAGCAAACAAAAATATTATGGTTAGGGGCCAGTAGGTGGCATGGTGGTTAAGGGGCTGGACTACCACATGGACACCCACAGTTTGAGTCCTTAATGCAGTGGTCTGAAAATCACACTGGAGGCATGTGCGTGTGTGCCCAAAATCCCAGGAGGAGAATCGAGGAGAAGGGATTGCAGCGCGGCCATTCCTCCCACGAGGGGATTTCTCACTTGCCCTCTCTGTTTCTGTCTCTCTCTCAGACGGGCACATGCACCCTATGGCAAAAAAATAAAATACGTTATGGTTAGTGGTGGGTTGAGCCCGCGGTAGAGTTCTGGTAGGCAGGGCAGAACCTCTCAGAACATTTCCGCTTCCTGCTCCCGTGAGAGGTCATGGTTTAGGCTAAAGGAAATTGAAAGGCTATTCCATTCACCTCCCACTCTGCCCCGCCACATGTCTTCCATCCCACTCTTAGGCCTTAACTCCCATGATGGGGAGAAAGGCTGATCCAACACCTCCAGCTCCAGGAAAAAAACTCCAATAAAGATTGTGTGGGCCAGCCAGTGGCGTGGTGGTTGAGGTGGCTGGATCCCAGAGGGTCAACTGCACAGTTCAAGTTCCTGACATGCTGGCTTGGAAAACATGCCGGACATGTGTGTGTGCAGGCCCAAAATCTTGAGAGGAGAATGGAAGAGAAGAGATGGCAGTGCGGCTGTCTTCCCTGGGGTGGGGGTGGGGGGTGATTTCCTTCTCTCTCTCTTTTTTTTTTGGAGAGGTTTTTGCCATAGGGCACATGTGCTCGCCAGAAAGACAGAGAGACAGAAAGCAAGAACTCACCCCCCAGGGGGGATAGCCACACCACAATCCCTTCTCCTCCATTCTCCTCTCAGGATCTTGGGCAGGCACACACACGCACCCGGCGTAAGTTTAAGCCACCAGGTCCAGGACTTGAACTGCAGTCAACTACATGGGAGTCCAGCGACATAGCCATTATGCCAACTGCTGGTCCCAGGGAGGTAATTTCTTACTTGCCTTCTCTCTCTCTCCCTGGCAAGCACACACACCCTCTAAAAGGTTTAAAAATAAGGAGAAGAGAGATCGAATGTGTGTGCTGCCATGGCTGGCTGGCGGAGGTTAGGCTAAGGAGGACAGGAAATTCAAGGTGCAATCCCTCTCTACTCACCATTTAGGACCAGAAGAGACTGAAGAGAAAACCACACGTAGGTACACAGACCTTTTTTTTTTTTTTTTTTTTTTTAAGAATTATTTGATTTCACTTTTATTTTTATTTCAATTTGTCCAGAGAGGGACAGAGCCAGAGAGAAAGTGAGAGAGCAAGCCACCAGGTCTGGGCCTCAAACTACGGTTGGCCATGTGGGATTCCAGCGCCCTTAACCACCACACCACCTGCCGCCTCCATACACAGACCTCTTAATGCCCAGTGACTTCACTCACTCTCACTAGCAAATGTGTCCCCATCAGAAGAATCTCAAAACTGAACATCAAGGTCAGCATTCCTCTGAGCCAGCAGATGGCCTGGAGATTAAGGTGGCTGGATCGCACATGGTCTAGCCGACTGCATAGTTCGAGTCCCAGACTCAGCAACTTGAAAATCATGCCTGACACACACGCATGTGTGCCCAAACTCCCCCCAAGAAGAGAGTGGAGACAAAACTGTGGCATTGCCACCCCCTTGCGGGGTGAGTTATTACTTCCCCTCTCTCCCTCTCTCTGTCTCTCTCTGGCATACATGCCCAATAGCAAACCTCAACGACAGAAAAATCAGCATTCCTCTTCTTTGGGGTGGAGTGAAGATGTGCTGGAGGAGAGAGAAGACAAACCAGAATCCTTCCCAGGAAGCCGACATCTTTTCTTCTCCTCAGTCACCCATCTTCCTGGAAATGACCTTCTCTCTTGATAGCACGCTCTTCTGGTTTTCTCCAGCCTTCTAAGCGGGATGTCTCGGTCTCCTGTGCTTACTCCCAGTTCCGATTTCCCCACCTTGAGCATGCGTCTACAATTACTCACGGTGCTTGTTAAACGCATTTTCTTGGACTATGCCCAGACCTACTGAATCTGAATCACTGGAAGCAGAGCTTGTGTCCATGTTGGATAAGACCCACGGGCAAGTCCGATGCAGGGGCTTATGGAGCAGTTGTGAAGAACTCTGCAGCAAGAGTTCCCAGTGAGCGTCCTGCCTCAGCCCCTCTTCCCACTCCAAACCCAAGGCCCTGGCCAGTGGTCCTCAGAGCAGATTTTATTTAAGGCAGCGTGGTCAGGCAAGGCCTCTTTGAGGAGTGATGGGGGCGGGATTTGAACCACAGCCCACAGTCTTTTCCCTCTACCATTCTGCCTTTGTTCCGGGAAGTACAGGGACACTGGTAGGGGGCAGGGCGAAAAACTTCATTTTGGATAACTGTCACGTGGGCGCCCTACCAAGCCAACCTCTCAGAGATCGCTGAAGCTGGTTCCTTAGAGACTTGTCCTCCCTGTGCCCTTGAGGCACCCTTGAACCAAGCTTCTTGAGAAGTACGGTGATATGATGGGAGGTGAAGTGCTGGGAGCCTAGACCCAGGCTGAGCCTGTGCGGGTGGCTCCTCTGGTCCGGCATGGAGGGTGTGAGCTCAGCACTTTCCCCAGGACTGCATGTCCTCAGTCACTTGTCATTAGCAAAGCTGCTGACAGCTGGGAGTCTGCTCACCAGATTCTCAGAGGCCTGCGGGTTGCTTCTTGGCAGCAGCCTGGGCCCAGAGCCCCCTTCGCAAGGCAGGGCTGGGCAGGGCCAGACCGCCTCCCCCAGGTGTGGAGGTGTCTTCTCACATGCCACCGGCATCTCTGACCATATCTAAAGCCTATGTCACTTTGGGTTATTTCTGCCTCTTCTCCCAGCATCAGGCCAGCAACTCAAGCTCCAGCTCTCCCTGGAAGCTCTCTGTCACTCTGACCACTGCCTGCTGTGGTGGGGCACTGTGCCTCACACCCAGGGTAAGAGAAGACTGTCACCCTCCCACCCCAGCCCACGTTGTGCACGAAGGAACTGTGGTATGCAGCGCGAGAAGGAGCCTCACGCTGGCATTGCCACCTCCAGCTTGCGTTTGCACCGAGTGAGAAACCGATGCCAAGCAGGGAAGGGAGCGGCTGGTTAGTTACAGAGCTGGGATCCTCCGCTCCAGCCTGCAAACTGGCAGCCCGGCACTTGCAGGTGTGCAGACAGGGCTGGCCTGCTCCCCTCCCTGATTCCTAGCGAGGAAGGCAGAGCCGCAGCCGCTCACACTGGGGATTCAGGTATGAGCTTTCCAGGGGATTATGGACTTGGGGAGACCCTCCCAGGCCCTGGAGAGGAAGGCCTGGATACCACCCATACCTAGAAGCTTGAGGACACCCAGAGGCCTCTGCGCCAGGCAGCCTAGGAGGGCAGGGCAACAGGCAGAGGGAAGTCTGTCCCAGGGTTTGAGCAACTTCCTCCAGAACCTTCTGGTTGTACAGTTTAACCTGGGCCTCCCAGGGCTCCTCCAGGATGTACCCAGGAATGGAAGTCTGTGGGCTCTTCCAGAATCCCCAGCTCCCCCACCAGCTCCTCTCCCCAGCATGGGATGCAGCCCACACGTACGGCTCCAAGGGCCTCCCAGCCTCCTGTCAGGAGCTGTGATTCCCAGCCAGACGGCTGTGGGGCTCGCCTGGTATATTTAGAAAAGTCAGGCTCCCGCTGCTCCCTGCTCCCTCACAGTGTGAACTGCGCCATCACGTGGAAATGTGATTCACTTCTCGGCAGTGAGGCTGAGCTGCTTCCACCACCTCCAAGCTTCTCCCTTGCTGCCTCACACTGCCCTCTCTGCACCCGCGTTCTCATAACCTCAGGTGGAACTGAGGCCCCCGGCCACACCATGATAGCCAGAGCTGGTAGGAAGCATCTTCCAGTCAGAAGCAAAATGCCCCGTCTCTGTCTCTTTCTCTCTAGAGAACTGGATGGTCTCCTGGACCTCACAGCCAGTTCTCCCACCACCATACCCACTCCCCCACACACACCCTCTGCTCCCCGTGGTCTTTAGAAGCCCTGGACGGCCTCGCAGGGGTGAGACCCTCATGTCAGCAACTGCAATGAAGTAGAGGTTGCAGCCTGCAGGCATTTCTTCTTTCCCGAAAATGATATTTTAAATTGTTTTCTTTATCAGCATTTTAGAATTAAGTTCACATGTAAAAAATTAATTTCCTATAGGACCAGCAGATGGCATAATGGTTACATCACTGGACTCCCACACAGTCAACCGTGGTTCTAGTCCCAGACCCGGTGGCTTAAAACATGCCGGGCGTGTGTGCGTGTGTGCCCAAAATCCTGGGAGGAGAATGGAGAAGGGATTGTGGCGTGACCATCCCCCCCTGGGGGGTGATTTCTTGCTTTCTGTCTCTCCTTCTCTGTCTCTCTGGCTCTCAGGCAAGCACGCACACCCTATAGCAAAAAATTTCTCTCTAAAAAAAAATTAATTTCCTGTTTCTCTTGAAAAAAGATATGGAGCTCCAGCAACCCTGGGCACTGTCCCTACATGCCTGGGTACCTCCAAAGCTGCCGCATTTCCACAGGTGGGTCCTCAGTTCCCCCGCCAGGCTTGTCCACTCATGTGTGTCCCCTGCCTGGGCCCGGAGGTGTTTGGATGGACAGCCCCACATCTGGGCCTTCTATGACAGCAGGTGGAAAGCAGGTTCCAGGGGACACAGAGGAGAGCTTGTGTCTCCCCTTTCCTCCCTCGATTTCTCGTCCACTGTGCTCCTCGGTCTGCCAAGCAGGTCTCCCTCTTTCTCCCCTCACCCCTCTCTAGGGCCTATGTTACTGTCTGTGCCGTTCTGTATTTGCCTGGCACCGACCTCCCCAAGCCCTGCCCAGTTCCTTGGAGGCGGAGCCTTGCAGGGCTTTGGAGTCAGGCCTCAGTTTGATTCTTGCTCCACTTTCTCCCTGGACCACCTTCCTGAACCTCTTGTATGCATCAAATAGGGACAAAATGATACTGAGCTGTTGCCCAGCCCATGAAGTCACTGGAGGGACTTGAGTGTGTTTCCACGGAGGACAGAGCAGAGGCTGGGGCCTCCTCTCCAGGCCCTGGAGGTAGCAGCGCCTCTGACCCTAGAGGGCAAGAACTCCCTTAGTGACAAGTCTTATCAGGGTGGTAGACACTGGTCAGTCCCAGGCTGGGCTCTCTCTGCCCAGGAGGCCAGGCCTGTGGGGAGCCAGAGCCTCAGGCCAGGCTTCCCTCTTCTTCCTGCAAGTTCCCAAGGCCAGGCCCCTGCCACACCCCTGGGTCACAGCTGCATACGCCCTGGCTCTTTCAACTGGAGCCCTGCCAAGGTGTCTACAGGACGCCAGCGGAGGGGTCCTAGCTGCCTCTCATGCCGAGATCCGGAGTGCCTAATCGCCTCTCATCCAACAGAGCGGCACAGCGCTGGACTTTGTAAAGGACCGCCTTACAGAGTCCCTGTGTGTCACTCCTCCTTGCTGCTCCCCGGGGCCTGATGTCTGCCTTTGCTCAGGTAACTCCTGGCCCTGGCACCTCATGACTTAGAGGAGAGGACAGGAGCAGCCCTGTGTTTGAGAGGTGCCGGCCCGGCTTTGAGGGTGCTCATGGGATACCAGCCCACCCGCCCAGGAGAAGCCGACAGTATGGGATAAAAGGCATAAACCCAGAAAAGGTTGATCTGAGACTTCAGGGTGAGAGAAAAAGGTCTGGAATAAAAACGATTTAAGGAGAGAGCCTTAGATCAGCTCCCTGGCGACACAGCGGTTAAGGTGGGTGGATCCCATATGGCCGACTGTGGTCTGAGCCCTGGACCTGGCAGTTTGGAAAAAGGAGAGAGCCTCAGCCACAGACGCGTTCTCTAAGTGCACAGTGACTCACCCATGCCAGGGTCCTAATGCAGAGAAGCCCAGGAACAGTGGGGTGGTTTAGGCTGCTCGGATCGTTCACATCCGTGAACTCAGGCAATCCTCCCATCAGACAGGGTGGCCTGCTCCCCTCCCCTCCTCATGGATGAGGAAGCTGAGGCACAGAAAGACTAGGTAACCCCAAGATCACCCCACAGGTGAGTGACAGAGCCTGGACATAGGCCAGGACGGCAGGGTTCCAGAACCCACACCCTTTGTGACTGCACTAATTACATCGTTCTGACTTTCACTCTAAGGCCAGGGTTGCCACGGCTGAGGGCTTAGCCCCACTCCCCCACTGACTCACCCGCTGGCGCCTGCAGTCCAAGCGTCCTGAAGCACCCTCTCGCATTCGCACCAATCTCCCAACCACATAGAACAACGAACAGCAAACTCCTCTTTCCTTTGCTGCTGCAGAGACACAGAAAGTACCCATTCCCATACCCACAAATGCCGAAGTCCCCACGCCTGTTTGCCATCCAGCTCAGTCTTCGCCAGAATGCCTGACAGGGCTCCTTCTGCACCTGCAGCCTGGGTCCCCTCCTCTTGGGACTGGCAGGGCCCTTCAGCTCCCCTGGGGGGCACTGACAGGAGCCCTCACTCATGGAAAGGACGTTCTCAGAACCTGACACAAGGGAGACACAGCTTTCTTGCTCAGACCCCAGAAGGAATTTCTAGTTACCCTGGGAGGGGAAGGCACGCCAGGCAGGGGCAGAGATGGAGACTAGGAACGAGGACGGAGGCCTTGTCAAGCACCCAGTTCTCCAGTGCACAGAGCCCCACTCCTGGGGTGAGCCCCACATCACGCGGGGGCTGTCTGGGGCACCTGTGGATTTCTTAAAGCTAACGTGAGCTGGGTCACTCAGCTCTGGAGCCCGAGCTCCCGGGGGCCCAGGGAAAAGCGGCAGGATTTCTTTCCCAAGCCCTCTCCCAAACCCTGCCCTGCTCAGCCTTTGGTTGCTGCTCTTGTCCCCACTGACAGCACCACGTCCCTTTCCTGTGCGGCAGGACCCGACTGCCCTGCAGAAGCAAGCCAGGTCGCCAGCCCTTCCTAAGAACCAGAATAAAGGAAGGAAAACACCATGGAGACAGAGAACCATGCCCTTGCCCAAATTCTGCACATCCCTACTTGGCCGTCTGAATGCGCCAGTGATGTTGGGGGGCTGGACACGCCTGCCCGGGGGTCCCCCTTCTTCCTAGAGGGACAGCCAGCCAGGCTTGCCGCTGGCAGGGAAAGCACTGAGGTCCCCTCCCCAAAGCAGGAGCTCATTCTCTCCCCTCAGGGGACTCCCTTGGCCTGCAGGGCTCCCCCCACTGCAACAGTGTCTAGTCACTTTTTATTTTAAGTATTTTTCTTTATGATAGAACATGTGCACGTGCACATGACAGTGAGAGATAAACACCCTCCAAAGGATCTGGTCACACACAGTGTCCTCCAGCCTGTCAGACCTTGGGCACGCACGTGTGCCTGGCATGTTTCAGGCTGACCTGGCCAGGGACTCGAACTGCAGTGGCCACGTGGGATCTGGCTGCTCTTCACAGCCCATTACCGCGGTGTCACGGAGCCCCCTGCCACTCACTCCTGAAGCCGGGATGTTCCCAGTGGACTGGGCCTGCACCCGCGGGGACAGCACGTGGTTCAGGGAGTAGGACCGGGTTCCCCAGGTCAGCCAGCTGCCGCCTTGGCAAGGGTAGCCTCACCCCACCCTGATGAGCTTCTGCAGGACTGGGAGCATGGAGGGGGGGAGATGCAGCCAGTGCTTCTCCAGGGGAGAGCTCGTCAGACTGCAGCCTGAAATCTCCAGAGGAGAGCTCTTCAGACTGCAGCCTGAAATCGAGCTCTGGGCGGGGCCATGCCCCCTCTGCCTGCCATCTCTTTCCCGTCTCCTCCAGCTCCTGGGGCCTGAGGATTCCTGTGCCATGACTGCCAAACTCACTCTCTGCCTCTGTCTTCTCATGGCCGTCTGCCGTGTGTCTCCAGATCTTAAATCTCCCTCTCCTTCCCTTCCTCTCGTGGGAGCACCAGCCCTGGATTTAAGGTCTACCTACATCCGGCATGATCTCACCTAGAAATGAGATTGCAATCTCCTTTTAAGATCTTATGATAAGATTTCCATCCTTTTATTTTCAAACTTTATTTCCAAATAAAGTCACATTCACCGTAGTGGAGGGAAAGCCCTGGGGGAGGCACGATTCAGCCTGACATACTGTGAAATGTGGGCAGTACCACCTGCCCTGCAGATCATGAGGATTACATGGGTTAACACACACACGGCACTTCGGACAGCGCCGGGCACACCGTGAGTGCTTAATCATCCTCCTTTGCCACCTGCCAGACTCCTCCTCTGTCAAGATACGAGGCCCCCGAGCAGAGGCAGGTGTTGCGCATCTGCTCCCCGGCCTTCCCTCCAGGCGATCGCAGCACCGTAATGAGCTGTGGAGGCTTGGTTTCCTCCCAGCCTTTAGATAAGCACTAGATCGTATTCCTCTTGCTCTTTTATATATATATCCCTTTTTGAGTCCTCCAAAAATATCTCGGTCACGAACAATAATACGTGTGTAGAGAGACATCACAGAGCAAAGCCGTTTTATCATCGTGTTTCCATTTTCTCCTGACGAATGTTTCTTAAGGGCATTTACTTCTTCCTTCCATAAGCAAGAAAGCCAGAGGGAGAAGCAGCGACAGATATCCCCGACAGGGTCTCCACACTGTGGTCCCCACCCCAGCTACACGATGTGCGCGTCAGGCATGCTCAGGATGGTCTTCAGACGCGAGCCCAGAGCCTTGTCCCGTGGGTCAGTCTCGCAGAGCACGGCAACTGACCGCAGCGCCACTGCCCCGACGGCCCTCACCTTTGCGTCCCAGCACCAGCACAGGCCCTGCCTCGTGGGAGGGGCCACAAAGAGTAGTCGGCAGATTGAGGGAGGAAGGCACCTGCCTCGGAGCCGAACTGAAGGAGCAGCTGAATGGACTGCCCAAGGGCCCCTGGTCTGGGGGTGAGGCACAGGTCCTGGGGTGATGGAGAAAGAAAGGAAGGCCCTGGGGCGGGGGGCATCCAAGCACAACAGGTAAATGTCACGTGGCAGCGGTCAGCAGGACCCAGCGCGACCTAGCGCGGAGGTAAACGCTTATTCCAGATCCACTGGGTCCTGGAGAGCTGACAAGGCCAAAGAGAAATGCCGTGGCCACCGAACACCCGGCTGCATGGAAGCAAGTTGGTTACCTCGGTTTTTGTGGTCTGTTTACTATTTATGACTAATTACCACACAGCATAATAACAGTTATGTATATAATTATGTGGCAGATTAATTCTGTTATTAGCTTCACTTAATTATACTGCTGAACTCTGTTTGCTAAGCTTACTCTGCTACCCAAGAAACAAAAACAAAACGAAACAATGAAAAGAAAGAAGTCTCACTGCTCACCTCTACTTTTTATTCACTTATTTTTTGGAGAGTTTTTTTGTTTGTTTGTTTTTTACTATAGGGCACATCTACTCGCCAGAGAAACAGAGACAGAAAGCGAGAAATCACTCCCAGGGGGGATGGCCACACCACAATTCCTTCTCCTTCATTCTCCTCTTGGGACTTTGGGCACGCACACACATGCACCCAGCGTGAGTTTGAAGTCTCCAGGTCCAGGACTCAAACCAGGGTCAACTATGTGGGAGGCCAGCGATGTAGCCATTATGCCATCTGCTGGTCCCGCTCGCCTCTATTTTTGCCACTGGAGAAGGTAGATAGGATCTGGCCCAGCCCCCACAGTGGGAGCCCCCACAGCGGGAGCTGTGCTGGGCCAGGGTCGCTGTTGTGGCTGCTCTTATTTAGAGCTGTCTTGTAGGGAGCGCCTGCTGCCCTGGGCTATCTCCAAAGAAGGGTCTCCAGAAAGTTCGCAGGAAATGCACATGATGAAAAAACTATGAGTAGATTCCAAAATGTTTTTGCACCAAAAGAAACTATAATTCCACCTCCTACAAACTCGCACATGTGGCAACCCTGCTGATACCCTTTGACACCCACACCGTATGGGACCCCGAAGCCTCAGACAGGGCAGTTCTTCTAATTGTCCAGACTGGGGCGGGCCATCTGGCTAAGCTTGGGCAACGGCTGGGATGACCTCGGAGCCCTTGCCAGGTACCTGAATTTGTGTCACTGGGGTCCCTCTGCCCACGCCCAGGCCAGCATCTTGGCCATTAGCTTATCTGTTCTCCACCCCTGCCGTCCTCAAGCTCTCTTGTCTTTCTCGCTCGCCTCTCCCTAGTTTCTTTCTTTTCTTTTTTAAAATTTGCTATAGGGCACCTGTGCTCCCCAGAGAGAAATAGAGACGGCAAGAGGTAAAGAGAAATCACCCCCCAGAGAGGATGGCCACAATGCAATCCCTTCTCTTCCATTCTCCTCTCAGCATTTTGCGCGCACACACACACACACACACACACACAAACACACACCCATCATGGTTTTTGTTTTTGTTATTGTTGTTTTTAAGATTTTTGCCAGGGCCAGCAGGTGGCATGGTGGTTGGGGCACTGGACTCCCACATGGCCAACCACAATTCAAGTCCCGGACCTGGAGATTTGCTGTCTCACTCTCTCTCTCTCTCTGGTGAGCACATGTGCCTTATAGTAAATTAAAATAATAATAATAAAATTAAAATGAATAATTCTCTCCTCTGTCAAGATACGAGGCCCCCGAGCAGAGGCAGGTGTTGCGCATCTGCTCCCCGGCCTTCCCTCCAGGCGATCGCAGCACCGTAATGAGCTGTGGAGGCTTGGTTTCCTCCCAGCCTTTAGATAAGCACTAGATCGTATTCCTCTTGCTCTTTTATATATATATCCCTTTTTGAGTCCTCCAAAAATATCTCGGTCACGAACAATAATACGTGTGTAGAGAGACATCACAGAGCAAAGCCGTTTTATCATCGTGTTTCCATTTTCTCCTGACGAATGTTTCTTAAGGGCATTTACTTCTTCCTTCCATAAGCAAGAAAGCCAGAGGGAGAAGCAGCGACAGATATCCCCGACAGGGTCTCCACACTGTGGTCCCCACCCCAGCTACACGATGTGCGCGTCAGGCATGCTCAGGATGGTCTTCAGACGCGAGCCCAGAGCCTTGTCCCGTGGGTCAGTCTCGCAGAGCACGGCAACTGACCGCAGCGCCACTGCCCCGACGGCCCTCACCTTTGCGTCCCAGCACCAGCACAGGCCCTGCCTCGTGGGAGGGGCCACAAAGAGTAGTCGGCAGATTGAGGGAGGAAGGCACCTGCCTCGGAGCCGAACTGAAGGAGCAGCTGAATGGACTGCCCAAGGGCCCCTGGTCTGGGGGTGAGGCACAGGTCCTGGGGTGATGGAGAAAGAAAGGAAGGCCCTGGGGCGGGGGGCATCCAAGCACAACAGGTAAATGTCACGTGGCAGCGGTCAGCAGGACCCAGCGCGACCTAGCGCGGAGGTAAACGCTTATTCCAGATCCACTGGGTCCTGGAGAGCTGACAAGGCCAAAGAGAAATGCCGTGGCCACCGAACACCCGGCTGCATGGAAGCAAGTTGGTTACCTCGGTTTTTGTGGTCTGTTTACTATTTATGACTAATTACCACACAGCATAATAACAGTTATGTATATAATTATGTGGCAGATTAATTCTGTTATTAGCTTCACTTAATTATACTGCTGAACTCTGTTTGCTAAGCTTACTCTGCTACCCAAGAAACAAAAACAAAACGAAACAATGAAAAGAAAGAAGTCTCACTGCTCACCTCTACTTTTTATTCACTTATTTTTTGGAGAGTTTTTTTGTTTGTTTGTTTTTTACTATAGGGCACATCTACTCGCCAGAGAAACAGAGACAGAAAGCGAGAAATCACTCCCAGGGGGGATGGCCACACCACAATTCCTTCTCCTTCATTCTCCTCTTGGGACTTTGGGCACGCACACACATGCACCCAGCGTGAGTTTGAAGTCTCCAGGTCCAGGACTCAAACCAGGGTCAACTATGTGGGAGGCCAGCGATGTAGCCATTATGCCATCTGCTGGTCCCGCTCGCCTCTATTTTTGCCACTGGAGAAGGTAGATAGGATCTGGCCCAGCCCCCACAGTGGGAGCCCCCACAGCGGGAGCTGTGCTGGGCCAGGGTCGCTGTTGTGGCTGCTCTTATTTAGAGCTGTCTTGTAGGGAGCGCCTGCTGCCCTGGGCTATCTCCAAAGAAGGGTCTCCAGAAAGTTCGCAGGAAATGCACATGATGAAAAAACTATGAGTAGATTCCAAAATGTTTTTGCACCAAAAGAAACTATAATTCCACCTCCTACAAACTCGCACATGTGGCAACCCTGCTGATACCCTTTGACACCCACACCGTATGGGACCCCGAAGCCTCAGACAGGGCAGTTCTTCTAATTGTCCAGACTGGGGCGGGCCATCTGGCTAAGCTTGGGCAACGGCTGGGATGACCTCGGAGCCCTTGCCAGGTACCTGAATTTGTGTCACTGGGGTCCCTCTGCCCACGCCCAGGCCAGCATCTTGGCCATTAGCTTATCTGTTCTCCACCCCTGCCGTCCTCAAGCTCTCTTGTCTTTCTCGCTCGCCTCTCCCTAGTTTCTTTCTTTTCTTTTTTAAAATTTGCTATAGGGCACCTGTGCTCCCCAGAGAGAAATAGAGACGGCAAGAGGTAAAGAGAAATCACCCCCCAGAGAGGATGGCCACAATGCAATCCCTTCTCTTCCATTCTCCTCTCAGCATTTTGCGCGCACACACACACACACACACACACACACAAACACACACCCATCATGGTTTTTGTTTTTGTTATTGTTGTTTTTAAGATTTTTGCCAGGGCCAGCAGGTGGCATGGTGGTTGGGGCACTGGACTCCCACATGGCCAACCACAATTCAAGTCCCGGACCTGGAGATTTGCTGTCTCACTCTCTCTCTCTCTCTGGTGAGCACATGTGCCTTATAGTAAATTAAAATAATAATAATAAAATTAAAATGAATAATTCTTTGAAAACAAGATTTTGTCATAGGGAGCATGCTCTCACTATAGAGAAAGAGACAGGGACAGAGGAAAATCAATAAATCATCCCCCAGGGAGATGGCCACACAGCAATCTCCTCTCCTCCACTCTCCTCTTGGAATTTTGGGCGCGCGCGCGCATGCGCGCGCGCGCACACACACACACACACACGGTGTATTTTTCAAGTCCAGGACATGAACCATGCAGCTGGCCATGTGCCATCTAGTGCCCCAACCTCCACGCCACCTGCTGGCCCGCCCATAATGTTCCCAGGTCTGGGGCTCGATTTGCCAGCCACGTGGGATCCGGTTGCCTTAACCACGCCACCACTGGCTCTCCTGTCCCTGGTCTCTATGGTGACAAGCACTGAGGAAATGCTGATGGACTCCCGGGGTTCCAGCCAGAGAGGGGAGTTGGGAGGAGGCAGAGAGCCCCGAGGAGAAAACCAGGCAAGACCTGCAGCTGACATGACGCTATCCTCTCCAGGAGGACCCATGACAGCGCCCCTGTGGGAGGCCACCAGAGCTGCCTGTCCAGCCCAACCCTCCCAGGGACTCACTGTGTGAGTGCTTTCCTCGCCCCTCTCATCTTGTGCGAGGTGTTCTCAGCCTTCTCCTGGATGAGGTTCAACCCCAGCCAGCCAGCCTCCTTGGGGAGGAGCTCACGTTGGGAACCGAGGGATCCAGTCTATCCCCCACACTCCCCGTCACAGCTGCCGCTCACAGCCTCCTCTGGGCCGCAGTTCTTCCCTCCACAGCGGCCGTACACGTAACTCTCCTGGCCACCCTCAGCTCCCACCCTCCAACTTGCTCTCATTTGCCCCTCCGGCAGCCCTTGCAAATCAGTGCTGCCTTTGCCATCTCTCCCACAGAGGAAGAGGTGCGGCCCTGAACTTGGGTCAGGGAACTTGCCCCAGACACACAGCTAGCAAGTTACAGAGCCAGGATTTGAAGCCCAGCTTGTCGGCTCCAAAGCCCAGGCCCTTCCTCTGCCTCACAGCACACCCTCTCCTGGCAAAACACAACTTATTTGTCAAGAGTCCCTGTAAGGCCAGATCCAGGGCTGGGTGCTGAGGACAGGCTCAGGAACGTGCCACGGCAGGCCCTCGTGGGGCTCAGTCAGGCTCCCCTGGCCCCCGAGTGTAAGCTTATTCTCCTGGGCTTCAGAAGGCCCGAGATGGAACAAGGGCAGGATGGGACTCAGCAGCACAGGCTCTACTCCCAGCACCCACATACCACAGAGCAAGCCTTGAGCAAGAGCTAGGGCCTCCCAGGGAGCCTCCACTTCCTAAGCTTGAATGGCAGCTGGGCCCTCTTGCTGGGGTGACTCCCAGACCAACCTTCCCTCGACATCGTCTCCTTCAGCCCCTTTGACTAGACACGGTTCCCGTTAGAAATGGGCTTGCAGTGCTGACCAGTGTCCCCCTGGCTGCCATCCACCCCGGGGTCCCCACCAGTTAACAAGGCTACGTCTGCAGGTTGGTGAAAGGTGGACAGAAATCCTGGGGAGGTTGAACACTGGCCGGGCAGCCCACCTTCCGTCCTGCCACCGACGCTCACAGGCCTGAGGCCCAAACTGGGTTGGCTGTGGTAGCAGCCCCAAGGGAAGGGTGGGAACACCCTCTGTCCCCACACTCTCCCAGCTGCCTGGTGGAGCCCCGGGGGTCCCTTCAGGAAGGAAGAAGTCCTTCTCCACACTGACCCAAGTGTTTTGCAGACTCAGCCTGAGGGCCACACTGCAGAGTGAAGCAGAGCAGCACTGGGCTGGACACCCTCCCCAGAGGGACCCTGCCCAGCCCTGGGGAGGACTTGAGTAAGGACAGGGATACCTGTCACACAGTACTTCAGCAACTACTGTGTTCATACCCTGAGAAAAGAGACATCCTCGACCCACTGAGAAGGAAACAATGTCAGAGAGGCCAAGTCATTCCACTGTGGGCACACAGTAAGTAAACAGCAGCTCTCTGACAGGTCTGACTTCAAGGTCAAATCATACAATACAACCTCCTTTAGAATCCAGACGCAGAGGACGCGGTTTCCAGTGGCCTCCCTGCTCCGCAGAGGAAAGGGAAGCAAAACTCACAGAAGGGCCTCTGTGGCCACCGTTGCCGGACTGCCACACCTCCCGCCAACCCGGGCGCCCTCTGCCACCTTCCTCACAAGCATCCGACGTGCAAGGTGAGCCTCAGGAGGTGGAGGGATAGGCTGGAGATTCCCAATCCCTCCATGTCCCCAGCCCCACCCCAGCCCCTCAGGGTAGGGGCTCCTCTGCTCCCCAGGCAGGGACAGCAGGGACACCCAGCCAGGGAAGGAGCCCCTGCCTCTGCTCCAGTCATGTGTCCAGCACGGCCCTGAGAGGGAGCTGACCACTGACAAGGTCACGTGGCCCCTCAGGGCAGTGCTGCTCAAGTGAGGTTTGAGGGCAGCCTCAGTGTCACCGCTCTAACACAGGTGACTCCGGACTCCGATGCACCCTCGGCCTTAAGGGACACAGTGAAGTGCAGAGGAGGTGAGGGAGAGGAACCCTGAGGGGAAGCAAATTCATTAGCAGAGAACTTGGAACCGAGCTAAAGCGCGTGCATGCATCAGAGGTAAAGGCGCCCCGCCATCCTTCATGGAAGGGGGCCCTCGCTGCTACAGGGGTCCCTCCCTCTCCATCTGGTTCACTCTCACCTCTCTAGCATTCCCTCTCAAACGTCCCTTCCCAAGGAAGCTCACGGCAGTACCCCTGGGTGCCTGCACCTGTTCTTGTCGTCTGCATTTGTCCTTGAGAGCACTAGTGCAGGTGTCACTAAGTCACCGTGCCGTTTGCAGGTCACGTCTGTCTCCCTCCCTCTCGGACACAGGCTCTGAGGCGGCGGCGATTCCTGCCGTGTTCACCGCTGTGTGCTCAGCACTCGCACTGTGCTTGGCACGTAATAGGCACTCAATATACATCTGTCAAGTGCACAACTCAGGCTGGAGAGCTGGGAGGAGCAGGATGGAAAGAAAAGTGAAAAATAGCCCTTGCCTTGTGGTTTACAAGGCCTTTCCCTGTTCAGGAATTGCTCAGTGCACGTAGGAATTTCACAGGACCGTGGAATCCTGCAGCCATGGAACCACCTTGCCGGCGCCCAGCCGTGGTGGGACAGTGTCTCCCTGCATCCCAACTCTTCTGCTGCTTTTCTTAAAGACCCCACAAGAGAAAATGGCTCAACTCTCCTTCATATCACTTGTAACAGTTATGGTCTTAGCCGTTCGGAAAGTTCTTTGAGCCTGACTCCTTTACCCCTGTATTTAGAATGTCATTTTTAACCCCCTCTCCCTCTCCTCTACGACTATGACCATATCAGAACCAGATAAGAGCTTAGAGCTGATCTAGGGAAGTGGCTCCCTGGCTAGCCCATGGCCAGGTGGTTAAGGGAGCTGGATCTCTCATGGTCAACTGCATAGTTCAAGACCCCGACCTGGTCCTTTGAAAAACACTGCAGGCATGTGTGCATGTGTCCCCAAAATCCCAGGAGGGAGAAAAGGAGAAGGGACCATTTCTATGGTTGAGGAGCGTGCTGTCTCCCTCTCTCTCTGAGTCTCTGTCTCTCTCTGGCAAGGACACAGACCCTCTGGCAAAACTTTTTAAAAAAGAAAATGACTCTCAAGTTTTCTTTTTCTGAATGAAAAAAGTCCTTTTTTCTAAAAGTTTGAATCTGAGGCCGACCAGTGGTGTGGTGGTTAAGGCAGCTGGATTCCACATGGCCAGCTGGCACAGCTTAGGTCCTAGGCCCGGTGGCTTGAAAAACATGCCGAATGTGTGTGCACGCATGCCCAAGATCCTGCAAGGAGAAAGGAGAAGGGATCGTGGCACGGACATCCCCCTTGAGAGTAGGGGAGATTCCTCACTTTATCTCTTCCTTTCTCTCTATTGCTCTCTCTCTCTCCAGCAAGTACTCATACCCTATAGTAAATAAATAAATAAATAAATATTTAAGATTAGAATCTGCACTCTAAAATGTGAGGCTGACAAAAGAGGCGAAACTCTGAATGATGTAAGGGGAGAGGAGGAGGACACCCCCATGGGTACCCCCTGGAACGCCGAGGAACCCAATTTGAAAACCACTGTTCCAGTCAGGACTACGACCGAAGTTTTTCCCACCCTGAAGTTCTCAGGCAGCATGATCAGACCTCAGCGAAAATGCTACAGTCTGGGATGCTCTGCGGATGTACTTCTTAATAAGTGTGTTCCAGTATCATTTGGAACTATATTTTTTGTTTTCTGCTTTTATTTTTTTTTTCCCGGTACTTCAGTATGCCAAAAAAACTCAACAAGAAGTTGGCAAAGGAAGTTGTATAAACATGTTTTGCAAACCTCCAAATCTTTGAACATAGATGGTCATCACATTTTCCCAAACATTTCCACATAGGGCTACAGAGGAAAGCCCATCTTTTTCGTGTTATTTACTCATTTATTTCTTCGGAAGTGCATTTCGAGCATAAACCATGCAACTGCAGGAAAGATCCAGCTGGAACGAGAGTGCGGCATCCTTTGTGCTGGGTCTCATTAAGCCTCTCGGCCCCAGGGTTCCGGGGTTTTCATGGAACCAATTTCCTTCTTGGGACCGTTAACATAATCCCCTAATTGGAGTGTCCAGGGTGCTGTCAGCGGCCGGCCGTGAGCTCCTGCCTGGAATGGCTCGGGCCTCTGCAGGAGCACATTCCTAAGGGCCAGGAGGACAGAAGGACAGTCCAAGCTGCTTAGATTTCCCACGAAGCACAAATTCTCCACTCCACACCCTCCTCCTGCCCTCTCCTTCAGCTGGCTCCCCTACCCCAGAGCAGGGCAATGAGCACTGTCTCAGGTGGGTAGGGTCAACAGGGGTGTGCTGCACCTGCATTTGCTGGTCATCACCTTCCACGTGCCACGCTTAGTCCACACAGCATTCTGTGGGTGCCCTCTACGAGGCTTCTCGTATTTGCCTGGCACCATGCTAGTTTGAGCTTGACTCCTTTTTTTTAATATTGTGGTTTTTTTTTTTTTTTTTGGAGAGGTTTATTCACTATAGGGCGCTTTCACCAGAAAGACAGAGAGAGACATAGAGATGGAAAGCGAGAAATCACCCCCCAGGGGGGATGGTCATGCCGCAATCTCTTCTCCTCCATTCTCCTCTTGGGATCTTGGGCATGCATGCACACATGCCCGGTGTGAGTTTAAGCCACCAGGTCCGGGATGCGAACCGTGGTCAATTACGTGTGAGTCCAGCGACATAGCCATTACACTAACTGCTGGTTCCCGAGCTTGACTCCTTTACCCCTTGTCTAATCCTGACAAGGATTCACGGAGGTAGTGTTACTCTATGTGCACATGAGAACACTGATTTGCCGAGAAGCGTGGGCCAAATGTTATTTCACTTCATGGTTTTATCTAATACAGTCATGCGCCACACTCGATGTTTCAAAATCACATCGTATATGTGAGTCCGGAATCAAATACGTGACGGTGGGCCCATAAGATTATAATGGGGCTGAAAAAAATTCTTTTTATTTTATTATTATTATTATTATTATTATTATTGAAAAAATTCTCATCTCTTAGCAATGTTGTCACCATCGTTATCGAAGCACATTACTCGGGTGTTTGTGGTGGTGCAGGTGTAGACAGCCCTCCTACGCTGGCAGTCGAATAGCCGTACAGCACATACAATTAAGTTCATACTTAAGCCTTGATAGTGACCACAGCTGTGTTATCAGCTTACGTGTTCACGGTGCTCTTTATGTTCGTTCGAGAGTACTCCTACTTGCAAGGAAAAGTAAGTTTACGGTGAGACAGAATGTCCTCTCACACAGCAGCCTCGTCGCCCGTTCGACAAGTGTCTTGGTTGCATTTTCTCTCTGGCTTGATTTAATCTCATGTTGTTCTGTTCATCTTGACCCTTCCAGGGGGACAGAATTTGGAGGCGAAGACAGTGATATGGCTGGTCCTGACCCCGTGCAGACCTAGGCTAACATATCAGGAGGTTTCTAAAGTTCATGAAAAAGGTCTGTTATGAAAAAATTCTATATGGATTTCAAAATGTTTTTGCATCAAAGTAATTTTTTTTTTCTATAGGGCACATGCGCTTGCTGGAAACAGACGAGAGTGAAAGCAAAAAGTCACCCCTGAGAGGGAATAGCCATGCTGCAATCCCTTCTCCTCCACTCTTCTGTTGGGATTTTGGGCATGCCTGCACATGCGCCCAGCGTGTTTATCAAGCTGCCGGGTCCAGGACTCAGATGCCACAGTCAGCTATGTGGGATCCAGCCGCCTTAACCTATACACCACCAGCTGGTCTCCCAAAATAAACTCTAATTCTATTTCTTCACAAACTTTTTAAGCCCCCTTATGTATGTTTGTGTCTGTGTTTTTAACAAAAAAGAAAAAAAATTAAATACCAGAGGGTGTGTGTATATGCATTACAAACATTACAAAGGGGGGCATAGCACTTTCCAACAGGACTTGGTCACACTTCAACCCTCTTCCTCCAGTTCACCATCCCATCAGGCTCCCGAGCAAGCTCACACGCACCCAGTGGGTTTTTCAAGCCAGTGAGGCCTAGACTCAAACGCTGGTCAGCCACGTAGGATCTGGCTTCCTCTGTGCAGAACCGAACCCACTCTGCTGTGAGGCCTATCTCACCAAAAAAAAGTCTTTAAAAAATTATAAAAATATTAAACTTGGTCCAGCTGTGGTGGAACACTTCACCACCTGAGAGACTGGAGGCTGCTCAGGGACCTGAGTTTGTGGCTGACCCAACCTGAACACGTGGGTGTGGTTGTGCGTGCCTGTCACCCGAGTTCACTAGTAGGCTGGGGTGGAGGATGCCACACAGCAAAAGCATATCAAAAGCCTTTCCCTGTTTCTCTCCCTTTCCTCTCTCTCTCTTCCTTTCTCTCTGCCTCCCTCTCTCTCTCTCATAAAGGATAAAAAAGAACAAAAATATAAAAGCTTTAGAATCAGAATATAAAAAATATTTTTGTACAGCTGCATTGGTGTGTTTGTGTTTTAGTGAAGTGTTGTTACAAGAATCGAAAAGTTAAAAAGGGTCAGCTGCAATGGCACACCAGTAACACAATGTTTTGCAGTGCTGAGGCCATATGGGAAGGTCCTGGGTTCAGGTCCTGAGGTCTCCCTGTGCATATCTGGAACCCTCGCGTGTCTGTGATCTTGGCTGCTTGAGGGTGGAGTTGGATTGCAGTATAGACCTAGCTAGGGTTGCACCTGTTTCTCTCTGTCTTCCTGTGTCATGGGGGAGAAAAAGAACTCTAAATAAAAGTTTTAAAAAATAAAGTTTCTAGGGGCCAGCAGGTGACGTGGTAGTTAAGGGCACTGGACTCCCACATAGGTGACTGCGGTTCAAGTCCTGGACCTGGCAGCTTGCTTTTCACTTTCTCTCTCTCTCTCCCTCTCTAGTCAAATTAAAAATAAATAAAGTTCAATAAAATAATTCTTAAAAAGAAAAAGAAAGAAATTTTTAAAAATAAAAGTAAAAAAAATTAAGTTTCTAAAGAAATTGGGGCTGGCTGGTAACATGGTAGTTAAGGTGATAAAATAATTCTTAAAAAGAAAAAGAAAGAAATTTTTAAAAATAAAAGTAAAAAAAATTAAGTTTCTAAAGAAATTGGGGCTGGCTGGTAACATGGTAGTTAAGGTGCAGACTCCCACATGGCTGATTGCAGTTTGAGTCCTGAACCTGGTGGCTCGTTTTCTCACTTTTCCTTTCTCTCTCTCTCTGGTCAAATAAAAATCAATAAATAATGGGACCAGCAGTTAGCGTAATGGCTATGTCGCTGGAGTCCCATGTAGCCAACCGCGGTTCAAGTCCCAGACCTGGTGGCTTCAACTGGCGCCGGGGGGGGG